>NC_137204.1:28827682-28840182 GCF_960531495.2 Zeus faber | reverse complement strand
GCCCCCCAGCACCGGCGGACTGCACGGTCCCTCCTCATCCTCCGCGGTCGCGCTCCTCGTTGTTATCGTCTACCCCGACAAGAGCAATACTCCAAACAGAAATGCAGTAATTCGCAATGCTTGTGATGAGGATGTGTTAATGGGGGATCCGGCCGCCGTGCTGCAGATGATTTGATCCACGCACGGGCGCCTGTGTCTGGGATGTGGTGTCGTTATATTCGGACTCTTTCCTGCGTGTGTCTTGCTGTTCTGCCGCGGTGCCGAGGATCCACAGCCCTGGCCCTTCCCACACCACGAATAGAATACAATACATACTAAACTGAAGCATGCAGGCACCGCGATACACCATTATACCATTTATTACATGCATGCATTATGGTATCCCATAATATCCCATGTTTATATTATAATTTCCCATGTACAGTATATTAATATCAAATGTATGCAATAATATATCACATATACGCTACAATATCCTATGTTTATACTTTCCCATGCATAAATAGCATATGCATGCATTATATGTCATGCATCTTATCTCATATATGTACTATACTAGGCCATGCATACACTAAAATGTACCATGCATGCATTATCTCACGTATACAATAATATATCACATATACACAATAATATCTAATGCATGCGCTGTAATATCCCATCCATACTCTATAATACCCCATGCATGCGCTATAATGTACTATGCATGCATTGTATCTTGTGTATACAATAATATGTCACATTTACACGATAATATCCCATTAATGCACTATAATATTAATCTATATCTCACACATCTGCTAAAATGTCCTGTGTGCACACTGTCATATCTATAAATTTCATAGTGCACGGTATATTACAGTGCATGCATGCTTTGGTCTGATAGTTTATTTTATCATACACCATACAATCTCATACTGCCTCATAATATATCATGCCTCTATTATAATATCTCATGCATGTTCGATAATATACCTTGTAGGCACTATAATATACTACAATATACCATGTAAGCATTATAATAAACCATGCATGCGCTATAACATTCAATGTATGCACTGTAGTATCTTACACATGCACAATAATATATCATGCATCTACTATAAAATATCATAATCTATATGCACTATAATATATCATGCATATACTATCATATATCATACTGTATATGCACTATAATATATCATGCGTACACTGTAATATATCATACTGTATATGAACTATAATATATCATGCATCTACTATAATGTATCATACTGTATTTGCACTATAATATATCATGCATACACTGTAATATATCATACTGTATAAGCACTATAATACATCATGCATCTACTATACTATATCATACTGTATATGCACTATAATATATCATACTGTACATGCAATATAATGTATCATGCATATACTATAATATATGATACTGTATATGCACTATACTATATCATGCATCTACTATAATATATCATACTGTATATGCACTATAATATATCATGCATACACTATAATATATCATACTGTATATATACTATAATATACCATACTGTATATGCACTATCATATATCATGCATACACTATAATATATCATACTGTATATGCACTATAATATATCATACTGTATATGCATTATAATATATTATGCATACACTATGAGATCCCATGTATACACTAAAACATCTCATATATACACTATAATATACCACGCAGACCCGTAGACTCATTTAATAACCGCTCTTGTAGAAGTGGTAAATATGTTTTGTGGACCACTCAACACCTCATTACTATTGTCATTACAGGACGTGTGATAGAAGTCACGGTGGGTTTTGGGTTTTTGCGCTTCTGCTTTGCCCCGTATTGAATATATCTCATTTTCTGGGGGCGTTTCTGCAGCAAATATACACATGTACATCCTGAACTACTGTTTTCATCATGCGTGTGGGAGGGAGGGAAGACGGAAGGAAATATCAAGCTCCCCCTTGGTCCAGTGTGACGCCTGTATCCCGTGCACGTCACGTACGTACTGCACGACAACACGTTGTCATCCTCAAAGACCAAAAAGCAGAGAACGTGGCTTCCACTACATGCCATGAATTTTGGCTGAAAAGCAATCGGTTCGTCGAGGAAAAGTATGTTTGTTAGCACAGAACATTTCAACAAAGTGCTTGACGTGAGATGTGGAATGTACGACACGTAAGCAAATAAGTATGGAAAACAGAAACAAAGGGATGAAAAGAGATGAAAGACATCATACAATCAAAGTGCAAACAGGTTAAAGAGCAGTTTAAAACAGGCGTCCAGGCTCCAAACACCTCTGCCTGGTGTCACTGCGCTATGCTAACGCTAACGCCAGCGAGCGGCGCCATGGAAACCAGGGTGGAAGACGAGGAGGGACGACTGTGCAGCGGAGTAGTTCCACACGTCAGCTACCCTGCTGTGAAAGTCATTAAACTAGTCATACTGCTTCAAAACTAGACATACTAGTTATACAACCAGACATACTGGTTATAAAACTAGACATACTAGTTAATAAACTAGTCATACTGGTTATAAAACTAGACATACTAGTTATCCAACAAGACATACTGGTTATAAAACTAGACATACTAGTTATACAACAAGACATACTGGTTATAAAACTAGACATACTAGTTATTAAACTAGTCATACTGGTTATAAAACTAGACATACTAGTTATTAAACTAGTCATACTGGTTATAAAACTAGACATACTAGTTAATAAACTAGTCATACTGGTTATAAAACTAGACATACTAGTTATCCAACAAGACATACTGGTTATAAAACTAGACATACTAGTTATACAACAAGACATACTGGTTATAAAACTAGACATACTAGTTATACAACAAGACATACTGGTTATAAAACTAGACATACTAGTTATACAACCAGACATACTGGTTATAAAACTAGACATACTAGTTATTAAACTAGTCATACTGGTTATAAAACTAGACATACTAGTTATAAAACTAGTCATACTGGTTATAAAACTAGACATACTAGTTAATAAACTAGTCATACTGGTTATAAAACTAGACATACTAGTTATCCAACAAGACATACTGGTTATAAAACTAGACATACTAGTTATACAACAAGACATACTGGTTATAAAACTAGACATACTAGTTATTTAACTAATCATACTGGTTATAAAACTAGACATACTAGTTATACAACAAGACATACTGGTTACAAAACTAGACATACTAGTTATTTAACTAGTCATACTGGTTATAAAACTAGACATACTAGTTATACAACAAGACATACTGGTTATAAAACTAGACATACTAGTTATTAAACTAGTCATACTGGTTATAAAACTAGACATACTAGTTATCCAACATGACATACTGGTTATTAAACTAGTCATACTGGTTTTAAAACTAGACATACTAGTTATACAACAAGACATACTGGTTATAAAACTAGACATACTAGTTATTTAACTAGTCATACTGGTTATAAAACTAGACATACTAGTTATACAACAAGACATACTGGTTATTAAACTAGACATACTAGTTATACAACAAGACATACTGGTTATAAAACTAGACATACTAGTTATTAAACTAGTCATACTGGTTATAAAACTAGACATACTAGTTATACAACTCGGCATACTAGTTATAAACTGGATATACTAGTTATAAAGTAGACATACTAGTTATAAAGTAGACATACTAGTTATACAACCAGACATACTAGTTATACAACCAGACATACTAGTTATAAAGTAGACATACTAGTTATAAAGTAGACATACTAATTATACAACCAGACATACTAGTTATAAAGTAGACATACTAGTTATACAACCAGACATGCTAGTTATAAAGTAGACATACTAGTTATACAACCAGACATACTAGTTATAAAGTAGACATACTAGTTATACAACCAGACATACTAGTTATAAAGTAAACATCCTAGTTATACAACCAGACATGCTAGTTATAAAGTAGACATACTAGTTATACAACCAGACATACTAGTTATAAAGTAGACATACTAGTTATAAAGTAGACATACTAGTTATACAACCAGACATACTAGTTATGAAGTAAACATCCTAGTTATACAACCAGACATGCTAGTTATAAAGTAGACATACTAGTTATAAAGTAGACATACTAGTTATAAAGTAAACATACTAATTATACAACCAGACATACTAGTTATAAAGTAGACATACTAGTTATACAACCAGACATACTGGTTATAAAGTAAACATCCTAGTTATACAACCAGACATGCTAGTTATAAACTAGACATACTAGTTATAAAGTAGACATACTAGTTATAAAGTAAACATACTAGTTCTACAACCAGACATAATAGTTACGAAGTAGACATACTAGTTATACAACCAGACATACTGGTTATAAAACTAGACATACTAGTTATTTAACTAGTCATACTGGTTATAAAACTAGACATACTAGTTATACAACAAGACATACTGGTTATAAAACTAGACATACTAGTTATTTAACTAGTCATACTGGTTATAAAACTAGACATACTAGTTATACAACAAGACATACTGGTTATAAAACTAGACATACTAGTTATTAAACTAGTCATACTGGTTATAAAACTAGACATACTAGTTATCCAACATGACATACTGGTTATTAAACTAGTCATACTGGTTTTAAAACTAGACATACTAGTTATACAACAAGACATACTGGTTATTAAACTAGACATACTAGTTATACAACAAGACATACTGGTTATAAAACTAGACATACTAGTTATTAAACTAGTCATACTGGTTATAAAACTAGACATACTAGTTATCCAACATGACATACTGGTTATTAAACTAGTCATACTGGTTTTAAAACTAGACATACTAGTATACAACTGCACATACTGGTTATAAAACTGTACATACTAGTTATAAACTAGATATACTAGTGATACAACTAGACATACTAGTTATACAACTCGGCATACTAGTTATAAACTGGATATACTAGTTATAAAGTAGACATACTAGTTATAAAGTAGACATACTAGTTATACAACCAGACATACTAGTTATACAACCAGACATACTAGTTATAAAGTAGACATACTAGTTATAAAGTAGACATACTAATTATACAACCAGACATACTAGTTATAAAGTAGACATACTAGTTATACAACCAGACATGCTAGTTATAAAGTAGACATACTAGTTATACAACCAGACATACTAGTTATAAAGTAGACATACTAGTTATACAACCAGACATACTAGTTATAAAGTAAACATCCTAGTTATACAACCAGACATGCTAGTTATAAAGTAGACATACTAGTTATACAACCAGACATACTAGTTATAAAGTAGACATACTAGTTATAAAGTAGACATCCTAGTTATACAACCAGACATGCTAGTTATAAACTAGACATACTAGTTATAAAGTAGACATACTAGTTATAAAGTAAACATACTAGTTCTACAACCAGACATAATAGTTACGAAGTAGACATACTAGTTATACAACCAGACATACTAGTTATAAAGTAGACATACTAGTTATAAAGTAGACATACTAGTTGTACAACCAGACATGCTAGTTATAAAGTAGACATACTAGTTATACAACCAGACATACTAGTTATAAAGTAGACATACTAGTTATACAACCAGACATACTAGTTATAAAGTAGACATACTAGTTATACAACCAGACATACTAGTTATAAAGTAGACATACTAGTTATACAACCAGACATACTAGTTATAAAGTAAACATCCTAGTTATACAACCAGACATGCTAGTTATAAAGTAGACATACTAGTTATAAAGTAGACATACTAGTTATAAAGTAAACAAAGTAGTTATACAACCAGACATGCTAGTTATAAGGTAGACATACTAGTTATAAAGTAGACATACTAGTTATAAAGTAAACAACGTAGTTATACAACCAGACATGCTAGTTATAAAGTAGACATACTAGTTATACAACCAGACATACTGGTTATAAAGTAAACATCCTAGTTATACAACCAGACATGCTAGTTATAAACTAGACATACTAGTTATAAAGTAGACATACTAGTTATAAAGTAAACATACTAGTTCTACAACCAGACATAATAGTTACGAAGTAGACATACTAGTTATAAAGTAAACAAAGTAGTTATACAACCAGACATACTAGTTATAAAGTAGACATACTAGTTATAAAGTAAACATACTAGTTATAAAATAGACATACTATTTATACAACCAGACATACAAGTTATAAGGTAGACATACTAGTTATAAAGTAGACATACTAGTTATACAACCAGACATACTAGTTATTAAGTGGACATACTAGTTATAAAGTAGACATACTAGTTATTAAGTAGACATACTATTTATACAACCAGACATACTAGTTATAAAGTAGACATACTAGTTATAAAGTAGACATACTAGTTATACAACCAGACATACTAGTTATTGAATCATTTGGCGTCTCAGTGAATCCTTGTGCTCAGTAAGCAGTGTGTAGTAAGCAGGGTGTAAGAAGTGTGTAGTAAGCAGGGTGTAAGCAGTGTGTAGTAAGCAGGGTGTAAGCAGTGTGTAGTAAGCAGGGTGTAAGCAGTGTGTAGTAAGCAGGGTCATGTGCACACACACCCTTCTTCTTCTTAAATAACCTCCTTCAGTTGGACGCAGACCTGCTCTGGCTGCGCATCATCACAACCCTAACCCTTCATGAGCACCATCACAACCCTAACCCTTCATGAGCATCATCACGACCCTAACCCTTCATGAGCATCATCACAACCCTAACCCTTCATGAGCATCATCACAACCCTAACCCTTCATGAGCATCATCACAACCCTAACCCTCCATGAGCACCATCACAACCCTAACCCTTCATGAGCATCATCACAACCCTAACCCTTCATGAGCATCATCACAACCCTAACCCTTCATGAGCATCATCACAACCCTAACCCTCCATGAGCACCATCACAACCCTAACCCTTCATGAGCATCATCACAACCCTAACCCTTCATGAGCATCATCACAACCCTAACCCTTCATGAGCACCATCACAACCCTAACCCTCCATGAGCACCATCACAACCCTAACCCTTCATGAGCATCATCACAACCCTAACCCTCCATGAGCATCATCACAACCCTAACCCTCCATGAGCATTATCACAACCCTAACCCTCCATGAGCATCATCACAACCCTAACCCTCCATGAGCATCATCACAACCCTAACCCTTCATGAGCATCATCACAACCCTAACCCTTCATGAGCATCATCACAACCCTAACCCTCCATGAGCACCATCACAACCCTAACCCTCCATGAGCATCATCACAACCCTAACCCTCCATGAGCATCATCACAACCCTAACCCTTCATGAGCATCATCACAACCCTAACCCTTCATGAGCATCATCACAACCCTAACCCTTCATGAGCATCATCACAACCCTAACCCTCCATGAGCACCATCACAACCCTAACCCTTCATGAGCATCATCACAACCCTAACCCTCCATGAGCACCATCACAACCCTAACCCTCCATGAGCATCATCACAACCCTAACCCTCCATGAGCATCATCACAACCCTAACCCTCCATGAGCATCATCACAACCCTAACCCTCCATGAGCATCATCACAACCCTAACCCTCCATGAGCATTATCACAACCCTAACCCTCCATGAGCATCATCACAACCCTAACCCTCCATGAGCATCATCACAACCCTAACCCTTCATGAGCATCATCACAACCCTAACCCTTCATGAGCATCATCACAACCCTAACCCTCCATGAGCACCATCACAACCCTAACCCTCCATGAGCATCATCACAACCCTAACCCTCCATGAGCATCATCACAACCCTAACCCTTCATGAGCATCATCACAACCCTAACCCTTCATGAGCATCATTTCAACCCTAACCCTTCATGAGCATTATCACAACCCTAACCCTCCATGAGCATTATCACATCTCAGTCTTTTCCTCTTCTGTCGTGTTTCTGTTGTAAACTGTGTGTGAGACAGTGTCCCTGTCCCACTGCCGTAGCAACGCCGCTGCCTTCTAACACATGGCAGACAGATGGCCGGTGGAGGAGCACCAGGTGAAGCTCTTCACCTACACCTCCTCTTTGGCATTACACACCACATTGTGGTCTGTGAGTGTGTGTGTGTGTGTGTGTGTGTGTGTGTGTGTGTGTGTTTGGAGGGCGTAGTAGGAAAATCACTTGAACACGACTTAGATAAACGACTGACGAAGGGCAGGATTACTTGACTTATGCTGTGCATGGAATCACTTTTTCAATATTCTGTTTTTTACTTGTTTGAAATATTTGTCAATTTTTTTCTTTTCATTTGCCTTTCGTTTTATTGGCAATTTTCTTAGTACGTGTTGCTGTTCTATTTTTAATTAATGTGGCTTTTTTCTTAGAATAACTGTCTATTTTTGTACATTTGGCTCCTTTTGTTTTTTTTGTGATTGTCAATTTTCTTCGTATATTTGGCTATTTTTATATAATCGTCTATTTTTGTTTTTAATGGATCTTTTCTCCATCATATATTTCAGTATGTGGGTCACTCAGTAACAAAAAAAAACAACTAAAAATTTCTGGATTCGAATAGATTCAGAAGAGACGGTCCGGCCCGGACGAACAATAACTGCATTTAGGCTCCCGCTCATTCACTGGTCCAGTGTTGGGATGGTTTATACCAGGCATTGTCAGAGTGTGATGAATGATATTGTAGATTAATTCAGGGGTTCATTTTATGTCCAGGCCCCCCTTGGCTGACTAAGCTCTGGCTGAGGACCCCCATCCCCCACTTATCTGCCTGTAATAAACCCAAACGTTGCCGACATGAGGTGAAAATCTCACAGCAGTGAACTGGTACCGTGCACAATTTGACCTCATTCATGTTCTGGACTGGTGAGCTGTTTTCAATTTGAAACTCCAGCCCGCCGGCGGTCCGTGGAGATCAGTGGTTCTCGACTCCGGTGCGCTACAGTGACTCTTTTTCGGAGATTCGGCTCTTGACGACCGACCCGGTAACAAGATTTGTTCAACGTCATTCCAACTCTCCTTCGTTGGTTTGATGCAGTCGACGTCACGGGAGTCAGAAGAGTCGCTTTGGCTCAGATTTCGCAAGAATCATTTTATTGTTTTCATTATTTTTTTCGTGAGGTAGAAGATTGAGGCTTCTCATTGGAGACTTGGGCAGTGCGTCTGGAAGGCAGTCACCGAGTTGCAGCCAAACGACTCTTTGGCCAAACGACTCCCGACTTGTTTCGCAGATTGGTTCGCCGCAAGCGAATCATTCGCAAGTCTCATCTCGTCCCTGGTGCACCATACCTCAGAAGGCGTGAGGCGGTGTTGTCATGTGATGAGCATCTCAGGACTCTTCCGCCTCCTGCCTCAGCTGTGGACACCCGGAAGCCTCCGCACCGCATTGCGCTGGACAGGACCGGGTGACAAACGGCTCAGTTTTGTGCCGTTCGTCCCTGCCGCCGGCGAGCGAGCCCAGGCTGTGGTTGTGATTCCGGGAGATGCACACGGTACTTTACACACACAAGTGCACCAAGGTCCTTGGGGACGACCTGGCCCCCGGAGGGGGGGCTGAGGCCTGCAGCCTGGTGAAAGCCTCGCAGGCCTCATCTTTGCAGCCTGATACATATTAGTGATATATTTCAGAGGATTAGGAATTTGAGACGAATATTAATGTGCGACCCAGGTCAAGCCGCTTAGCTCAAGGCCGCTCGTGTGGCAGCTAATAAGCCTGAGTAATGGTTTATCTACAGGGACTTTTGGAGCGGCCGCAGCGGGTTTGCACCAGGATACAGAAGTACTTTGAGTATTCCAGTTGTGTGAAATATGAGTTGTCTCAAATAGTCAAAGTCATTAAGCGATGGACACAATTTAATATCGTATTCTGTCCTCATGTTGACGTATTAAAGGTTGAAATATAATGTATTTCTATGACTATCTTCTATCTTCTATTACTATCTGAATTTTGAATTGGACATTTCACTGCATATATGTATGAATGTATGTATATGTATGTGACTAATAAACCTCTTGAATCTTGAGGTGGATTAGAGTATCGGGAGGGAGAGTACAGGGAGGTAAAGTCGAGGTGGAGTAGCGGTGGAGTGAAGAAGAGTGAGGTAGAGTAAAGGTAGAGAACATCTAGTAGACGGGGAGTAGAGGCAGAGAAGAGGTAGAGGGGAGCAAAGGTAGAGGAGAGGTAGTAGGGAAAGTGGAGGGAGGTGAAGTAGAGGGAGAGTAGAGGTAGACTGGCTTTGAAGTGTTGCTGTTGTTCTTCCTTTTTGCCTCTTTTTTCCAACGTAATTCATTTTAAATGTATATTAAGTGTGTTATATCGTATGAAATATAAAACTTGAATCTAGATACGATGGGATATGATAAACTGCATACTCTAGGATTAACCTGCACTTAAATAGCCTTGTTTTAGTGGCTGGTGATTTCTAACTAAGCTGCCATGACCCTCCTTCCTCAGGCCTGTAGCCTCGTGAGGGTCCATTACATTCCATCACACTACGTTATGTCACCCAGCAGCGTTTGTCCAAACTGACCTTCAATAATGACCTCTTGTCGTTAGTAATGGGGATGCACCGATAGTGAAATTCTGGGCCGATGCCGATGCCAATGTTTAAAATAACAATTTGGCCGACGGCAGATGTCGATATTTTCAGAGTTCCCCTGAACGCAGCATCGCTTACACTTTTCAGAGTTCCCTTGAACGCAGCACGGCTTCCTGCTTGGAACGCTGCTGAAAGCCGTGTTCGTGTCTTCTAAAATTGATCGGGGATGGCATCCTTCCCTCGGACAGATAAAAAAATAAAAATAATAAACGCTTAAGGGGGTTGCCAAATATACTTTGGCAGCCAATAATGTACCTCGGCGGCTCGCCCAAGTACATTCTATGTGTAGGAAACACGGGATAAACAACGGCCACTGCCATCAGTGAATGTCATCTTATTTGCCGATAGGCCATTGGCGGTCAGCAATGCGAATATCCGCCGATGCCCATGTACGGCCGATTAATCGGTGCATCCCTAGTTAGTAGTCATACGTCCCAGCAAAGCCTTCAATAGAAACCAGTAACCCTGTTTTGGTTCAGTTCTGGAGAATCGAACATTGAAGATGGACAGGCCAGTGCAGTCCATGCAGGTGGGCTTACCCGAAGAGAGTTGCTGGGAGAGAGCTGTGGTAGTCTAAAAGCCTTTTCCCACTGCACCAAAAACCTGGTAACACCCGCTAACAATTGGCATTTGTCGCCACTGGGTAAGGAAAAACCTTGGTCTAAGTGCCGGGTGAAATGAGCCGGCAATAGACCTGATTTTTAATCGGCTCCACCTCCGATCGTCTCCGATGTGAACGGGGCACAACGGGGCTCATTTTGGCCGCTTCACCTGCGTGCTGCCTGTTGAAGTCCTGTTGCATAAATAGACAGAAATATCTGTGTATAATTCGATCCTTTCATATCCCACTTGGAATCCAAAATCAGAAGTTAATGACTATTCTTTCCGCATGGGGGACCGGTGTGAAATGTTGTGAATGTGGGGATCACCCCGCGGGGAGCACAGCGGAGAACCCCAATGCTTCCCGCCGGACCCCGCTCCCCACTGCGAAGGGCCGGTGGGCGCATGGGCATCATGGAGTATCCGCGCATCCACGCTGCTTCTACTGTCATGTGTGGTCGTTCATGAATGATCCGATTTTATTGGAGGCCCGAAATTTTTTTCCAAGTTTTACATTTTTATGTCGTTGTTTGTTTAAGCTGCTGTCTCCTCTACTGTTTTGCTCCCAATCACTATGACACCACCCTTTTCCGACGTGTTCGTGGCATTGAACATGATGCACTGGCAATGGGAAAGGTGTCAGTGCCCTGTTTTTAGCTGGTTGAGCGCAGGTCAACCCGCCAATTTTGCTGTGAACACACCATGTTGACCTCCTCCATCTTGCAATGATGATGTCTGAGAGAGGGCGGTCGCTCCCTCCGTCATTATTTCAGCCTTGAAAGGGGACGCCGGGGCGGTCGCCCCTTTTCATGGTACCGCCATGGTTTTGCCGAAACGTCCGGACCTGGGATTGTTAAATATGATTTGATCCTGATCCTCTAGTTTGGGAGATAACACTGAAACTAGGATCCAAACACCCGATATGGGACAATGTAATGTCTTGGAAATGAAATGATGGTGAAGTTGAATTTTTAATAATTCTTCCGTGGACCCCCTGGAACGCCGTGAAGGACCTCTGGGTCGGGGGCCTCTAACCCTGACCAGGACGGTACTTATGAGAAGCCTGTTTTGGGAGATCGGGCTCTTTACGATTTATTCAGTGAAAAGATTCAATCGATTCCGACTCCTTGTTTTGTTTCTCTCAAGGATCATTTCACTCCGTCCAAAATCATCTATTTTGGTGGAATGCAAAGTGTAA
>NC_137204.1:28815182-28822682 GCF_960531495.2 Zeus faber | reverse complement strand
CACAGCCTGCACACACACCGCACACACCACACAGACACCCTGCAAACACACCCTGCGCCCACATACTGCACACACTCTGCGCACACACCACACACACACCCTGCACACACACCGCACACACACCCTGCACACACACCACACACACACCCTGCACACACACACCCTGCACACACACACCCTGCACACACACACCCTGCACACACACCACACACACACCCTGCACACACACCGCACACACACCCTGCACACACACCACACACACACCCTGCACACACACATCGTGCATGATCAGATCCACGTCTGGCAGCTCCTGTCTGGGTCCTGAGACAGTTTCAGATACAGCATAGAAACAATACAGACCTAAATGTGAATCCTAATGCAGATGATGTGGTTCCGAAATAATAATTATTATAATTTCAATCATAACAATACTACTACTACTACTATTAATACTACTACTACTTCTAACACTGCTACTACTACTACTAAAAAATAAAAATAATAATAATAATTAAAAAAATATATAATAATAATAATAATAATAATAATAATGATCATAATAAATATAGCTGCAGGTAGCAATACACAGGGTCCAGTTTCGTGTTTTAGGTACGTAGGTAGGTACAATTTGAAACGCAGCACAAGTTGCAAAAAGCAGCCGTTAGCTCGTTGGCTGTATATCAGGGTTTGTCATCGTGTAACTCACTGTGATGCCGTATGGGGCAACGATGACGGTGTGACAAAATGACGCCGTGACGACTTTCTGTGAATCATTTATAGTTTTCCGGGTCCTAGTTTTCTGGTGGGTTATGATTCCATGAAACGCATCAAGTCCTACAGTTTGTATCTTAATAATATTGAGATTAGAGAAGAAAATAAGAAAGAGTCTTTATTCATCACGCAACACACCACACTACAACACATGCTTGATGGTGGCCGGTGAAATGGTTCCTCTGCATTGAACCATCCTGGCTTGTCCTTCCTCTGGGGCCACAGCAGGAGCAGTGGGCAGCGTACGTGGACGCGCCCGGGGACCAGGTGATAAGTGTCCATCGCTGGTCAGACCATGATGGTGCATGTTTTTGAGGGGGGTCCTTACTGACGTGAGGTGGAGGAAACCCCATGTGAGCACGGGGAGAACATGCAAACTCCACACAGAAAGGCTCCTATTTGGGAGATAACCACAATAATAATATTAAAAAATAGTAATAAAAATAGATAACAATGATAATAACAACAA
Organism: Zeus faber; assembly: GCF_960531495.2. Classification (NCBI taxonomy): domain Eukaryota; kingdom Metazoa; phylum Chordata; class Actinopteri; order Zeiformes; family Zeidae; genus Zeus; species Zeus faber. The sequence goes on along the minus strand of NC_137204.1, from coordinate 28,821,442 downwards.
TAAAAATAATAACACAACAACAACAACAACAACAACAACAACAACAACACTACAACTAGTCACACTCTTGTTGTCGTGGACCTGTCAGTGGGTCATGGTCTGAGGTTGGAGCACGAACACGCACAGAATGACCAGGAAGAGTGAAAGTACCATGATCACTATTTGAGTGAGAGTAGAAAACAGTGAGCTCTTAAATGTACTCCAAGTATTAATAGTAAAAGTACTTAGTCATATCCAGTGTGTAATACTTCATAAAGTACCCGATGTGATAAATATGAATATAAATCCTGCTTTCAAGTTCCAAGTTCTGGGTTTGGGCTGCGCCCCTCCCCTGCGGGCCGCGCCCTTTCCAGCCCTTGATATATTATGTACTGTTTTACTGACGCTCATTGTCTCTGAGGTTAGTTTTGTTTGTAGTTTTGGTTCCTCGCTGGAGCTTCGCTTTTTTGCACAGCGAGTAAAACAAACCGTGAAGGAAAACTGAAGGAATTCACTTCGAGCCGAAACCCGTATTTTTTTTTCGATCCCGGGGAGTCCCAGCGGCGAGCGCTCGGCGTCACAGCCTGTTAAACTGATCCGGACAGAATGGCTTCAGCCGTGGAGACGCTGTTCTTGTGCCGGGGTTCAAAACCTCAAAACTCAAACCTCAAACTGGATCGATTTGTTCAAAGAGGGAGGGGGAACGCTGCGGGGGATTCGGCTTCGCCTTCCCACCCAGCTCCTCCCCAAGTTACGCCGAGGTCAGATCGGTGTTTGTCCTTGAGCAGAGGTCTTCGACCGGGGGTCCGCGGCGGCCCTGCAGGGCGTCCGCCAATACTTTTAAATGTCGAAATGAATAAATGATAACACACATTAATAATAACACTGAGTGAACTCAAACCATTAACACCAGAACAGCAGCGTTTTTGTTTTTTTTCAGTCACGGGCTGGAAGTGAGCCGGTTCCCAGCTTCAGGCCAAATGCTGCGTTAAAAAACCTCAGATTTTTGAGAAACATTCTGAAACCTCAGACGGACATAATTGGGTCACAACGGAACTTCAATAAAAACACACGGTAAATGGCTTTTACTAGAACCGTAAGCATCGTAACTAGTATATAATGAGGCATTATGAATATGTTATTATAAGACAGGCTTAAAATGCAACACAAAATTGTGCACGCTCCATGGGGTCCCTGCTCGGCTTCTCTATGAAGAGCTACACTCGACGTCCTCACAACCACCAACAGTTTCAGTTTGAAGAGTTTCTCTTTTAAATCAAGGCGTACGGGGAACAGCCGCAGCGCTTCTTCGGTGCTGTCTCCAACCGCCCCCAGAAGTGTTTGCACACCAGCCACGTGCCGAGGGCGTGGCGGTGGGTGACCGAGCACCTGCCCCTTTCGCCCCCATGGTGCCCTTTTTATCAGGCGCCTATATTTTATTTTTTGTGAATCGGCATCGAGATTTTGTTGGAAACAGCTGTATTATATGTGGCCTAAAAGAGGGGCCCCCGGCCCCACAGACCCTGTTTCAGTCAGACGGTTTGAAGGAGGACGGGGGGTGCCGATGGGGGGACCGTTTCTCTGAGAGAGAGAGAGACGCGCAAATGCAGAGCGAAGGGGTTCTTTTTTTTTTTTTACCAAAATCCGAATATCAGTTGTCAAATCTGGATAAAATAGAATGATATAAGCCAAATTAAAGCCGATCTGAGTTACTCGATCTGAGTAACAGAAGCTTCACCGACTCGGAAAATGAAGGAATCCTCGACCGCGCGGTCGATCAGACCCCGGGAAAGTGATGGAGGGCGGGACCAAGCGAGCGGAGAGAGGATGCCGATGAACACCGACAGGCCTCCAGGACGTGGACCCGACGGCGGCGCGGGCCAGGACGGGACCGCTCCGCCTTCCACCTCGGCCTAATTAACGGCCCGTTCGGCCGCCGGAGGAACGATTCCGGCTGCGGACGCGATGACAGCGCTGGGTGTGGGACGCCGACGTCCCTTCCCTTCAGAACTGACGCACGGCTGCACCAAGAGATATTCAAGGAAGCGACGAACCCCACGGACCCAAACCCCGAAGAGATTCCCACCGTGAATTCATTGACATGTAGTGACTCGAAAGGAAGGAGTCGCAAGAAGGAGCCGGTCTGCCCGGCAGCTGCTGCCGGCGGGCGGAGAAGTAACCAAAAGTCCAGGGTCGTGGATGCGTTGGATTTTTCAGGCCCCTCGTTCGTCGGATTCAGTCGGTTTCGCCAGAGTCAGAAGAGTCGACTCCGAATCCTGGTCGGATTTCTCACGCGAATCATTCCATTCTGTAAAGTTCATTCACTCAAGGTGTCAGTCAGCCACATTCCACATGGAACTTGCCAAACTTTTGCCAAACCCTTTTTTTCCCCACCTCAATTTGATCCCTGGCCGCCATTTTCTCAAGACTTGCAGCTCACAGATCCCGCCCGACCCGGGGGCCCTCTTCCTCCCGATCCACAGTTTACACACCAGGGGCCGCGGCGCTGCTTTCACTAATTCACCGGCGGCTTCCTTTCACTTCTCGCGTGTGGCGGACCCCGCCACCCGGCGACAGAAACGTCATAACGAGGATCAACACGGACAACACACATACACTGAACGGCTGTTTGTTCAGTGGGAATGCTCACATATGGGGTTTTATGGGACAGACTGCACTGAATCCTGTAGACGAGGTTTGAGTTCTGACTATTTTCTTTATATTCTTTGCTGCGGGCAGAGTGTGAAGCAGAGTGAGAAAATCAGCCGGTATTATGGTCTGTTGCCTTTCCTCCGCTACTGCCACCAGCAGTGAAAGGTCGGGCTCTTGTTTTTGTGAGTGGGTTCTTGACGAGTCACTCGCTGAACAAAGAGTCGTTCTAGTTCCAGACTCTCCGGCGTTGGCTCGGCGTAGAGGGAGGACTTCCTGAACCATCATCACAGGCTCAAGAGTGCGAGTGGAGTCCTCACAGGAATCATTTCATTCCGCAGAGAGGACTTGTTTGGACGGAATGTGAAGAGTAAACGAGTCCAATTCAATAACAGTCATGAAGAATGACTATTATACACATTAATGTACTAATCAGACATGACTTTACATGTTCTTGTGACTTGGAAATTCAGTCTCTCTCCCTCTAGATAGATAGATAGATAGATAGATAGATAGATAGATAGATAGATAGATAGATAGATAGATAGATAGATAGATAGATAGATAGATAGATAGATAGATAGATAGATAGATAGATAGATAGATAGATAGATAGATAGATAGATAGATAGATAGATAGATAGATAGATAGATAGATAGATAGAGGGATAAAAGGATTGTTTTGTTACTGGCAGTGAATTGACACAGAAGGAAAGTCTTCATAACGTTCTGTTTTGGGGCTCGACACGCTGTCCTTTCTTGGAGACTTTGACCCTAAAACAGTGTCTTCCGGTTGTTGGAATATTTGCCGAATCTTCGGAGCCTCCTGGTCTAAACCTCCCATGAACAGAGTGATCTACGGCCTCCCACTCAATCATGGAACGTTGCTCTTTAACAATCCACTTCCTCTGAAATGATGGAATACTTCATTAGAATACACCGGAGTACACCAAATAAGCCATTGCCGAGTGCTCAAAACTAGTGCTTCCTCTCACGAGTGTGGAATTCATCTCTTTCCAGTGAGTCGGATCATTTGGCTCGATCGGCTGACTTATACTGGACGAGCCGGATCTGACGGCTCTCAAATGGCAAACAAGCTAATTATATTTATTTATCACATTGTGTGAAACATTTGGGCTTATTTGTGTTATTTGTACACAGCTATCACTCAAATGAACCAAATGAATGTATAATTTAAATACCTCACCTTTTTGAATGATAAGGTTTAGGCACAATACTCTAAGCTTTCTCGTTGAAAAGCACCAGCTCTTTTGAACGATGAGATTTGGTGTAGAACCCGACCAATGCCGGGTTTCTGGGTCCGATGCCGATCCCGGTTTTGGAGAGTCCCAGCCCATTGATAACAGAAGTTTTGACCGATATTTTGTCAAACAGTTCAATATTTTTTATTAAATTAGAAAAAAAGCATATTATATTAAAGTTTCTATGTTTCAAAATATTTAACTTATGAGCAAATAAAAATATAAATGAACACACAAAGAACTTTGTGATAGATTAAAAAAAAATGTCAAGAGGATTTTAAATGAAAATTGTATTCGGGACTTTATTTCCGACTTCCAGTGAACGCATCGTCACTTCCCAGACAAATTTGTTTTCCGAGTTTCCCATGAACGCAGCATCGCCTCCTGCTTGGTGAGCCGTGTCAAAACGCGAGTGTCAGCAAACGTGGAGTTTTAACGCTCAGTCGCACTTCTGCGCTTTTTTTGGTGAGCAAGTTAAAAGTAGTGTGAAGCACAGAAGTACAGGACAATGATCAGTGTTTTTCTTTTGCTTATTATACACATTTGAAAACCGCGACGCGTCGGCTCCATCACGGCCGGGGCCCATGTGGCCAGAAAGGTCAAGTGATACGTGGGCGGGGCTCTAACTTCGAGGCTCTAACTCCGCCTCCCCCCCCCCCCCCCGGTTCTCCGCGCCCTCGGCTTTTGGTCCCGACGACGGTTGACACGTGCGCTTCCTGTTGGCCCCGCAGAGTGAGTGTCCCCGCGCCCGGAGAGGACCCGTGTCCCCGCAGGAGCCAAGATGGCGTCCAACAACACCCTGCGCAGCTACTCCATCATACCATGCTTCATCTTCGTAGAGGTGAGGACCTTCACATCAACACATGCAGCTGGTTCAGCCAGCGCCTTGGGAGGAGTGTGTGTGGGGGGGGTGGTACTTTGTGCTGACACAATTACTGTGTCAGCACAAAGTATTTAAGAGAAAAGTCCCGAGGCGCTACACACACACACACACATATATATATATACAGTATACATTTACTGTATATATGTTTATTTACTGAATACTGTCTGTCTCTCTAGCGCCCTCTGTCTGTCTCTCTAGCTCCCTCTGTCTGTCTCTCTAGCTCCATCTATCTGTCTCTCTAGCTCCCTCTGTCTCTCTCTCTAGCTCCCTCTGTCTGTCTCTCTAGCTCCCTCTGTCTCTCTCTCTAGCTCCCTCTGTCTATGTCTCTATCTCCCTCTGTCTGTCTCTCTAGCTCCATCTATCTGTCTCTCTAGCTCCCTCTGTCTCTCTCTCTCTAGCTCCCTCTGTCTGTCTCCGGTTCCACACCCCCATCACTGCACACCTGGCCCGTTCATCAATCTGTCTGTCTGCCATCCCCTTCCTCCCTCCGCTTGTATTTCACCTGGTCCCTGTTCGCTCAGTCCTTGTCAGACTGTTTCCTCTGTGTCAATTCCACCAACTGTTCCCTGAACATACTGCCTGTTTCTCTGCCTGCTTCCCTGGACCCTGGTTCTCTGCCTGTTTCTCTGCCTGCTTCCCTGGACCCTGGTTCTCTGCCTGTTTCTCTGCCTGCTTCCCTGGACCCTGGTTCTCTGCCTGTTTCTCTGCCTGCTTCCCTGGACCCTGGTTCTCTGCCTGTTTCTCTGCCTGCTTCCCTGGACCCTGGTTCTCTGCCTGTTTCTCTGCCTGCTTCCCTGGACCCTGGTTCTCTGCCTGTTTCTCTGCCTGCTTCCCTGGACCCTGGTTATCTGCCTGTTTCTCTGCCTGCTTCCCTGGACCCTGGTTCTCTGCCTGTTTCTCTGCCTGCTTCCCTGGACCCTGGTTATCTGCCTGTTTCTCTGCCTGCTTCCCTGGACCCTGGTTCTCTGCCTGTTTCTCTGCCTGCTTCCCTGGACCCTGGTTCTCTGCCTGTTTCTCTGCCTGCTTCCCTGGACCCTGGTTATCTGCCTGTTTCTCTGCCTGCTTCCCTGGACCCTGGTTCTCTGCCTGTTTCTCTGCCTGCTTCCCTGGACCCTGGTTATCTGCCTGTTTCTCTGCCTGCTTCCCTGGACCCTGCACCTCTGCACCTGCCCCTGAGCCTCTGTCCTGCATTTTGGGTTTGCTAGACGCCGCTTGTGACAGCATCGTGACATCGTCCACTGGCTTCCCCCCCTTTGCCCTCACCCCGTCACTCCTCCGCCCTCACCCCATCACTCCTTCGCCCTAACCCCGTCACTCCTCCGCCCTCACCCCATCACTCCTCCGCCCTCACCCCATCACTCCTCCGCCCTCACCCCGTCAGAATCAGGATAATGGTGATTGGTTGTTTATAGATCAAAACATGGTCAGGTGGTGGTGGTGTTCCCGGAGAACAGAAATGCTGCGGTCATCCCACAGGTCGTCCA
>NC_137204.1:28767682-28807682 GCF_960531495.2 Zeus faber | reverse complement strand
AAACGTCCGCATCTCTTCACGCTTTCATTTTTGAGACCTTTTTCCCCACAAAGTATCTAGAAGCTAGAAACCAGAATTGCACAGCGACTGGGTTCTGTTTTCTGTTCTTTGATGAAACTGCAACCAGAGGTGAGAAAACCAGCACCGTTCTGGCTCCGTTTTCTTTGTCTTGAGGAAAAGTGGACCTCAAAGACAAGCATAGGCCTACGAGGCGGAGGTCTCCTAAAAAAAGAAAAGGCCGTGTCGCTGGGCCGCACATCGGTGGAGGTGTGGCTGCGGCAGAGTTTCCGGTCCGTGGCTCCCTGTTGTGTTCCACATCTTGGAGCATTCATTTCTTCTCCTGTGGAAACGTCGCCCCCACCGTGGTGACATCGCTCCTCCCTGTTTCCCACCCACCCTGCCTCCGCCCGGCACGCTGTGGAGCGGAAGTCCACTCTCAGTTTGTGGCACCTACGGAGCAAGGCAACGCCTGCGGCCTGGTGTCGAAAGGTCCCCAAGGTAAGAACCCAGTTTGGCTTCTCTGGGAGGAGACCCAAAACACCCCGATACCTCAGATCTCCGTCGCCCGGAACAGGTTCCAAGGGAATCAGGGAGCTGAGGTTTGTCATAGTTCTACATCCTAGTTGACCACTTTCGAGGTGCACATCATGTCGTATCGCCTGCCATGTTGTTCACTGCCATCAGGTACAGTGTTGTGCTGCTTTCTTGGCTCTAGGCGTGGTGGATGTGGCCTGAACGTGTCCGTGTGTTATCGGGACGACATTTGGACATTTCAATTTCGCTTTCCACTGCAGAAAGTACGCCCCCAATGAAACCGAACTGCTGTCGTCATCTTCAAGGCCACACACACAGGCCCAAGGGATGGTTCTGATGGTTCTTGTTTCTCGACGGTGTGGCTGTTTGAGACGCACTTTGTTTTCGGAAGAGGCTGAAGGCCGCTGGACCAAAAGACCGCTGAAAAGGACAGGGGGGTTTGGGAAGCTTGGGTTGTTGCCAGATGTCCCATGTCGCGGGGTGACGATGCTCTCATCACCAGCCTCAGCTCGCTTGGAACCTCGACGGAGGCGACACCAAAGAAAAAAACAGGTACCAGGTGCTGTCCACAACTTTTGCCCGATGGAAAACCAAGAAAGGGGAGTGGAGTGGAGTCCGGTTGAGCCGGTTCCATGAGGTGGGAAAGGGTCATTCAAGGATAAACCGTTTGGCAACCAAAATGACTGATGATAAACGGACGTGGCTAAATTTTTTCAGTATTATAAATATTTAAGGAATAAAAAAAAAGGAAAAATTTTAGTCTGATTTCATACTTGACAATAAACAAAATTACCAGTGGCTTTACGTCTTTTACTTTGACATTTTTAAATTCATGAGCACATGAGACAGCCAGAAGTACATTTTTAATATTTGTATCTGAGAATAATTTAGAAAATAGTAGACATCTTTAAAATATAGAAAAAAATTGGAAAAAGGGAGCGTTATGGAACAAAAATAAGAATGTTGTGTAAAAAAAATGCACAATATTGTGATATTGTGTGAATTTCACCATGACCCTGAATTGGACTTAGAGGTTTTTCACTTAATATTTTGATGCAGATTTGATGTCCTCCTGCACAAATAGATTATTAATTACAAATGGAAAAAAAAAATTTTAAGAAAAAATAATATATATATCTACATATATATATACATACATATATACGGGGGAGCTACGTGGAAGATAAAAATAACTTTAGCTATTAAGTTGTAGTTATTCGTTATTACCTAAGTTAAAACTCTAGAACAAAGAACGACAGGAAGTTTAAATCGGTTAAATTGAACCTTTTTCACTGGACGACAAAATGGCTTTAACTGTAAAAGTGAAAACCTTGGAAGATGGAGACTGGAGCGGAGGGAGCCCAGCACATACTGTGCTGTGTCTGCAGGCGGCCACCAGGGGGCGGCGGTGCTCCACACCGGTGGACCGGCATCTCACTCAAATGATTATTAACGTTCATATTTTGCCTGAAAATGATATTTAAGATATGTTCAATATGGAATGTCGAATATGTCTCAATGGATCAGTCCAATGAATCAATTCACCAAATGAAATGATCCGTCCAACGCACGGGAAACTAATCTCTTTAAGGAAACCCCTCTCAATGGTTTTTCGATCTGATCTCTCCTCATCTCTATCGGCGGTGGGAGGCCGGCTGGGCCGTACCTTCGTCATATCCATATTTGTAATTACGGGGTTGGGGGTAGGTCTGACCCCCCCCTAATTGAGACTTGGACCGCCCCAAAAGAGGTAAAAACAACAGGCCCGGTGGTGGCGTGGAAACACTTGTACTTGCTTCTAACCTGTCATCCTGAATATCACAACACATTTCTCATATTCATGCCGGGAAGAATCTCCTCATACGATTTCAGACACCCCTAAAGTGGACCGTACCATCATGCCGAGCGCCGCAGAGGGGGGCGCGGCCCGGCAGCTCAGATCAGAGGCACGTTTTTGCCAAACGAAGCGAATAAAAACAGTGTGTTTTTATTGTAGACTGGTTCACTCTGTTTTCTGATTGAACCAAAGGAAAGTAAAACTAAGCCCTGTCTGTAACCGTGCGTGACGAGGACGCTTTCCCAGTCACTCCTCAGCCACTCAGCCATACGTTGAGAAAGTTGGTTGTCGCCGTGTGATCGTCCGTCTCCAGGAACGCCGTCTCCCCGCCGCTCTCGCGCGGCCTTCGCGCCCGGCGGCAGTTCTTTGCGCTCTTCGGGGAGCGGCGTCCGGAGCTGTCCCCGTTGACGTCAACGTCGGTTCCTTATTTATGACGTTGGCCTGAAATGAGGAGGAGCTCGGCGACGGTCGTCCCCCTCCTCCTCGCTCCGCTCCCAGGACCCCGTTCCGGCTCCGTGACCCTGGTTTTTGGGCTCGTCAGATGTGTCCGAAAGGGACATTTCACGGCAGCATTTACACCTTCGTCCTTCATGTTCTCTTTCTTTTCACCCCTCCCTCCCTCCCTCCCTCCCTCTCTCTCTCTCTCTTTCAGATTCTCTGTTCCGTCTCCCTCTCTTCTAATGGCAGATTGCCGATTTCCTTTTTTGATCACTTCCTCGCAGCCGGAACACTGAGTCAGCGCTTTGACTTCCGCTCCTGTCCTCCCTCGCTTTCTCTCTCTCTCTCTCTCTCCCTCTCTCTCCCTCTCGCTCTCCCTCTTTCTGTCGCTGCCTCCTTTTCTCCCCCTTCTCTCCCTCTCTCGTATCTGTCGCTCTGCTCCTCTTTCTGTTTCTGTCTCGCCGTCCCTCCCCCCGACGGACACCCCCCCTCCCTCTCTCTCTCCCTCTCTCTCTCTCTCTCTCTCTCTCTCTCTCTCCCTCTCTCTCTCCCTCCCTCTCTCTCTCCCTCTCTCCATCTCTTCATCACTCCATCTCTGTGTATGTATATCTTTGTCTCTCTATCGCTTGCCTTCTCCCTCTCCCTCGGTCTGCCTCTCTCCTTCTCTCTATCTGCCTCCATCTCTCTGTCCCGCTATATTCCTTCCTTCTTTCATTTATTTCTTTATTTGTTCCTCCCTTCATTCCTCCCTCTCTTTCTCTCTCTCTCTCTCTCTCTCTCTCACTCCTCACCCTCTCATAGTGCTGTATTAGGTAGTTTGGTTGTTCTGGACACATACAAAGTTTGTCGATTCCTCCCTCCCTCCCTCCTCCCTCCCTTCCTCCTCCCTCCCTCCTCCCTCCCTCCCTTCCTCCTCCCTCCCTCCCTCCTCCCCCCCTCCCTCCTCCCTCCCTCCCTCCTCCACCCCTCCTCCCTCTCGTAGTGCTGTGTCAGGCTTGTTCTTGACACAGTTCGCTGCTCGTGTCTCCACATGCGTCATGAAGCAGGTTAATAACGTCGTCCAATCAGCAGAGAGGAGTTGATTGATGTGGAATGTTCCACTTGGGCGTGGCGGGGGGGGCGGGCGGGGCTGCAGGGGTCAGATGTCAAATGTGATGACGAGGAGGAAGTGACATCATTCCAACGTCACCATGGATTGACTGACAGATGTAAAGGATTTGTTTTGTTGATATATTGACGATCACCTCCACTCTGCCTCCATCCACTCTACCTCCATCCACTCAACCTCCATCCACTCTACCTCCATCTACTCTACCTCCAAAAGTTCCATCACACGCGCGTTTTGGACTCTGCATGTTCCCTCTAAGAATGAGTCGTTCGTGGGTTGATGACCTGGATTTAATTGTTTGTTTTCATTTTACCATGAATTAGAAAAGGAACCGGGCGCCTCTGACTCATCCTGACCGACTGTTTAACCAGCTGGGCCGCTGGCTGTGGGTCAGGCGGTTGGAGTGACCCGTCGGACCCCCGAGCGCCACGCCCTCCCTCACACCTGGGTTTTGATTTTCCGTCTCTTCTCATGCACCACCCGCTACGACTCATCATTTACCCATGATGCATCTCTCTTCTTTAGTCGGTCATGGTGGCATTCGGAGTGAAGTGACCTTGGGGCGTCTGGACCTGGTCTTGTTGTTCATGCTCAACGTGATGAGGATCCCAAAACTCAGCTCATCGCCAGATAATGACCAGACCTTTACCAGATAATTACCAGACTCCTGAGAAACGTCAAATCAACTTCAAACGATGAAGGAGGAGAGAGAAAGAAGGAGCAGGAACATTCATCCTCAATCTGATGGAATACATTCTGGATTGTTATCCATTTTAATATCTACGTTTTTCATCACTTTTCACTCATCAACCTGGTGATCCTCTACTCTACTTCCAATTTACTTTACCTCTACTCTACTTTACCTCTAGAAGAAGAAAGAGTCTTTATTCGTCACGCAACACACCACACTACAACACATGCTTGCACACACACACACACACACACATGCTTTGATGGTGCCGGTGAAATGGATCCTCTGCATTTAACCATCCTGGCTTGTCCTTCCTCCGGGGCCACAGCCAGGAGCAGTGGGCAGCGTACGTGGACGCGCCCGGGGACCAGGTGATAAGTGTCCATCTCTGGTCAGACCATGATGGTGCATGTTTTTGGTGGGGGTCCTTACTGACGTGAGGTGGAGGAAACCCCATGTGAGCACGGGGAGAACATGCAAACTCCACACAGAAAGGCTCCTGTTTGGGAGATAACCCACCGGAGCACGGTGCCAACAGCGCCCCAGGCGGGAATCGAACCCAGGACCTTCTTGCTGTGAGGCAGCAGTGCAATGCACTGCGCCACCGCTACTCTACCTCTAACTGACTTTACCTCTAATTTGCTCTACCTCTACTCCACCTCTACTCTACCTCTACTCTTCCTCTACTCAACATCTACTCAACATCTACTACTCCCCCCCCCCCCCCCCTCTCTCTCTATTTAGTCCGTGTTGCTCTCTGAGTTTCACCGTTTCATGTTTCTGGGTCATTTTATATAAGTAGACGGAGGAGTCTCTTGTCTGTCAATGTAGTGATTCATGATGCGTTAAAAACACACACACACACACACACACACACACACACACACACACACACACACACACACACACACACACACACACACACACACACACACACACACACATACACACACACACACAAAAACACACACTTACACACACACACACACACACACACACATACACACACACACACAAAAACACACACTTACACACACACACACACACACACACACATACATACACACACACACACAAAAACACACACTTACACATACACACACACACACACAAACACACACACACACACACACACACACACACACACACACACACACACACACACACACACACACACACACACACACACACACACACACACACACACACACAAACACTCTCCCTGGACTCTTTTCTTCAAGGCCTTGAAGAGGTTGTGGTTGTGGCGGTGGAGGATGGAGGTTGTGGAGGAGGGAGGTCGTGGTGTTTTGCTCCACCTTCAGGTCCCTCAGTTTGTCAGTGAAACGTTCCTTCATCACATTGGTTCTTGTTCTTCTTGTCACATGTGGTCGTCTTGTGTGACTCAAAGCTGCTTTCTGATTGGTGGATGAGCGACAACTAGTGGTCACTTATTTCTGAATAATGACCACTGATGAGTTATGATGAGCGTTGCCACGGCAACCACTTCTCTGTTTTCACCTCCCTCATATGGCTGTGCTACATGCTAATGCTAACACTAGCTAGCGACGCTCCATAGAAACTACAATGGAAGAGATGAAAACATGAACTTGGAAATGTCCAGTTTCACATGAACAACAGGAAATAGTTCTGAGGATGAATAGATCACTATGTTGACGCTGTTTAGTTTGATTTCTTAAACTAGACATACTAGTTACTAAACTAGACATACTAGTTACTAAACTAGACATACTAGTTACTAAACTAGTCATACTAGTTACTAAACTAGACATACTAGTTACCAAACTAGTCATACTAGTTACTAAACTAGTCATACTAGTTACTAAACTAGACATACTAGTTACTAAACTAGACATACTAGTTACTAAACTAGTCATACTAGTTACTAAACTAGATATACTAGTTACTAAACTAGACATACTAGTTACTAAACTAGTCATACTAGTTACTAAACTAGACATACTAGTTACTAAACTAGACATACTAGTTACTAAACTAGTCATACTAGTTACTAAACTAGATATACTAGTTACTAAACTAGACATACTAGTTACTAAACTAGTCATAGTAGTTACTAAACTAGTCATACTAGTTACTAAACTAGACATACTACTCACTAAACTAGTCAAACTAGTTACTAAACTAGATATACTAGTTACTAAACTAGTCATACTAGTTACTAAACTAGTCATACTAGTTACTAAACTAGACATACTACTCACTAAACTAGTCATACTAGTTACTAAACGAGTCATACTAGTTACTTAACTAGACATACTAGTTATTAAACTAGTCATACTAGTTACTAAACTAGTCATACTAGTTACTAAACTAGACATACTACTCACTAAACTAGTCATTCTAGTTACTAAACTAGACACACTAGTTACTAAACTAGTCATACTAGTTACTAAACTAGATATACTAGTTACTAAACTAGACATACTAGTTACTAAACTAGTCATACTAGTTACTAAACTAGTCATACTAGTTACTAAACTAGACATACTAGTAACTAAATGAGTCATACTAGTTACTAAACGAGTCATACTAGTTACTTAACTAGACATACTAGTTACTAAACTAGTCATACTAGTTACTAAACTAGTCATACTACTCACTAAACTAGTCATACTAGTTTCTAAACGAGTCATACTAGTTACTTAACTAGACATACTAGTTATTAAACTAGTCATACTAGTTACTAAACTAGTCCTACTAGTTACTAAACTAGACATACTAGTTACTAAACTAGTCATACTAGTTACTTAACTAGACATACTAGTTATTAAACTAGTCATACTAGTTACTAAACTAGTCATACTAGTTACTAAACTAGACATACTACTCACTAAACTAGTCATTCTAGTTACTAAACTAGACACACTAGTTACTAAACTAGTCATACTAGTTACTAAACTAGATATACTAGTTACTAAACTAGTCATACTAGTTACTAAACTAGACATACTAGTTACTAAACTAGTCATACTAGTTACTAAACTAGATATACTAGTTACTAAACTAGCCATACTAGTTACTAAACTAGATATACTAGTTACTAAACTAGTCATACTAGTTACTAAACTAGTCATACTAGTTACTAAACTAGACATACTACTGACTAAAGTAGTCATACTAGTTACTAAACTAGATATAGTAGTTACTTAAGTAGACATACTAGTTATTAAACTAGTCATGCTAGTTACTAAACTAGACATACTACTCACTAAACTAGTCATTCTAGTTACTAAACTAGACACACTAGTTACTAAACTAGACATACTAGTTACTAAACCAGTCATACTAGTTACTAAACTAGACATACTAGTTACTAAACTAGACATACTAGTTACTAAACTAGTCATACTAGTTACTAAACTAGTCATACTAGTTACTAAACTAGACATACTACTCACTAAACTAGTCATACTAGTTACCAAACTAGACATACTACTCACTAAACTAGTCATTCTAGTTACTAAGCTAGACACACTAGTTACTAAACTAGACATACTAGTTACTAAACCAGTCATACTAGTTACTAAACTAGACATACTAGTTACTAAACTAGACATACTAGTTACTAAACTAGTCATACTACTCACTAAACTAGTCATACTAGTTACTAAACTAGACATACTACTCACTAAACTAGTCATACTAGTTACTAAACTAGACATACTAGTTACTAAACCAGTCATACTAGTTACTAAACTAGACATACTAGTTACTAAACTAGTCATACTAGTTACTAAACTAGTCATACTAGTTACTAAACTAGACATACTAGTTACTAAACTAGTCATACTAGTTACTAAACTAGTCATACTAGTTACTAAACTAGACATACTACTCACTAAACTAGTCATACTAGTTACTAAACGAGTCATACTAGTTACTTAACTAGACATACTAGTTACTAAACTAGTCGTACTAGTTACTACTCTGGCGAAAACGGAACTGCTGGTCTTCCCGGCCAAACAAGGTATTTATCACAACATTGATATTAAAATTGACTCTCTATCTCTTGTTCCTACCAAGGCTGCAAGGAATCTAGGTGTCATTATTGACGACCAACTGACATTCTCGGACCATGTTGCCGCCGTCTCCCGGTCCTGCCACTTCGCACTATTCAACATCCGAAAAGTCAGGTCGTACCTGAGCCAATATGTCACTCAACTGCTGCTGCAAACCTTGGTGATGTCCCGTCTCGACTACTGCAACGCTCTCTTAACAGGCTTGAGGCCTGTGCGGTGAAGCCACTGCAGATGATACAGAATGCAGCGGTGCGACTGGTGTTCAACCAGCCAAAGAGGGCACATGTCACTCCGCTGCTCATCCAGCTCCACTGGTTACCTGTAGCCGCTTGGTTACCTGTAACCGCTGGGTTACCTGTAGCCGCTGGGTTACCTGTAGCCGCTTGGTTACCTGTAACCGCTGGGTTACCTGTAGCCGCTTGGTTACCTGTAGCCGCTTGGTTACCTGTAGCCGCTTGGTAACATGTAGCCGCTGGCATCAAGTTCAAGTCTCTGATGCTGGCCTACAGAGTGATTGCTGGGAACGCTCCCATCTACTTAGATGCTCTTGTAAAAGCACATGTTGCCCCCCGGATGCTGCGCTCGTCAAATGAGCGTGGCCTGGCTCTGCCGGCCGTACAACCACGGCAATCCAGGCTATTCTCATTTGTAGTTCCACGTTGGTGGAACGAGCTGCCAAAAATGACCAGAGCGGGGACCTCCCTCTGTCTTTAAGAAGCACTTGAAGACCCAGCTCTTCAGTGAGTACCTCCTGTCCTAATCTACAATTACTTTGCACCACCTTGCAGTATTTATTGTTATACCAATGTTGTTATTACACTAATCTCTGTCGCAATGTAGCTGAATGTTATTCTCCCTTGTAAGTCGCTTTGGATAAAAGCGTCTGATAAATGACTAAATGTAAATGTAAATGTTACAAAACTAGTCATACTAGTTACTAAACTAGACATACTAGTTACTAAACGAGTCATACGAGTTAATTAACTAGACATACTAGTTATTAAACTAGTCATACTAGTTACTAAACTAGTCATACTAGTTACTAAACTAGATATACTAGTTACTAAACTAGTCATACTGGTTACTAAACTAGTCATACTAGTTACTAAACTAGACATACTACTCACTAAACTAGTCATACTAGTTACCAAACGAGTCATACTAGTTACTTAACTAGACATACTAGTTATTAAACTAGTCATACTAGTTACTAAAGTAGTCATACTAGTTACTAAACTAGATATACTAGTTACTAAACTAGTCATACTAGTTACTAAACTAGACAGAACTAGTTACTAAACGAGTCATACTAGTTACTTAACTAGACATACTAGTTATTAAACTAGTCATACTAGTTACTAGTTACTAAACTAGTCATACTAGTTACTAAACTAGTCATACTAGTTACTAAACTAGTCATACTAGTTACTAAACTAGACATACTAGTTACTAAACTAGACATACTACTCACTAAACTAGTCATACTAGTTACTAAACGAGTCATACTAGTTACTTAACTAGTCATACTAGTTACTAAACGAGTCATACTAGTTACTTAACTAGACATACTAGTTATTAAACTAGTCATACTAGTTACTAAACTAGTCATACTAGTTACTAAACGAGTCATACTACTCACTAAACTAGTCATACTAGTTACTAAACTTGACATACTAGTTATTAAACTAGTCATACTAGTTACTAAACTAGACATACTAGTTACTAAACGAGTCATACTACTCACTAAACTAGTCATACTAGTTACTAAACTTGACATACTAGTTATTAAACTAGTCATACTAGTTACTTAACTAGTCATGCTAGTTATTAAACTACTCATAATAATTATTAAACTTGACATACTAGTTACTAAACTAAACATACTAGTTATTAAACTAGACATACTAGTTATTAAACTAAACATACTAGTTATTAAACTAAACATACTAGTTATTAAACTAGACATACTAGTTATTAAACTAAACATACTAGTTATTAAACTACTCATAATAATTATTAAACTTGACATACTAGTTACTAAACTAAACATACTAGTTATTAAACTAGACATACTAGTTACTAAACTAAACATACTAGTTATTAAACTAGACATACTAGTTATTAAACTAAACATACTAGTTATTAAAGTAGACAATAGTTTCTAATCTAGAAATACTAGTGACTA
Source organism: Zeus faber (assembly GCF_960531495.2). Taxonomy (NCBI): domain Eukaryota; kingdom Metazoa; phylum Chordata; class Actinopteri; order Zeiformes; family Zeidae; genus Zeus; species Zeus faber. The sequence goes on along the minus strand of NC_137204.1, from coordinate 28,796,831 downwards.
AACTAGTCATACTTGTTATCAAACTAGATATACTAGTTATTTAACTAGTCATACTAGTTATTAAACCAGACATACTAGTTATTAAACTAGTCATACTAGTTATTAAGCCAGACATACTAGTTATTAAACAAGTCATACTAGTTATTAAACTAGTCACACTAGTTATACATCTAGACATACTAGTTATTAAACTAGACATAGTGGCTATGAAACTAGTGATACTAGTTATACATCTAGACATACTAGTTATTAAACTAGTCATACTAGTTATCCATCTAGACATACTAGTTATAAAACTAGACATAGTGGTTATGAAACTCATGATACTAGTAATAATACTAGACATACTAGTTTTACAACTACAGATACTAGTTTTTAAACTAGTCATAAAAGTAATTTAACTAGACATACTCGTTATTAAACTAGAACTACTACAGTGTATTATTGTCATCAGTATGTAGTGTGTACATGTGTATATATAATGTATATAGTAGTGTATACGTAGATGTATATGTTATATGTATATATAATGTATATAGTAGTGTATACTAAGATGTATATGTTATATGTATATATAATTTATATTGATTGTAGTGTGTATATGTAGAGTTATATATAATGTATATCGTAGTGTGTATATGATATATGTCTATATAATGTATATAGTAGTGTGTATATGTTATATGTTTATACAGTATAATGTATATAGTAGTGTGTATCTGTAGATGTATATATAATGTATATAGTAGTGTGTATATGTGATATGTATATACAGTATAATGTATATAGTAGTGTGTATATGTGATATGTATATACAGTATAATGTATATAGTAGTGTGTATATGTGATATGTATATACAGTATAATGTATATAGTAGTGTGTATATGATATATGTCTATATAATGTATATAGTAGTGTGTATATGTTATATGTAAAGATGTATAATAATATCCAGTGTATTGTTGAACTATTTACCTTGTCAGGCAGTCAGACCACAGCTCCATGTTTGTGTCCTGTTGCAGTTTCCATCAGAGCTGATGTAACATGAACAGTAACGGACCCGACACAAAAACACAAAAACACAAAACACGTGTGTGTGTTTTTCATTGAGGAGGCCTCCTCGTGTGCTCAGTACAACATGTACTTTTACTACAAGCGCTGGACAAGGTTGTATGGAATCTGTTTGAATTGTATGAGAAGAAGAAAAGTCAAAACTGATGATGACGATGAAAAGAAACGATGATGTCACAACATGTGACACAACCAAACCACTTTTAACATGAGTCACAATGTGAACAAGCTTCCCACTGACTGAATGACTGACTGAATGACTGACTGAATGACTGACTAAATGAGTGACTGAATGACTGACTGAATGACTGAATGACTGAATGACTAAATGACTGAATGACTAAATGACTGAATGACTGAATGACTGAATAACTGAATGACTGACTGAATGACTGACTGAATGACTGACTGAATGACTGATGTACTGACTGAATGACTGATGTACTGACTGAATGACTGACTAAGTTACTGACTAATTGACTGACTGAATGACTAAATGACTGTATGACTGAATGACTGAATAACTGAATGACTGACTGAATGACTGACTGAATGATTGATGTACTGACTGAATGACTGACTGAATGACTGATGTACTGACTGAATGACTGAATGACTGACTGAATGATTGATGTACTGACTGAATGACTGACTGAATGACTGACTGAATGACTGACTAAATGAGTGACTGAATGACTGAATGACTAAATGACTAAATGACTGAATGACTGAATGACTGACTGAATGAATGACTGACTGAATGACTGACTGAATGACTGATGTACTGACTGAATGACTGACTAAATTACTGACTGAATGACTGACTGAATGACTAAATGACTATGACTGACTGAATGACTGATGTACTGATGTACTGACTGAATGACTGACTGAATGACTGAATGACTGACTGAATGATTGATGTACTGACTGAATGACTGACTGAATGACTGACTGAATGACTGACTGAATGAATGATGTACTGACTGAATGACTGACTGAATGACTGACTGAATGACTGAATGACTGACTGAATGATTGATGTAGTGACTGAATGACTGACTGAATGACTGACTGAATGACTGACTGAATGACTGACTGAATGACTGATGTACTGACTGAATGACTGATGTACTGACTGAATGACTGACTGAATGACTGACTGAATAACTGATGTACTGACTGAATGACTGGATGACTGGATGACTGGATGACTGAGTAGTTGGCTAGCTGTCTGACTGACTGACTGACTGATTGACTGACTGGTTGACCAAGCCAGGGCCGCGGGACCCCACCCCCCCGAGATCCTGCCGGAGTGCCCCGGTGCGGCCGGCCTGGGCGTGCGGTCGGGCGTTCTCTGGACGCGAAGGGCCTCGGGGACCCCAGGGGCCACTGCGGCTCCCCCGGCCCCGGGGCTTGATGAGGGGAACCTGTGGAGCCTCCCGTCCACGTCGCCCGCAGCCTCCTTTGATTGCTCTGCTCTGCTTGTTTCAGATCTTCGTCGGTGAGGTGTCCATGTACGTGATGAAGTCCACCAGGGAGGCGCTGCTCGTCCAGGAGAAGACCATCGTGACCGGGGACTGCTGCTACCTCAATCCCCTCGTCCGCCGCATCACCCGCTTCATAGGTGAACAAACACCACCTGCGCTCCGCCCGCCGGAGGCCCCTCAGCGCCTCGTCCACGCTGCTTGCCTGTCGCTGTGCTGCTTCTCTGGGTTGGGTCGGGTCGGGGTCGGACGGATTCGGCTGTGAATTCATGGTGCATTTTGTCTTTTCATTTTTATTTTTTCTGTTTGACACCTGAGAATTTAGGGGGGAATGTCCAGAAACTCTACCGCAGAGAAATCGTATATTTTTGTTCCAATGCATGGACGGATAGACAGATGGACAGACAGACAGATAGACAGACAGATAGATAGACAGATAGATAGACAGACAGACAGATAGATTTTGCTTGGAGGGGGTGTGTCCCGAGGCAGCGCTGCAGTGGGACAAAGGCCTCGTCCATGAATGTTAAGCTTGTTCTCCTCCGTCCCAGCGGAACCACGGCCACAATCAAGCCCCGACTGGAAAGTGTTTGCAGGTAAACATGACAAACATTTACAAGAGTTGCTTTAATCAGTCCTGCCTGAATGCCACGACGTGTTCCACCATCCCACGCGGCACAGAATTAAAAAAAAAAACTTTAAAAAAGGAATTAGCATTTTTTCCGTTCTAATGAGCGGTTCTGCCCTGTGCTGCTCTGGTGCAAAATAATCAAATATGCGTAATGCAGAGTGAAGCGCCGCGCCCTTGGTTTCAAGCCGACGCCTTCGATGCTCTTTGAAGGGGAAGGTTAACGATCTGTATCCGGACAGCGCACCCTACAAGTGTCAGATGAATTCATTTATTCCTACATGCACCACGTTGTTGTGTCTCCGTAGAGACAAATGTCGACGTAAAATAGCCCGTGGGCTGTATTATTGAAATCATATCCACAATACACAGTACAATTTATGAACACACGCAGGAATCCAGTTGGGAAGGACGATGCATTGTGGTCCGCGCTGGAAAAACAGCCACAGAAATGCAGAATCACACGGTTACTTTACAATCTGGAAGTCATGGGTTCAGGCATCAACAACAGAGTATTTGTTCCACTGCATCCAGGACGGAGTTCGTCTGCAGGTGGAGTTCAACTTCTCAACCTGCAATGAAACTCTTTATTCATCCTTTAATCATCGTGAATTGCTGTAAAGAACTATTTTCCCATGTTTTGTTCGACAAACAAATAACATAATTACATTACTACTCCCGCAATACCACAACCGGCCGATGCTCTACCCGGCCACAAGCCCCGAGCGCTCGTTCATGTCGCTGGTTGTAGCGACGCCATTGAAACGAACGGAATTTGTGCGCAAAGTTGTACTGTCAGCCATTGCTGTGACCGTGAGGGTCACGGTCTCGATACTTCCCCCTTCCCACATTTCTGAGGCCAACAAAGAAAGGTGGCATCCCTCCCTGGTCCCTCAGCAATCACGATAGCCAATATGTTTGCTCAGTCGCAACAACCGCTTTCAAATGAATGGAATTTTCCATAAAAGTTCACAAATGACGGATGCCGGCGCGACCACAAGGGTGTGACCGCGCCACAACGATCGGGTCTTTTCAGACTTCCTGCCTGGCTTTCCAGGGAAGGTTACACCCCCCCCCCCCACCCTATCTATGCTCCCCTGCTGCATCATCCATCTCCGTCTTCTCAACCATAATCCCTCCTCCCATCCCCTTCCTTCCCCTCCTCTTTCTCTTCCCTCCATTGCCCTTCACACAGTCCCGCCTCCCATCAAACCCTCAACTCCTCCTCGGGCCCTTTGCCGACGCAGGGAATGAGAATGCAAAGCAGAGTCGTTTCATGGATAAGCAGTTCAGATAAGCAGCAGCCATTAGGAGGCTCCGGGCTCCGTGGGTCCACCTCGGGGTCCAGGGCTAATTCTCTTTTCTATATCACACATTTCTTTCTCATCACATCTCTATTGTTTTGTTGCGTTCTCCGTCCTACTCCTCGCTGCTTCCTTTATTTCTCCCTTTCACTCTGATCCCGTGTGCTCTGCCTCTGGACTCTACTTCTACTCTGTTCTACCACCTCACTACTTGACTGTACTCTATTCCACCCTTTACTCCATCCCTTCTCCATTGCACATCTGCTGTACTCTAGTTCTACTCTACCTCTACTGGAGTCTTACTCTTCTCTATTGTACTCTAACTCCACCTCTACTCTACTTATGCGGTACTCCTCGATACCTCTACTTTATTCTGCATCTACTCTACATGACTTCACTGCCCTGTGCTCTACCTCTTACTCTTCACTACTTTACTGTACTCTACTCTTCATTCGCTCGATCTTTACTCTATCACTCCGCTGCCTGTACTGCACTCTTTCCCGTGTCTTCTTTTCAGCGATCCCCGTTCCCCTCCCAACTTCTTCTTAGCCTTGGTGTAGATTACTCGGTGAAGAGACGGAATCGTATGTATTATGCACTGCACAACCACTCATTGGAATAAAGCGGACTGCACCTTTAATCAAACATTGAAATACAATCACATGTTTGGCCTTTGGAATATATTACAGCATCAAAATATAAATATATGGGATATGTTTTATTCATGTTTTCACTGGAGCCGATGCTTTTGATGGAGGGTACGTTATCATGTGTCGTATCGTGTGTGTGTGTGTGTGTGTGTGTGTGCGTGTGCGTGTGCGTGTATTTATTGTGTGTCCCAGGCGTGTTTGCCTTCGGGCTCTTTGCGACGGACATCTTTGTCAACGCGGGTCAGGTGGTGACGGGCGGCCTGTCGCCCTACTTCCTGTCCGTCTGCAAGCCAAACTACACCGGCACCGAGTGTCGATTCAACCACCAGTTCATCGCCAACGGCAACATCTGCACCGGGAGCCCCCTGGTGGTGGAGGGCGCACGGCGCTCCTTCCCCTCAAAGGACGCAGCGCTGAGCGTTTATTCGGCTGTTTACCTGACGGTGAGGAAGGAAATATGCACACACACACACACACACACACACACACACACACACACACACACACACACACACACACACACACAATCAGATTCAAGCGACGACCTTGTTGGATAGAAAAATAGGGACACTATGGTGTCCTGAGGGCCAGAAATTTGAGAAACACAGGATTAAAGTTTAAAACAAAAACCTGCTTTTTGTTACTATTCCAAACACTGCTGGAATACATACTAAATAATAAATACTATAGAGTTAGATTACAAAACAGAAGGATGTTGGGGGCTCACCGGGACCAGGGGTTGAGAACCACGGTCTCAATCAGTGGACCATCAGACTTGGACGGTCAGAAGGTTCACGGGGTCCGAACTGGGTTTCTCGTAAAACCTCCCCAAAAACCACCGCTCTTCTTCTAGATTTGAATACTCATTCGTCGCCCTTCTCTCCCCCCCCTTTTTCCAGATGTACATCACCAGCACCATCAAGACCAAGTCCAGCCGCCTGGCCAAGCCCGTGCTGTGTCTGGGCACACTCTGCTCGGCCTTCCTCACCGGCCTCAACCGGGTCTCCGAGTACCGGAACCACTGTTCGGACGTGGTGGCCGGATTCATCCTGGGATCGGCCGTCGCCCTGTTTCTGGTGAGAGAAGAAGAGCGTAGGGAGGAGGAAGAGTGGGATGGAAGAGAAAAGTCAGGACAAGCCATTTCTCCTTCGAGACAGTTGGACTGGATAAGAATTATTTAGGGGGTTATTTTAAAGGGTGACTCCAAAAAGTACGAGAATATAATATTTTTCAAAAACTGTTTTGCAGAGATCTGAATAAAGTTTGAGAGATCTAGAATATTCTGACATGGGTTACGATTTCATATCGTATGTTTTAACATTGGTTGGAAATAGTTCAGAGAAGGGGCTTTTCTGCCCGAGCAACCAATTTAAGAATCAGTTAATTAGTTTCTGTTTTTTAGGAACTTAGGCTTTTTCCACAGTAGGAGCTTAGTTCAAAAATTGGTTCCACTTGGAAAAATAAAGTCTTGCTAAGCAAGGTGGTACCTTTTGGGGAAAGGTTAACCATTGGGGAGTTTGTACTTCTGAAGAATGCTGATTGGACAAATATTAGCACATGAGAATTGTAAATTACACCAACCGCTATTTTGAATTATACCGATAAACATCTGATTCAACACCCGCCGCTTGAACCTGCGTTTGGGTTTCTGGTTCCTATATAGGTGTAGTAGGAAAGCAACCAAGAAGTATTTTCTGGAACTGCTCAGGTTCCCCTTTCCAGGTTCCATGTGTGAATGGAGACTAAAGTATATTGAGGAGTAAGAAACATTTATTACAGGAAGATTTCAAGACAGGGTTTTGGTATGAGGACTCCACGATTAATTGGTGCCCAGCACAGATGGAGTCCTGACGCTAGTGGGGATGACTATGCTGTTAGAAGTCAAAAATGTAAATGCCATAGTCTTAACCCCATCCTGGCAACCTCACACAAAGGGATAACAAAGGAAGAAACCCTGAGAAGGGGCCACAGAAGGAGGAATCCCCCTTCAGGATGACCGAGTGGGCAACATTAATACATAATATGACAAATCATAGGTTATGAAGCTAAACAGTATAGACGTCCTTCTGGATGATCTGACACGTTTACTAATTCCAATGCTTATATGAAAAACCCCTTTATTGAAACTATTTAGTACTTGGAGGTGTCATAGGAGTAAAAGTAGAAAAGGCCCCTGTGGTGTTGTGATGGTGTGGGTTGAGCAGCCACACCTATCTTTGGTCCAGGTAATTGGTGGCCAGGATCAGTGTGACTGTACACCTGTTGCTCGATGGTTGGTCTAACGGGCAACAGGTAAAACCCCCATCCCCACACACACTCATGAGAGGAGCCCTTGAGTTGACATGTGTCCATTGGCTCCTGGTCTTATTTCACCAAGCCCACTCTCTACAATCAACTGTGTGTCTGAAACCCATCCTCTGGGTCTGTGTGCCGGAGGGCCCTTAAATATCCACTTGGGTGGTGTGTGGTAGGCAAAACTGCCACATCCCCTCAAACGGAATAATTTAAGTCGTGTGAATACCTCAAAATTGTACTCATAACCATTTGTAAACTACAAAGGGAAGTTGTGTGATTTTCTTTTTTAAATATTAATCTATGTTGGAGGTAGTGACAGCAGAAAGCTCTGCTGCTCAGGCTGACAATATAGATGAAGGACGGTAGAGGAGGGGGGTTCGCTCGCAAATCAAAAAAGATTGATACAACAATCTCTGAAGCTTTGTTGCACACAAGCTGCGCTAAGCCCCAAGGAGCCAATCAATGAAAGAGTAAGAAGACAAGAAAGAAGGAAGGAAGGGAGACAGGGAAAGCAAAGGAGAGCGGGATCACCAGCTGAGTCGCACGTTGGCAGGCGGACGCTATTAAGGTTGAGCCTGTGGAATGAGAGAAGAGAATTGCAGCTGCCGCGGACTCTTGCTTGAGGACTTGAATGTGAAAGTGTTGGGACATCTCAGCGATTTAATTAGGTCTTGTTTGTGCAATCCTCTCAGTGATGCCACAAGCGCAAACTTGAAAACGTAACTTTGTTCAAACTAACAAAGTATGTGCTAATTGCTCTGACCAGAGGGCATCAACAAATGTTTCACTTCATATGCAAAGCCTATACATGGGTGAAGCTATCAAGAGTGTTCCATCTGGTGAATATTAGTTTAATTTCATTATCTTGTATACCAGATACATACATTTATGATTAATGAGATGCAAGGGACTTGTTAAATATGACCACAGATGCACCCACATCCCTGTTTCTAAAGCCTTTAATGTTCGGGGTTAAAGAAAAAAACAAAAGTAAATGGGAATGTACGTTAATTATTCTCAGTAGTGGAAAAAAAAATGCTGAACAAACCTCCCTACGCTGTTCATAAATCACCTGGTCATAAATAGTGACAGTACTGTGATTAACAGGCAGTTTATTGGATGGTCAGTGGAACGGTTTAAAGGTTGGCCATGGTTGTCCCTTTGGAGGGCTGGTAGGCAGGTAATTGCTTCACGGGAGCTGGCTTGACCTCATTTGCGGTTCCACAAATCTAAAATTAAAAGGTGTTTCTGAGATGCTTTTTGCCCCTCAGGTTAGGGACTTTGTGGATGGAGGGGCCGGCAAAATGTCACCTAGCGTCTTCGTACTTCAGAGAGGAAACACTGGACTGTGACCTTGAAGCTGGAGGAGTAGAATGTGCATTGGACTGTAAGTGGAGGACATGAGGGAATCCCTCAGCCTTGGGTCTATGACAATTGACAGACAATTGAGCCATTGATCTCTAGGGGGAGATGGCTGGAGGCAATCAATCAGAGCACAGCCTTCACCTCAGCATTTTTTTTTAGCAGGTGGAGCTCTAGGTCAGGAGCAGCCAAAACCACGGCTCCGTAGGTGGTGGGCTCGCTCTCTCTTGGGTGTAGACACAGCATGGCTGGAAATGAGGTCTGATGGTCCACTCTGATGGTTGCACGTTAAACAGTTTGATGGAAGGCTAACTTCGGGGCAGTAATTGGACCACAAGCAGTACAGTGAAGGAGGGCACCAGGAGCCTCCTTGTCACTGTGGAAGTAGAACAGCTGAGTCGTGCTCTCAGCTGGCCTATCTCAATCAACAATCATTCACTCATCCATTTAGCCAATTTTCCCAGGAACCAGAAAACAAATTGGATGCCAGGTCAATGATTACAGTCTGATGAAGCAGAAATGATATATAAATGGCACTGTGACCGGACAGGACAGGACAATATTATTTACCTCTTACTCTTCACAGCAGCATTCCCACTGCAGCTTATATTACTTTTGTCATACACAAGACTTCAACATTTGTCTTGCACCCTTAACACACCACACTCTGTGCACATAAGCAGAGTGTCACATTTGTATACCTATATTAGTCGTCGTAGTTGACTCTATCTAGCTGGCTACAAGCCAATTAACAGGACTAACCGTCCTTTAGTGTTAATGGCCCTGGCGATTGCTGTCCAGGCAGCTATTTCGGACACATGGATCCAGTTAATCTCATAGGATAAAACATACTTTCTGGTGTTGGCGTTCAAGTTTTCCACCTCAATTATGAACCTCTCCTCACCCACCCCACAACTTGGTCTGATAAATGCGCACTGCCAGGGGACGTCCAGATGTTCTTTCTGAAAACCAATGAAACCTTGGCAAAGGCAGGACTTTGGGAGGAGTTCAGTCGCTTGCATACATCTGGTGTGGGTTTCACAATTGTTTATTATAGAAACGTTTCAATTTGTAATGCAATACCGACTGACATCAAATATGGTTAATCTGTTTGTTAGAGAATAAACAATGACGTGCAACATTAAAACAATCCCCTGAGTCATCCTATGGCCACTTCCTGGCATTCATAATGTAAGACCATGCGGTCTTAGGCCCCAGTTGACCTACAAAATGACCGTAGTCGGCACTATACAGTAGGTTCCAAAGCTATATATCTGGTTTGCAAGCTACCTAGAAACAAACTGAAATTATGGAAGCATAATTATACTAGCTTCTATTGCCTCATGACTCACGGCAAACTATGTTGTGACCCTTTTTATGTCGCAATTTATATTCTGGCAGAGTAGAATTGTCCAAAAATAGCATAATGTGACACAGCTATAAGCCAAATGATTGCTAACTCTATTCCAGACTTTGCAATGGAGTTTCAGAGGTCAACACAGCCAAAACAGATTCGCTATTATTGGTCAACTCAAGAATTTGCATGTCAACTCTAAAGAAAGGTTTCGCTACCAGAATTTGCTACTGATTGCGAGGGACTGCACTGAATTAACTGAATTTGGTGCAAAGTATCACTGCTAAATACTGGTGTAACCACAGCCTTAGTTTACAAGGTCCACAGTAAAGTAAGGAAACGTCTATGTTGCACAGGCCCTAAGGGGCCTCTCATGACAATCTTCTATCGACAAAGTCTATATGGCTTCCACCAGCCAATGAGCCAATGAGCCTGACTCCGAAACGGAGTGGTGCCTTTGGGGTTAAAGAAGCATTAGGATGCATGACCACTCTATCACCTCCACACACCACGTGTCCCTGCTGTTTGCACCACTGGGCAAAAATACGCCACCCCAGTAAGTATTGGGAGTGCGTAGAGGGCGCCTGGTGCTCTGTATAGTGGCAACCACCACATCTGAGAGGCCCAAAGCTAGGATAGCTAGCTTCTCCCTCTCAAGCACCAAGCCAGAGAGCACAATAGGCCTGCGTGTGGGTGCTAAATTGTTCCGCGTTTCGTACGTTTTTTTGTGGACTATGTGATTGGGCTCAAACGGTGCTTTGTGGTGGGGGGTTGTGCTTTGCATGCCAGCATTTATAATGGGAGCCTGCTGCACTTTCACGGTGGGAGGAATTGGGCATGTGATTCATGGCATAGACATTTGAGCACTGAGGTGGGCAAATGGTCTGCGTGTGTTTTTCACTGTAAGCGTGTGCTTTAGCCCCCCCCCGTTTCCTTCGAGGTTCAGGGCCTGCTCGCTGTAGCCTCATGCAGGACCAAAAATAGCATGATGGAGGAGGAAGAGGTGAACAAAAGCCCCCTTCCCATCTCTGCGCTTCGCCTCTGCTGCGCATCTACTGCCTCACTGGGAGGAAGCCACACGGGGGATCCAAGACTGAAGAGCCTCCTGGCTCTTCTTCTCTCCTCCAACCTCGCAGTCATGAGGACCATCACCCTACCAAAGGCGCCGGTGGGGGACGCTGGGGCATCGAGCAATGGCGGCTTGTCCTGGTCCTGGAAGCCCAAACAGAGTGACCCGTCGAGGGCCATGGAGACTCCCATGCTACGGCCGGTGACTTTCGCCCTACATGGGGTGAGGTGGAGGGATAGTTCCGTAGCTATCCGCAGCTCCACCAGGGTACCCTCGTCCGTGGAGGTTGAGCCGGCTACCTCTACCAGCAGTTTGGCCTGGTAGCGCTGGAGTACGGCCTGCATTTCATGGGGCAGGCTGCCACGGCACCAAGAAGCCTTTTCGGCCACCACCACCAGCTATTTGGTGGCCTTGGTCGGGAGCGTGGGCTTCTTCCCCGGGCCAAAGCCCTGTCCCTGCGTTAGGGAAGCGAAGTTTAAAAGTGCGCACGGTGAGCCAAATATTGAAATGTCAATCCAAACTGCTGGTATAGCACACACACACATCCATAAGAGGACTTAAGAAATGTAAATGAAAAAGCACAGCACCGCTCACTGAAGTTTCCAGGCAAGGTGCCAAGGTATCAAGAACTGCTCCGCTGAATATTAATTGGAGAGCAGCTTCTTGTGGACTCAGATGGTGCTGTATGAAACTCTTACGCCAGAATGAACTTCCCATCGCACTGGGAACTGGGAGTTAAAACACAAAATCCAGCCACAGGTCGATGTACTGGAATGTATAGGACTCATAGCTCTACACCCTTGTGGGACAGCGGATAAGAGCGATGTACTGCACTGTCTTTGTCTGGGATATAAGTGTAAGTGTAAGAGATAGGTGTTAAAGCCGCAAAGGATCAACTCTGGCTCATCTGCTGTCTCCAGACGGATGAAACTTTTTCCACGAATACAAACCATCATCATCATCGTGTGTTGACATCTCCAGCCGTCTTTTAACTCTTTCTATCAGTCAGAGGCGGCGCTAGTAACCTTGGTAGCACAAGTTGTGGTTTCACATCTTATATTGCATTGTTAAAACATCTTGTGCTGATTTCTTAGACCAAATAGGCGTGATAGCCAAGTCCTTGGAAAGTTCTCATACAAAAGTTGTTCTTATCCCTCAAAGTTGCGAAGTTGGTGATCTAGTCACTTTCAATTTAAATAATACTATTCAGATAAAGTTTAAAGTCATTGGTACTTCATTTCACATCTCCTCAGTAGTGCTCAGTAGTGCGCGTGCCTGAAAGCTGCACGCTGCCTGTTACGTTGCTCCAACTTTTGAGTCCGCTTCTTAACCTTCTTAACTTTTATTCTCTTTGTTCGTTCTTGTTTTTTTTTCCACTCTAACTCTGTGAAGTCCTGCTCTCTCTAACAAAGTTTTTTTTTTTAAGAGAGTTTTCGTGTTTTTGTTCGTGTTGTTTTTATTATGATTAAATATGTTGTATGTAAATATGTTGTATGTAGATTTGGAGCTGTAACAAAAGTAATTTCCCCTGGGATTATTAAAGTATTTCTGATTCTGATTCTGATTCTGATTTCATATTTCACAAGTGTTCAATGTTTTGGATATTTATGTGAAGATCTATGTTTTGATGAAAGCTGTTTCTCGACATACAAGGTTTTCCCACGAACCAAGACCTAACACCTTCCTGTGTGGCAGTTTTCCCTTCGGCGTACTATCCAGTACACTGAGAATCGGTGCCTCATGTTGTACTGTAGGTTTTCCCGGGAGTACTCCAGGGAGTACCCCCACCCGGGTAATCCCTGGAGCCACGGGTGGGGGTTCCAGAATGCTACACCGGAGACACAGACGGCTGTAGTCCGTTCATTACAAACTGTTCCCTCCTCTTCGCTGTGCAGCCTCCCACCTTCGCCTCCGAGGAAGCCAGGGTGGCATTCACCGTAAATCACCTGACTGGCCGCGCTCGGCTATGGGGAACGGCCGAGTAGGAGCGACGCACACCAGCCTGCTCCTCCTTCCAAGCCTTCGCCGCCGAGCTCCGCAAGGTGTTCGGGGTGACATCACGAGGTCCCGATGCTGCTGGTGGTCTCCTGGGTCTCAGTCAACGGTCCCGCTCCGTGGTCGATTACGCGATCGACTTCCGCACCCAGGCTCGACTAAGCGAGTGGAACCCGGCAGCCCAGATTGACGCGTTCCTGATGGGATTAGCAGAGTACGTGAAGGATGAGCTAGTTTCCCACGACCTGCCCACCTGTCTCGATGGCATCATTGAGCTTGCTTCCCGTATCGACCGACGCATCCAGGCCCGCCAGCGAGAGAGGCTTCAGAGGCAAGTGGAGCGCCGCCCAGCAACCCGTCTTCCAGGTTCCTCCCGGCCGCCAGCTCTTCCGGCCCGTCAACCCACGAGTAAGGCCTCTCCCATGCGGGTTGGCCGGTCCAGCCTCACCCCAGAGGAGAAGGAGAGACGCCTGGTGGGGAACCTTTGCCTCTACTGCGGTCTAGCTGGACACTACATTTCCGGGTGTCTGGTAAAAGGGCCGGGCTCGCCAGTGAGGGAGGAGGTCCTGGTGAGCCACACCTCCAAATCCCCCTCCAACCTACGCCCCCTCTGCCAGGCTCGGCTGCTCCTGCCCCAAGGCTCACATTCCCTCGCCATACTTATTGACTCTGGTTCCGATGTTAACATCATCGACGATAACCTGGCACGGCAGCTGGGTGTTGGTCGCGTTCTCCTGCCTTCTACGGTAACTGCCACTGCCCTGGATGGCCGCCTCCTGGGGACAGTCACCCATCAGACAGTGCCCATCCGCATGCTCCTGTCCGGCAACCACCACGAGACAATACAGTTCTGCATCCTGCACTCACCTCGTCACCCTCTCGTCCTGGGGTTCCCCTGGCTCCGGCGTCACAACCCACACCTCGACTGGACCACAGGGGCTATTCTGGGATGGAGTCCTGCATGCCATCAGGTCTGCCTGAAGCAAGCCACCGCACCTCAGCCACCCAACAGCTCCAGCTCCGCACCCAACATGTTGGGGGTCCCCGCCGAGTACCTCGACTTCAGGGAGGTCTTCAGCAAGGCCAAGGCGACATCCCTTCCCCCGCACAGGCCGTACGATATCGCCATCGACCTCCAGCCCGGCTCCACCCCCCCCAGAGGCCGCCTGTACTCCCTTTCTGCCCCGGAGAGAGAGGCCATGGACACCTATATTAATGATGCCCTGGCAGCGGGCATCATTCGTCCCTCCTCATCCCCGGCGGGGGCAGGCTTCTTTTTCATGGAGAAGAAGGACAAGTCGCTTGGCCCCTGTATTGACTATCGCGGTCTCAACGACATTACGGTCAAGAACCACTATCCCCTGCCCCTCATCTCATCAGCGTTCAAACTCCTGGAGGGGGCCACGGTGTTCACCAAGCTCGACCTACGCAATGCCTACCATCTGGTCCGTGTTCGAGAGGGGGACGAATGGAAGACGGCGTTCAACACTCCCTCCAGGCACTACGAATATCTGGTGATGCCCTTTGGTCTCACCAACGCCCCCGCCGTCTTCCAGGCCCTGGTCAATGACGTGCTCAGGGACATGCTCAACAAATTCGTCTTCGTATACCTCGACGACATCCTGATCTTCTCCCGATCCCAAGCTGAGCACGTCCACCACGTCCAGACGGTCCTGCAGCGCCTCCTGGAGAACTCACTCTTTGCGAAGGCGGAGAAGTGTGAGTTTCACGTCCCGTCCGTCTCCTTCCTGGGGTACGTCGTAGGGAGGGGGACCATCCAGATGGACTCCACTAAGGTCTCCGCTGTCACCACCTGGCCCGCCCCGGACACCCGCAAACAACTCCAGCGTCAGGCGGGCCAGAAGGTCCGGCTCTCCACCCGGGACCTCCCCCTGAAGGTGGACTCTAAGAAGCTGGCTCCTCGGTTCATCGGCCCATTCAAGATCGAGAAGGTCGTCAACCCGGTGGCAGTGCGGCTCAAGCTCCCCAGGTCCATGCGTGTCCATCCCACCTTCCACGTGTCCAAGGTCAAGCCAGTCCGGGAGAGTGCTCTGGTCCCCTTGGTGCCTCCCCCACCTCCTCCGCGCTTCATTGACGGGGGTCCTGCCTTCTCTGTCCACTGTCGTGGACACCGCCGGCGTGGGAGAGGCCTGCAGTACCTGGTGGATTGGGAGGGTTACGGCCCGGAGGATAGGTCCTGGGTCCCTGCGAGGCACATTCTGGAGCACACCCTCATCAGGAGGTTCCATCAGTGCCATCCTGACCAGCCCTCCAGACCGGGTCAACCCTCCCGACTGCAGACCCCACCACCTCTCTTGTCTGCGTCCTCCGGCGATGTTTCAGAGGCGGAGGATGTCGACCCTGGGGGTCCCTCTTCCGATGAGGACGTGGCCCATTTAGCGGAGGATGAGGAGTTGGACGGGGTCTCCAACTACTCCGATGAGGATCACGTGGCCCATTTAGCGGAGGACGTGGAGATGGACGGGGTTTCCGACGAGTCCCCGACGATGTATCCTGCCTGCTCCCTGCCTGTCTTCCGTCTGCTCTACAAATAAAAGACATTACCAAATGTCCCTGCCTGTCTTTGTGCTGCAATTGGGTCCTAACCACACCCGTTACAGCTTCTTAAGGACGATTCCAAAGCTAGTCTTCAAAGTGAAAGTTTTACTAAAAAGTTAAAAAAGTGTAGCTTTAAATATCAATAGTCCCCAAGTTCCTCTCTCAGCAATACATCATTCTCAAGGTTAATAGATGTCGGTTACATCATTTTTCACTAAAAGCAAGAAAGTTCTGTTTTTTACTGCTTCCACCCTGGATGTAGATGCTCATAAACATACAGCTCGGGTCCCAGCGCAACACACTTAAATTAAATAAACCTTGATTTTTGGACCCTGAACGGGGCCAGTTCGGCGGTGATCACGCACACCGTCGATCTCAACACCTTCATGGCAGTCTCCACCCACTTTCTGTCAAACGCTGCTCTGCTAACCTTCTCCCATCACTCTGCTCCGCAGGGAATTTGTGTGGTGAACAACTTCAAGGGCGTTCACAGCGCGGCGGTCAAGCAGAAGACTGAAGACTACCGTGGTCTCCCTCTGATGACCTTCCCCCGCGTGGAGAGCCCCCTGGAGACGCTCAGCGCACAGGTACTGCAAAAGTCCCATGAAGGGACAACGATCGGTGTTACATTATATTATAAGATGATATTTTGGCCGAATCTGCCTGTATAATGACCCCCGCCCCAGTATTATTGTAATTGCAGATTTTTTCCTTCCTCTTTATTCTGTGTTTTTATCTGTGAAGATTGGATATAATATTGTATAATATTATATATTTTTATATTATATATATTGTGTGTATTATATATATCTATATTAAAACAGCTTTCACAAGATTTAAAGAAAGAAAAGGATTCAAGTTGTCATTCTGTTTGATGAGGTGAAGATAGACTAGTGTTCCCTCTAGTGGTCGGAAGTGAAACATCGCTATTTCAAACCTTTCAACAACCAGTATTTGCTGGGTGTTCAAGCCAAAGAGCAAATGCTTTGAACTGCAGTTCAACTAATGGCTCTTCAGAAAGGAATGGGTGGCTACGGCCATTTTTTCATGGAGACGTTTATGTCTGTGTCGAACCCAGCCAGAGTCCCTGGAGAGCCCGAGATTAGCCGCCATGTTTCCTTATCTCACTCGTTGGAACCCGGGAAGCTTAATACGTTCCCGCGTTCCCTCCCTCTGATAAGCGCCTCCACCCGACCCGCACAGCGGTTTAAAAGCCTCATGGTCGCGGCACATCCCGCTTCAAGCTACACCATTTACAGTAAACTCATTTAAAATTTACAATCATTTGTTGGCACATATATGATAGTTTAATGGAAGGATTCATAACAATCTGTTTCATAGCTCGGGAGTTAGTCGCAAAATACACACTTATGTGAAAAAAAACCCATCTCGTCTCAAACTCTTTTTGTTTGTACCTTTTGGTTAATACAAAAAACAGGTAGCTCTAATAACGTGGGTCTACTAAATATGCTTGCATTTCAGCATCTAATGTTGTCTTCCTGCTCCTGTCTTTCTTTCTTTCTTTCTTTCTTTCTTCCTTTCTTTCTTTCTTTACCCACTATGACTGTATTTTGTCTTTATTTTTAATTTAATTGAACACACATATTATTTATGCCCAGAAAAAATACAAGTTTCCTTGGGACGTACTATCCAGCCACACTGCCATGTGAGACCCAGTTAATTTGCAATTACTTTGTGATAAGTCGACAAAGTTAAGTAATAAAACATGTATTATTAAATATTTTATTAATATGTAATAATACCTGCTGAAACACGTTTAGCTGCATTTTGTAACAACCCTTCACATAATGTGATGGTAATTGTTGTTGCAGGAGTTACAATACACTGTGATGATGTAATAACGCAGCAACATCGCTGTGATAACATTGGATTTAGCTGTAACCCGCAATACGCAATAACCACCACAACATCAAATGATTTAGATAAAGATGTTTCTTACAAACAATGTCAGGTTATCACAATATGTCAGTGTTATTACATAATAATAAAGGTCAGAATGACAATATTTTGGCACGTTATTACAAAATATGGGTGTTATAACATAAGGTCAATATTTTTACATGTTGGCACATTATTTCAAAATAGCAGCGTTTTTACACAGTAATAAGGATGAGGTATGTGACATTTTGACAACATATGCTGTAACAAAATGTAAAAGGTGTTATTAAGATAAGACAACATAAAATATTACATAGTACTAGATAACATCCGACACGCCAAAGGTCGAATTTATGACATTTTGGCAACATATTACACAATTTAAAGGGTGTTACTAAGGTTATTGTGAGTAAGATAATATGAGATATTACAATATGATAATACACGATGAAGGTCATTAAAATAATATTTGCCGTCATTACTGAATGAGGGGAAACCTTACTGCAAAATGCAGGTGTTATAACATAATAGTAAAGGTTCAATGTATTAAGTTCTGCAAGTCATTACAAAATAAGGGTTTTGTTATTTAATAAAGGCAACAGTTATTACAAGATAAGGGTTTCATTGCATAATATCAAAGTATGTAAATGTATTATATTTGGGGAAGTTATAACAACCTGGCCCCTGTTACATAATGCATTGTTACGCGCCCTGATGAGGGATGGAGGGTGGGAGGAGTTTCAAGCGCACGCTGCTTTACTCAGTTTGATCAGGACGTGACCAGAAAAGACCGGAAGTTGCGTTTAAATCCGTCCCTGGACTTTGCTGCCGTCCCGCTCGGACTCCCCGGCCCAGATTCCAGCAGCTGGTTTAACCTCTTCCTCCCTTGTTTTCCGTTGATTTCCATTCTGTTTCTCCACCACCCCCCCCAACCATCTTTCTCTCTCCATCCCTCTGATTTTCACACACTCTTCCCTCCATCTCCCTCGCCCCCCCCCCCACCCCCCGTCATCTTCCAGAACCACTCGGCATCCATGACGGAGGTCACATGACTAAGGGGGCAGCACCGGGTCACGTTTGCGTCGCCGCAGCACTTCCAGACACAATGACACAAGTCGCGTGATGCCGAATGCTTTTCCCCAAAACCACACAAAGCTGATGTATCTATCTAATGCACGCAGGGGGGGGAGGGACTAACTGTTTCAAATGGTTTCACTCCAGTCACCGAGATCCATTTTTAAGTTGCCGCGGCCAGTGGACCGCGTCAATGGGGGAGCGGGCGCTCCAGGACACGCTTCCTGACTTGGATAGTCCAGAGTTAAAAGCGACTCCAAACGGACGATGAGTCACTGTTAATATTTAACTTAGTATCAACTGAGCAGATGTTCCTTGTAACGCGGCTGCTTTCACGTCTCCACATGGCAATGCTAACACTAACCGGTGGCGCCATCTTGTGGCGCTACATAGGAACCACAATGTACTTTCCTGTAAACTATTTAAAGATATATATATATAATTGAGTCAATATTTAAATATAATTGAGTCAATGTCAGTATCAACGTGTCCGATGTTAATAGAGTACGGAAATCAACCCACGGTTTGTATCACACTGTGTCTCTGGTGAATACTCCATTCTGATTGGTTGACAGCAGCTGAATAATGACTGTTGTCACGGGCAAACGCTTCTCTGCCTGGTTTGGCAGAGAAGCGTTTGCCTGACTCCTGCGTATCACGCCGACCGACACCGGCCTGCTCTTGCCAACCTTCGCTCGTGGCGCCGTCGTGTGACGCTACACATGAGCTGCTATGTACGGTACTGTAAACTATGAGAACTTTAAGGTCCTATGAACCAAAAGTTGACTCGGAACTGAGTCAATGTTAATACTTAGTAACTCGATATGAACTTGTCGTTAATACTGAACTGGAATCAACGGACGGTGTTGATCAGTTTTCTTCCATGGCGTCTCCGTGGAATTCTCCGTAGCATCAATCAGCGGTCAGTTATTCCCGAATAATGGCCGCTGATCTGTTGATAATGACCGTTGCAACGGGCAACCACTTCTCCCAGTTCCACGTCCCTCGTGTCACTCACTACGATGGAAGAGACAAATGCACAGTTTATACTTACTTAATTTTGGAGTTGATACTTGAGTAACATTTAGTTAAGAATCAATTTAAAGACTCAACTGGTCGTCAGTTAATGCTGCGTTCAGTATTAAAGGAAAACTCGTTAAATGTTATTTTTGGATCATCGTGAGTCAAGTCGAGTGAACCGCGTCAGAATCTTTTAAATTGATCCAGTGTTTGAAAGAGTTCAATCACTCGCTTTGACTCCAAATGATCCAAAATTAAGGTTTAGGTGTAAAAAGTACCAGAGTTTTCCTTCAACTTTGGACTATCCAATCAAAGCAAAGAAAGGGTTTTTTAATTTTTTTAATTTTTAATTTTCTTTCTGTTTGTTTCAGTTATTTTTCTAGATACGGATCGAAACCATTTGAAACACGTGATGTTTTACTTTTATTTTATTTTATTTTTTTCGTTCCTCCATGGTATGATGTTTGTAGTTAGAGGACGGTGTTTTGTACGTTTTGTATGAGCGAGTGCTGTAGCCAATCCTGACATCAACTTCCTGTCAGGTGACCCGCCCGTTCCGTCACCGCATCGTTACCGAAAAGGTTAGATAAAAAAAAAAAAAAAGAAGCAGATATGGATGTTGTTCTGTGATGTTATGTCATTTGTACAGAAGGGGGAGAAAAAAACAAAAGAACATCGATTCTCCTGTTGATTATTTCATGTACAGCTCATTAACCGACTGACCGTGTCATGTCGTATTTTGTAAAGATTTTCAGTTGATCCGTTTGACCACTACGATCCTTCCGGACCTGCTTGCCTCCTGTGAAACCTGGATATGTTTTGGTATCAGTTTTGGTGTTCGGGGGGAGGGTGGTCTGTTTCCAAATCTCCCGCTCTTTCTCCCTTCGGAGGAAATGACAGGAATGAGTCCACGTCCGGGGGTTGAACCGCCGTTTATGTTTTTGTTGTTGTTCTTAACAGCGGCGTACATGTTGTTTAAACATGATTGAGAGTCGTGATTAAGGCCTGGAGAAGCCTCGGAGGCCGGCTTCACACTGAATCCGAATTATCACCGCTCCCTCGCCCCCTAGTGGCCGTCGTAGTAGTGCAGGTGTCGCAAAGAAAACGGGAGAGCTCGTTCTTTATCCAGAACAACGGAGAGTGGTACTGCTCGGCTGAACATTTACCATTTTCGATGGATAAGTGTTTAAAACTTCCTTTATATGGAGTTTGCAAAGTGCAAACACATTAAAAATACACACAATTCATTAATGTACACATAGATTTATTGATGGAGGATATGGTGACATCCAATGGTCACGCAAATAACGTCATCATTTTACATATGCCAGTTATTTGCTTAGTAGCTTCGGGAACCTTGGCCCGTATTGCCGTCATCGTGCATGTGTCTGGATTTCGCATCTCAAAATATGTCGGAGAAACTGGGAGCTCTGGGTCCTCCCCAGAACAACGGTGGAGTTTGTTCAACTCCACATTTTCGATGAATGAGTTTCAAACTTTGTTGATAGTGTTTGCAAAGTGTGAAAAAATGAAAGAATAACCACAATGTATTCATAGGACAAGTTATTTGTTCATAGTGAATATGGTGGCGCCCAACTTTTATGTTAATAATGTCATTATTTTGTATACGTAACTTATTTACTTGCAGTCTTTTTGGGCCCAGTTCCAATAAAAGCAGTGACTTCCCGTCGTGGCATTAGATCCAAAATTTGTGGCATCAGTTGACAAATGTTAACGAATTCCGGACCCTCGATCGGATGCAGAAATCCTTTATAGCAGAGGGGCGGAGCTTATCTGAGAGGGGCGGAGCATGACGTGTGCGGCATCCGACTTTTCCATAGAAATGAACGAGACCTATGGTTTGTTTGTGGGATTCAGTGTAAAGCCGGATTAAGAATAGCCCTGGCTGAAGGTGTCGTTCCTGATCCCCCCCAGCCCACCAGTGGATTGTGAAACTTTTGTGATGCCATTTCCTCTTTTCGTCCCTATCGGATGATACCCCCAGCATGAAGACAGAAACAAAAGATGTTTTATAGATATTCATGATTTGTATGATACTGTTGTTATTATTATTATCATTGTGATATTATTGTCTTTTTATGTTCTGTTGAGAGAAAAGAAAAAGAGAAAACAATAACGGTGCGTTTCATTGGAAATACAACATTTTTATTTTGTTTGTTTGTCCACAGATTAAATAGTCAGTAGCGAAAAACTGCTCTGAGGTCTGTTTGTTATCCGTGCCAACGTTGGTGGTCACAGACACCGTCAATCACAAAATATAGAAAAACTTTCAAACCTGAATGAGTGCAACAGCTCTTATCACTGAATCTGACCGTCTGACGCCCCTGGTGGCCATCGTAGTGGAGAGCATATGTCCGGATTTTACGTCACAAAATATGTCTGGAGGCAGAGAGCTTCTTCTCCAGAACAACAGCGTGAAAAACATATTTTCTTTTCAGCAGCTCACCAGCCTAGGGTTAGGGTTAGGGTTCAGGTTAGGGTTCGGGTTCGGGTCGGGCAGCGCTTTATTCAACACAAGTTTTCTTCACAAGTCTGGGTTTGCCAATTTTTCACTTGTTGCTGGGTGGTAGAATAGTAGAATAGAAGTTGAGCAGAGGTGGAGTCGAGGTTGGGTAGACATAGGTAAGAGTAGAGTAGAGGTGGAGTCGAGGTTGGGTAGACAGACAAGAGTACAGCAGAGGTGGAGTCGAGGTTTGGTAGACATAGACAAGAGTACAGCAGAGGTGGAGTCGAGGTTGGGTAGACATAGGTAAGAGTAGAGTAGAGGTGGAGTCGAGGTTGGGTAGACAGACAAGAGTACAGCAGAGGTGGAGTCGAGGTTTGGTAGACATAGACAAGAGTAGAGTAGAGGTGGAGTCGAGGTTGGGTAGACATAGACAAGAGTAGAGCAGAGGTGGAGTCTAGGTTGGGTAGACATAGACAAGAGTACAGCAGAGGTGGAGTCGCGGTTGGGTAGACATAGGCTAGAGTACAGCAGAGGTGGAGTCGAGGTTGGGTAGACATAGGCAACAGTAGAGCAGAGGTGGAGTCTAGGTTGGGTAGACATAGACAAGAGTACAACAGAGGTGGAGTCGAGGTTGGGTAGACATAGGCAAGAGTACAGCAGAGGTGGAGTCGAGGTTGGGTAGACATAGGCAACAGTAGAGTAGAGGTGGAGTCGAGGTTGGGTAGACATAGACAAGAGTGCAGCAGAGGTGGAGTCGAGGTTGGGAAGACATAGGCAACAGTAGAGTAGAGGTGGAGTCGAGGTTGGGTAGACATAGACAAGAGTGCAGCAGAGGTGGAGTCGAGGTTGGGTAGACAGTAGAATACATCAGATGTCAAGTGCTAGCTTAAAGATAAAGCTCAGAAGTACAGTCGAGGTGGAGTTGATGCCCTTGTCCGTCTCCTCTTTGTCCTTTCTCAGTAAATCAGTTATTTTCCAGTTGGGGATTGGATGTTCGCCCGGCGCGTCATCGTGGATTCAACATTCCGTTCCAGAGGTAACCGTCATTATATGGACACAGACACCGTGTAATACATTTCGACCTCTTTCCTTCAAAACGTTGAGGAAAAACAGCCGAATTGTGTTGCCTGACGACCTCATGGGAACGGACCGTGCGCAACTTATTTATTTTGTTTATTTAGAGGCGCTGCTCAGTCACGCTGCTCCGTCAGGTTTTCATTTGGGCTGCGGCAGCCTCCATGGACACACTGTTTAGGCAGATATGGACTGTGTGTGTGTGTGTGTGTGTGTGTGTGTGTGTGTGTGTGTGTGTGTGTGTGTGTGTGTGTGTGTGTGTGTGTGTGTGTGTGTGTGTGTGTGTGTGTGTGTGTGTGTGTGTGTGTGTGTGTGTGTGTGTGTGTGTGTGTGTGTGACTGTGACTGGCGGTCCCTTTGGTCGTGAGGGATAATGCAACAATGAAATGGCATTTCTGGGTGGGCCACCGAGCTCGCTTATGTAAACAGCCCCGGGGCATTTTTTTTCAACCAAAATGGAATGTCCTCAGACGGGAGGAGTGACGGGTAGATTGAGAAAGAGGGTGAAGCCTCGTGAGCAGAAAATAAATATATATATATATATATACAGTATATATTTACAGAAAAGGGTAGCCTCGGTGTCTCAAGGCTGATTAGGGCTCGGTCTGGATTTTGGGCTTATTTTATCTCCCACTGAGCCCCTGACTCACCCACTGAACCCATTTAATCCGGAAGGAACTGGACTTGTCTCCCCAGCGTCTGCGTTGGCCGACACCAAAGCGAGCACTCTCTGCAGGACTCGCAAACGATCCGTTCATGTTGTCAAATCTCTTGGGAGTGACTTGGGTGACTCGCTGCGGTAAAGCCCCACAACACAACCGTTCTATTCAGGGAAGTTCACTTTAAACAAATGAGGTATTTTTTTTAATAACACAAATAATTCAATTCTTAACAGAATAGATGAAAACAGACAACCACAGCTCTTCAGGTTCATCTCAGCGCTTCAGGTTCAGACAGTCAGTTGAAAATATCATTAGGTCCATTTCAACACATTTTGCTAAAAATGTATTTGGATAGTCCAACGGTGGGACTGAAGTGTATCAGTGAAGTCTTACAATTTAAATAGAAATGTGAGATTTAAGTTGGCATCAATTTCCCTCAAGCTTTTGGATGCATTTTGCTTTGGTAATCAATACCTAAACTTAACCATCTCTAACATTATGCCAACAGTTGACAATAAGTTCAGTATTAACATTGACTCAACTCTAAGTCCATTTATAGTCATACACTGAGTTGAGTGTTAACATTGGGCTATCCAAATTCAGAATTATACATCTCCTTTTTACCTGATTTCCAAACCTCGATGGTACCCACATACCCAACAAGCCAAAAAACAACATTTGTTTCAAGACGCTTAACTCCAAGACGAAATATTCTTGGCTTTCTTATATTGTTGTGATGTCGGAAAAAGTCATTGTTTAGTCATTGCTTAGTGTGGACCTTATAACTAGGTCCAATAGCAGGTGTCACTCTTAAAAGTGTCGAAAAGACCAAGGAATTACATATCAAAACTGACATGTGAGATACAGAACACGGTGGTTTCTGAATAAAATCAGTGCGGGTGTGATGTGCAGGAAAAAAAAAACATACATGGAAGTCCATAAAAAGTGATTTTGGTCTTGTCCAAAAGGTCGATCTCGCTGACCATACATTCTTTATAAATATAGATAATCCTCCCCTTCCATCCGCGTGTTTGCCACCTTTTTCCATCCACAGCAAGTATGCTGTATATAATAAAGACCATGACACCAAACCAAACCATTTGCTGTAAAATGCATAGTGAAGACGTTGTGAGGTCACGCTTACAACCAACCAACAACATCCGTGGAGACATTTTCACACAATATCTCAAAAGTACAATTAGAGCGATCTATGTTTACGCACCCATTTTGTCTGTAGTCCCGCCAAGTTAACTTTATTTAAAGTTACAAGTTTATTTTTAAATTTTTTATTTTTTTTCCGGCAGAGACACTAAGGATAACAAGGTGTAGCTGGCTGAGTAGAGCTGAGCATGTTGGGGGTTCGTCTACATTCTCAACGAGTCCTCACATCAGAAGTGGGGCGGGCAAAACTCGCCCATTTTTAAATTGAAATACCAAAGTGGCCTTCAGGTTTCCGATCAAGCCAATCGTCCTTGCAAACAAATCTCTACTCTGAAATGTATGAGGAGGTTGGCGGCTTGGCGAGTGCGAGAGAGAGAGAGAGAGAGAGAGAGGGGTAGCAGAAATAAAAGATGGATTGGCAAACAGAAATGGCAATCCAAGAGGGCTAAGGGCAGCAGAACTGAAAAGAAAAGGTCAAAAGAGAGAGAGGAGACCTGGGAGGACAAACAACTGTTGGGTAGAAGCAACAAGCTCATGAAAGTGAAACTATCAAAACTGTCTTTTACCAAGCTGCCCCAGCTCATTGTCGTCCAAAGCTAAGAAAAAAAAAAAACATATCTGGAGGACATCTCTAGTCCAAGACATGAGGACGTGTTTGACTGCAGACTTTTTGCTCTTGAGAAGGATTTGGTTGGAGAAGGTGAACTTCTCATTCTTGGCAATTCAGGGGGACATCCTGAACTTTCTCACCCCGGAGGTGCGTAGATTCGGTACGTCTGTGACGCTTCTAACTCCCATGACTCCAGAGAAATGCGTCTCGTCTCTCGGGGGCTCGTCTTAGAGTCCGGACCCTTCGTGGGCATGGGAAGTGAGGACTCTTAGCACTCCGGGAGCGTGTTGGTGTGCTGCCTAGTCTGTTGATGGGACTGATGACAATGGGTGAACTGGGCAACTTGGTTGGACTGGTGCGGTGCAGGCTGGCCAGGTGCTGCCTGGCTCACCGACTGGTTCGCCTGCTGGTACTGTTCCAGCTCCCGCTTCCTCCTCATGGCCGACTGCAGCTGCTGTTTGATCACCTGGATTTGACCTTCCAGCTCCGACAGCTCCTGAACAAGCGAGTTCCGGCCAATGCCGGCACTCAGGCCGGGGCCGCAATCCCCCACGCCCAGGCCCAAACACTGTCCTGGAGTCATGCCCTGTCCGGGGCCGAGACCCTGCCCGAGCCCTGGGGCGAGGCCCAGGCCGGCCCCTGACCCCATTCCCTGGCTCAAGCCCAGGCCTAGAAGATCAGACCGACCATTCGAGGTGGTCACTAGGGGCAGGTGTTTCTCAATGTAGGGGAGGGAAGGGGGAGGTGGAGAGGATAGATCCTGGGAAGATGGCCGCTCCAAGTCATTCTGCTGGACTTCCTGGAGAATCCTCCGCCTGTTGCAGTGGGAGGACTCTGGGGGCTTCCAGGAGGCCGACTGGTTGTTTCCCTCATTGCACCTGGAGATCAGACAGATACAAAGAGGGCGGTAAGGTTGCCATCCTTTGCTGTTCCTAAGACTGGTCTGTGTTCTTTGGGCAGATATGGCAAACTCTCTCCAAGCTGAATTCTAAGCAAAGCTAGTCCCAATGACCAGCAGGGCTCGGAGGTTCCGAGTGCTTTTTGCATGGAGTAATGTGGTTTCATCCAAACCCCATCCTGAGATTGTAAAAAAACAAAACCCCTTCTTGAAAAAATCCCAGAAAAAAGGTTGTCCTTATCAAAACTAGATCATGTAACATAATTTTCTATAATATGCCAAATATACCCTCACAGAACCACCGAACAGAACCTTGGAATGTAAGGTTATACTTTCAAAGAGTTTTATTATTTATGAACTGGTCTTCTCTGTGTCACCAAAAATCCTCCCTCAATTTCCTGAAGCTCTAGAAGCATTAAGACCTCAAGGACAGGACAGAACAGGACTCCTCCTCACAGAGCCAAAGACATAAGGGTCACATTTTACTCCCAGTGATAAAAATGGATTCCCTCCTTGACTTCAGGGAGCCAGAATTCCTGATTCCTGTCCCCTGTTTCCCATATTCAACCTTCAACCTCTCGTCCAGACTCCTCCGATCCCTCAGATCCCTCAACCTGAATCCAAAGATCCCAAATTATCCAGATTTCTAGAATGATCAACTTATCCTTCCTATCCTCATCAAGACAAATCAAACTATTAATCAACATCTTGTGCCACTGAATGTCAACCCGCTGCCTCCTTGAAAAGGTTTGAAAAATGGCTCTCTTTTAACCCAGTGATTCCGACCATGATTCCAGTCTTTGGGACTTTTACTGAACCACAACAGGTTGGTGAGGCTGCTGTCGCTTTAGACTCTCGAGTCGAGATAGAAACATCAAGAACATAAACAGAAACAATGATATAATGTTACATGACAAGGACAGTTTTGGGGGCAATTACTATATACTGTGAAGCAGCAGCCGCAGCAGCAGGAGGAGCAGCAGCAGGAACAGCACTAATGGTACGGTCACACCGCCTGCAAAGGGGCGTTGCAAAGTGACAGGCTGCAATGCATTTCAAACGGAGCGCAGCTTCATCCAACTACAGGGGGCAGAGATGATGATGACGATTTTATGTATCTTCAACAAGGACAATTCTTTATTTTATGGGACGGATGGCAAGATTATTCATGTGATTTTTTTCAAGAGGTAGAAATATTTCACCATTTGAATAAAAAATAAGTAGACACGGTCCCATCTATCAATATAATGAATATTGTATAGGGAAAAGGAGAGAGGTTTAAAATTTTGCCGCTGCTGGTTGATTTTGAGCTGACACGCCCACAGACGCCGGGGGCACGGAAACCCTGTAGCCTGACCATGCAGCGACGAGACGAGAGGTGCTCTCTTTCACGCTGCAGCCTGGCAGTGTGACCCAACAGTAACAGATGCAACAGCAGCAGCAGTAGCTGCAGATGCAGCAGCAGAAGCGGCAGATGCAGCAGCAGCTGATGCAGCAGCAGTAACAGAAGCAGCAGCAGCAGCAGCAGATGCAGCAGCAGCAGCAGCTGATGCAGCAGCAGTATTAGCAGCAGATGCAGCAGCGGTAGCAGCAGATTCAGCAGCAGTAGCAGCAGTAGCAGCAGTAGCAGATGCAGCAGCAGATGCAGCAGCAGTAACAGAAGCAGCAGCAGCAGCAGCAGATGCAGCAGCAGTAACAGAAGCAGCAGCAGCAGCAGCAGATGCAGCAGCAGCAGATTCAGCAGCAGTAGCATCAGCAGCAGCAGATACAGCAGCAGATGCAGCAGCAGCAGCAGTAGCAGCAGTAGCAGCAGCAACAGCAGATGCAGCAGCAGCAGCAGATGCAGTAGCAGCAACAGCAGAAGATGCAGCAGCAGCAGTAACAGAAGCAGCAGCAGCAGCAGATGCAGCAACAGCAGCAGATGCAACAGCAGCAGCAGCAGCAACAACAGTAGCAGATGCAGCAGCAGCAGTTACAGCAGCAGCAGCAGCGGCAGATGCAGCAGCAGCAGCAGCAGCGGCAGATGCAGCAGCAGCAGCAACAGCAGCAGTTACAGCAGCAGATGCAGCAGCAGCAGATGCAGCAGCCACCGCCTTGTGACCAACAACCATAGAACCAATTCCAGAGGGGCCCTATCAGCCTGGTCACCAAGGGGCCCGTGGAGGTCCCAGTCCTGCTCTGAGCTCATGATCCAAAAGGGCATTGATCCCTAAAATACCCAGAGGCATAACGACTGGCAATTGACTCTTATTTCTCTGTGACTATAAAGGGAACTGGCAGCTATTTAAAGGTACAATAAGTTATATTTGACTGGTTCATTGTCAAAACTGACCATATTCCTATGGTCTTCTGTCTTTTTCAAGCTTTAATGCCTTCATTGTTTAATGCATAACTCAGTGAGTGTGGTTCCTTAACGTGTTGTGGGCAGCAGGAACCCCATCAAGCTAATAAAACAAGGACCTCATCAATCACAAAATGCTTCCATTTGCCACGACTCCCAAAAAACTCCC
>NC_137204.1:28757682-28760182 GCF_960531495.2 Zeus faber | reverse complement strand
ACCTTTGACACACATCATTTATTGTACAAAAAAGGCGTTACAAAGAGATGGAAAAAACATATTAAGTTATAGGGAATAGCCATGTTGCGTGAATGCGTAATGACTCTCCAATGAAGACTACTTAACTCCTTTGCCACATGGATCATTGCCATCAGACGCAATACAAGGACAAATTGCACTCTTGCTCTTTGTGCTAGCGTATCATCAGTGATCATCGGTATCTTTTGTTAATCCGCTATGAGACGGCGCAGATAGGGGGCGCTATTGGCGGCCGCAACCCATTTCTTTGTGACTTGGCCCCTCACTGTTTTTATTTGTTTTGTTTGGAAAAACGGGGACCGGGGGACATGGAGCAGAACAACTTTCGCTCCCTTCTCCATTGCGCATTTCCTGGCGCTGTCACGGAACGCATCAACACATCATTGCCTGGCGCACAGTCAACACCTCGTCCTGCTGTGCTGATACGAAACGAGAATGACATAATAAACAATGAACTGTGCGGCACACTGGTAGAAGATATTGTTGCATCTTCTGAGAAGGTGCCGGGTCCAATCCAATCGGCGCTTGTCCCCATGCGGGAGGTCCTGGGTCGTGTTACGTCAGGATCCGGCACAAATGAAGCCGATAAGGAATAACGTTCAAAGACGGCGCCATTATCTCCAACCCCTGGTGGTCGGGTCTGGTATCTCCCTGAAGGAGATCATTTAGTGGTAACGACCGTCTGGCTGCAAATTATCCTGCTTATTACACACATTATATATACATATAACATATACATCTACATATACACATTACTATATTAGTTATATATACAAAGAACATATACATATACGTATACACACAATTATATCTTTTATAAATACATATAGTTCAGGTTCAAGTTCAAGAGATTATAACGTATACATCTACATATACACACTACTTACCAAATACAATAATACACTAAAGGGCGAATTCACAAAGAACTGGATTGCAGCTGCTAATAGCACCATGAATTGCTTCCCTATCTGCTCCGTCTCAGCGTCCGCTGGTCAGAGACACTGTGCTGGTGACATGCCGGCGCAAACACAACGATAACGTTTTGCTGCTGAATGCAATTTGCTCTTGTTTTGTGTCCGATGCAACGATCCATGCGGCAAAGTCAATAATCCCTGCGTCAGCGGGGAGGGGAGCCTCCATTGGAGACTCGAGCCACTGCTCTCCAGACCTGACTGTTTTACGAATTATCAGTCAATAAATATAAAACTTAAAACCCCAGGTTTTACCTCATATTTTTAGGTTTATGTGCAGGGACTATAAAACACCTAAATAGTATGAGTACATCTCGAATAAAACTCACTCTTCCAGCACTGTCCATTTATTACATGAATAAAATGTGTATATATTGAAATTTTTACTGAAGAAATTATACTTGTCACTGAATCTTAATAATGCAATGCAGGAATGATTACAGTTAATTGAATATATTTTACTCTACCAAGTTCTGGGTCCTGAGGTTCGATGCCATCTTTTGATTACTTTATCGCTTTTCCTTATAACTTTTAGTTGTTTTTTTCGCTATCTTTGGAGCGTAATGGAAATGAAGGAACAGTTTTAGTCAACATTTGTAACTTATTTGTACAAACAACATATTTGTGCCTTATTTGTACCAAAAATTAGTCACAATTTTTAATAAATGGCCTTTGGAGCGCGCTTTGGAAACCACCACGGACTGCTGCGTGTTCCGCTACCTACAATTTTGCACGAAATGCACACATAACACCTCATTCAAGTATGTGCAATTAGCACCGTGACAAGATGCTATTTGCATGGCAGTGCAGTTAGAGGTGCGCAATCACCTTATGAATTTGCCCCATGGACGCTATATGGATTGGAAATTATTTTATAACTAGCATGACTAGTTTAATAACTAGTATGTCTTGTTTAGTAACTAGTATGTCTAGTTTAATAACTAGTATGTCTAGTTTAGTAACTAGTATGTCTAGTTTAAGAAATCAAACTAAACAGCGTCAACATAGTGATCTATTCATCCTCAGAACTATTTCCTGTTGTTCATGTGAAACTGGACATTTCCACGTTCATGTTTTCATCTCTTCCATTGTAGTTTCTATGGAGCGTCGCTAGCTAGTGTTAGCATTAGCATGTAGCACAGCCATATGAGGGAGGTGAAAACAGAGAAGTGGTTGCCCGTGGCAACGCTCATTAATATGAAATAAGTGACCACTGATTGCCACTACTGTCCGGCTAGAATGAAGTATTTCACAGAGATATAGTGTAATAAACATACAATATAGCACATGCTACACAATCCACTACGTCACCTATATTTTGTAGGAAAATGCTGTTTTCTTTTATAAAACTGAATCCTCATGCTCCTGAGGACTTCATTTGCCCATTTGCATATATTTGTCAATTTTTACATATTTGTCCATTTTTACATATTTGTCCATTTTTATATATTTGTCCATTTTTATATATTTGTCCATTTTCATATATTTGT
>NC_137204.1:28725182-28752682 GCF_960531495.2 Zeus faber | reverse complement strand
TTTTCCTAACTAGTTGACTAGTTAACTAGTGGACCTACATATTTTCCTAACTAGTTGACTAGTTAACTAGTGGACCTACATATTTTCCTTACTATTTAACTCATTCAAGGAATTTTTTGTGACCTTGCCCTTGACTTTTCTATTTTATTAACTAGCTGAAGCTTTTATTTAACTAGTTGCATTCCTTTCCACTCGAAGCAAACTGTGCATAACTAGTTAGACTTATTGGCGGACAAAGGGGCGTGGTAAAGCACGGGCTGCGGACGACAGCACGCTTCCCTTTCCCTCGGCCGCCAAGCCGCCTCCAATTGGCGCCCGCTTGGCGTTCTTGTTTGTCCCGATGATCATTCACGTTTTTCTATCGGAGAAGTTGAGACGCTGAGAAGTTACAGGAGCTCAGTAAAATACAAGATATTTCCTACCCTGGCGATCGGAGGCTCGTGACGATAAGGCGCCGAGGCCTTGTGAGGAGATTTACTTTGACTGAAGGCGCCGCTTCAGAGCCTCCCCGCCGACGGGTCGGGATGTTTCCCGTGAAGTCGCGGCTTCAGAATCTCACAGAAAAACCAACTGATGAGAAAGGTCGACGTTTATTCAACAAGGTGCCCAACCGATAACAACGGCAGTTGGGGATTAGCCAATCGGAGCAAAGAAGCGGAGAGAAAATACCGTCAATGTGTGGAATACAGAGCGAAGGAGAGAGAGAGGGAGAGGGGAAGAGAGGGGGGGGGGGTAGCTCCATTAGTGCATGTGTCAGCCGGGGTGAGCAGGTAACAGTAATTGTGCTAATGGTCGTACCGGGAGCGAGGGAGCAGAGTCTCTGGAGAAAAGAGGAGAGGAATTAGAATGTAAACGAAGTGACACAGAGGAGGCGGAAGTGCGGTTCAGAGCAGAGGGGAAGAAAGGGGTGAAACAGGGAGGGAGGAAAAAGAAGAAACAAAGGAGGAGAAGGAATGAAGGTAAGGGAGGAAGGAAGGAGTGAAAGAACAAAGGAAGGGAAGGAAGGTAGAAAGGAGAGAGGAGAGGAGGAGCATCCCCCTGAGCACGGCGCACAGGTGGGTGGAGAAGAAGGAGAGAAAGGAGGTGGAGAAAGAAAGAAGGGAAGAGAGGAGAGGAGGAGCAGCCACTGACCAGGATGCCCAGGCTGGTGGAGAAGAAGGGCGATGTGAAGTCGATGACCTGGCTGCGGGCGGAGTTGATGCTGAAGGAGGTGACGGCCAGGTGGGCGGCGCCACTGAGCAGGTCCCCCACCAGGCCGGTCCAGCGGCCGTTCTTCAGGCCGCCATACTTGCCGTCGCCCACGATGTAGAGGTCAAAGGTGAAGCCCATGTCCTCGGCCAGCTTCTCCAGCAGGTCGATGCAGTAGCCGTAGCAACACCTCTTCAGGGCGGTGGGCGCGGTGCCGTTGGGCCCGGGGTCCGGGTTCCGGAAGAGGCCCTGCAGCGCCGCCGTGTGGTTGGTGAGCGGGTCCAGGCAGAGCTGCCCCGCCGGGCACATGCCGTCGCCGTCCACCTCGCGGGTGAACACAAAGGGGTGCTCCACCAGCGTCACCACCCGCATGTGCAGCCGGGACGACCGCCGCCAGTCGCCGCCGCCAAAGCCGCCGCCGGGGCCCCGCCGGCCGGGCCGCACCCCCTGGTCCATCACCACGCGGCCCCGGCGCCAGCGGCCCAGACGGGTCCAGGTGGGCTGGCCCAGCGGGTCCAGCTGCAGGGACCACATGTAGTGGTGGGCCTCGGAGAGGACGCTCCGCCCGCCGCCCGCCGCCACCGCCGACAGGAAGCCGCTCTGGCCCTCGAAAGACGTGTTGGACAGAAACCTGAGGAGGCGGAGGCAGGAGGGCGGGGGACACGGGAACACACTGAATTTAGGGAGTGTCCCGTTCACTGCATAGAGCGAGTGTCTCTGGTCAGAAACCAAAAACAGAAACCCTGTGCGTTCCGTGCGGTCGGACGCACGTCTTGCCGTTGCTTTCCGTTGCTACCGGACTTAGCAACGGAAGTAAGGAGTAAAAACTGGTTGTTTTTGTGCAAAAACGTAACTGGTAAACAATAAATCCTTCACTTCTGGAAGGGGGGAGACATTCCCGACCCGACTAATATGACGCCATTGGCCCGCAAATGAGTACGTACGTCCGCTTACGGGGGACGTCGGGTGAGTTGGACAGCAGTGTGGCCCAGGACACCCTCCCCTTCACACCGCCAGAAGAACGTGGCCATATGCCATATCCCAGACCCCCCTCCCAACCTGGTCTGAGCCATCGGGCCTCCAAGCGCATTGGCGGCGCATTGGGCGCGTTTACACCCGGCATCGGCGATGGGATCTGCTGATCAGATCACCAGAGACGCACGTGAAGCGGGATCTGATTCACCTGAAGTTACCGTGACTGCAACAAAGGAACAAAGAGGCAGAAAACTGAACAAATCTCCAGACTGGGTCACTCGTCAAGAGTCACACCTCCAAAAGGAGTCAAGCTTATTTCATCACTAATTCAAAACCACACGTTTGACATAGCATACAGTACATGAATAGTAAAGATAATACACACACACACACATATATATACTGTATATAAATTCTTTTTTTCAATGTAAATGTATACGTATGAATGAAAAGGTATACTGTATATAGGTATTAATGGTATATAAAGGTATACATAGGTATATATATATATATATATTAATATAGTATATGTGTATATAGGTACAGTGTATTATTAGGTCTATATAGGTATAAATAAGTGTATATAGGTTTATATCGGTATTATGAGGTATATATATGTATTATTAGGTGCATACATACATACATACATAGGTTGTTATATAGGTATTTATACAAATCATCAGTTATATAGAAGTGGGGATGGGGATGGTAGCTCAGGAGGTAGAGCTGGTGGTCTAGTGATCTAAAGGTTGCTGGTTGGATCCCAGGCTCCTCCTGCTAGCATGCTGTAGTGTCCTTGAGCAAGACACTTAACCCCTCATTGCTCCTGATGGCTGTGTCGGTCGGTGTTTGAACAATTGTAAGTCGCTTTGGATAAAAGCGTCTGCTAAATGACTAAATGTAATGTAAATGTAAAGTGTGTATACAGGTATATATGTGTATGTACATGGGCATTATTAGGAGAATATAGGTACTGTATACACAGGTGAATACAGGTATTTATATAGGTATATATAGGTGCATATGGGTTTCAAGATTCAAGATTCAAGATTCAAGAGGTTTATTTGTCACATACATATACATACGTTCATACATATATGCAGTGAAAAGTCTTTGCAACTCACCCGGAGATTATCCACGATAGTTACTAAACCGAACATAATAGCTAACCTAATTCCTACCTAGCAACTAACTGAAACTAACTGCTTCCTAAACTGTAATGCAGGTAGTGAATACAATAATATAAATAAAATAAAAAAATATATAAAATAAGACTCAAAAAGATAATACAAAGAATATAGGTGTATAACGGCGTATACAGGTATTATTAGGTGTATAATGTAATAATAATTAAAAAAAAGGTATAAATAATAATGTATATATATTGTCCTGTAGTTGTATATGGGTATATACTCTATATATATATATGTGTGTGTTTGTGTGTGTGTGTGTGTGTGTGTGTGTGCAGTATAACGTATATTTGTAGTGTAGATCTACTCCCTGGAATTTCTGGGTAATAACATCTCCTGGTTTGGTTTGCACTGAAATGTGAATTTCATGATGTCTCCACGTTGCAAAAAAAAACAGAAAACAAGCTATCGCAGCCTGAGTGACGGACTGGGAGGAGAACGCTGTGTGTGTGTGTGTGACAGCAGAAGATGGACCACGCTCCAGTGATCACACCATCTCTCACTGAGCCGTGCTGGCAGCCGTCTGAGAGTGTCGCTGTCAACACACACCCACACACACACAAACACTCTTACATGCACAGGCTAAAACACTGGTTAATACACAAACATAACAACAAAACCAAGCAAGCGTGCACATAAACACACACACACACACACACACACACACACACTCACACACACACACACACACGTGACTGGTTCCTGTAGGTCCGCTTCCTGTCACTAATCAATAGCCGTGCCCTGCAGGAGTCAATTATTTTTCAAACCCTAACCTCTACCCCTGCACCCTAACCCCTACTCCCTAACCCCTACCTAACTCCTACCCCTACTCCCTAACCCAGGGGTTGGCAACCTTTACTATCAAAAGGGCCATTTTTGGGCAAATTAAAAAAAAGAATCTGTCTGGAGCCATAAAACAGCCTTTAGCCTTATAATGAAGGAAACACAGACTAATAAGTCTAAATTAGCCTGTCAACATTACTTTAAATGAGCATTCATTAATATATACTGTAAATATATTTTTAATGCAGTCAAGTGCAAATGAGAGGCAGGACACTGAAGAGCAGCCTCAGGTGATTTGGCTGGAAGCTCCCGCTGGCAGGAGCAGGGGCTTGGGTTTTGTTTGAACATTGGGGGGGACACATTAAGCGTCTGGGCGTCCTCCCTCATAACATTTTGAGCATGAAACACTTAATTTCATGCATTCTGTTCAATTTATATACACCAATATGTGCCTTTGCTGCATACATTTATGTTGGAAATGTCTTTATTTATGTTCTTAAAATTCTTAAAAGTACATTTGCTCTGCTTTCTGCAGCAGTTCGAAAACGCTCTCTTTCTATCATCCCCAGCCGGATACTTTTCAACAAATGCAGTGTGTACGTTCTGGAAATGTCTTTCAATATTACCTCATTTATTTGCTCATTTATAGCCGCAGATCAAGCATAGCGGCAAGCCAGCAGCATTAGTGGTGAAAGCAAAGGAATCGGTCCACGAGACTTTTTTTGAATTTGGAATCCATAGCCACTGCATTGCCGGCGAAATAGTTCTAAATATGAGGAAAAATAATATGGCTGTTCGGTCAGAGCTGAAGTCTACTTCCAGCTTTCCCGGAGAGCGCTTGCTGCTGCTATCCAGTATCCACTCCCAGCCGTCTGCTCTCCCATTGGCTGGAATGTCTGCATGTGCGTGAGTAAGGGGCCAAATAATCCATTTTGACTGGTTGCTGAGGACCCTGCCTCATCAAGTTCTTGTGGGGTTGCTTACGAAGCAGCTGCATTCCATCAAAGCTGGAACTCAGAAAACTTGAACCCCTGATGGTCATTCTAGTTGACGGTAATGTTAAATATAAATTCTATACGGTGTATAGGCTTCACATTTTTGAAATTGGAGAATGTAAGATTCACTTTCGGCCTACAACCATGATAAATGAAAATCAAAATGTTGAAAAAAATATTTATACTATACTATTATATAGTCATTCATTTCCATACAATATTTTTGTCAAAGCCACAGGGAGCCACTGGAGAGGGGCTAAAGAGCAGCATGTGTCTCTGGAGCCACAGGTTTCTGACCTCTGTCCTAACCCCTGCCCCCTAACCCCCTACTCCCAAACTGCTACCGCTACCCCCTCCTCCCTAACCCCTACCTCTAACCCTACTCCCTACTCCCTAACCCCTACCCTCTAACCCCTACCCCTAACCTTCCCTCCAACCCCTCCCTAACCCCTACCCTCTAACCCCTACCCCTACCCTCTAACCCCTCCCTAACCCCTACCCTCTAACCCCTACCCCTACCCTCTAACCCCTCCCTAACCCCTACGCTCTAACCCCTACCCCTACCCTCTAACCCCTCCCTAACCCCTACCCTCTACCCCTACCCTCTAACCCCTACCCCTACCCTCTAACCCCTACCCTCTAACCCCTGCCCCTACCCTCTAACCCCTACCCTCTAACCCCTGCCCCTACCCTCTAACCCCTACCCTCTAACCCCTGCCCCTACCCTCTAACCCCTACCCTCTAACCCCTCCCTAACCCCTACCCTCTAACCCGTACCCCTAACCCTACCCTCGAACCACTACCTAACTCCTGCCGCTAACCCCTAACCCCTACTGCTAATCCTAAACCCTAACGTAACTAATGTTAGGCTGCATGGGATTGGTGGCAGTTTTGTTTTTGTTGTCAGGTTGTTTGCGGTTCAGTTGTATCCACACACGCTCACCCATTCATCCCTTCTCTTTGTGTATTTATGGTGGTGTAGCGTCTGGATCTCGGTGGATCAGAGATGTGCGTGGTACCCTGTCGTGTTTGGAACAGTGTGCCATCTGCATATCGTGAAATTTAAATCCACCCAGAACAACATCGTATTGGTCTCCCTGACCCCTTAAGGCCAAATGATACTTTAATGATACCCAGATTCTGTGAAAGCCCAGACCGCTCAAAAGTACGTGGCAGCTTTGGCAAACAGAATACAAACAGAATACAAAAACAGTTCGCAAGAAAATAAGTTGACAATCGTCACATAGACATAAACCTTCAGAGGTTGCTAATAAGGCTGAACAGATTGGAAAAAAATTATGTAATTGCGAATTTGTAGATCAATGTTTTGATTACGATTTAGTATGAGATTTTTTTTAAAGCTATTCACTAAAAACAAGCAAAAAATGATTCTATAGTATGACCAACACAACACTGGGTACAGTCAACATATTAACTGTTCTTTCCTGTCGGTCACGCCCACATGTTCTGATGAAATGAGATGGATTGATGCATGAATTGATAATAACATATCTTTATTTAACTATTGAACAGTAAAAAGAAAAACTTTCAATCACAGGAGAATATTGACTCGATTTATCTTCAAGCCTTGTCATTGTTCCATTAGGAGATGTAAAACAAAACACACTGTTCTAGCACGCGCATCGCTAGGAGGGCGCGCTAGATGGCCGCCCATCTGGCCTATAGGAAGAGCCGGCCCTGGACAGCCCTATTGGTTAGATGGTGGAGCATTAAAAAAACATTTTTTTTCTAAATTATCCCTGCACTTTGCCTTTGTAAAATTGTGTTCTGTTAAATTGGATTCATCATTGGGCCTTACTTGGTAAGCAACTGACTTTGTTTGGTGCTCAGTATGTCATGATAGGTTCCATGGAATGCTGAGTTCCCTGGAACTCTGAGACTTGGTAATTCCGAGCAGGCATTCCCTGCTTCCCAGCTAAATGGATTCTCTCGGCGCTGTTTGCCGAACGATGGAAGCCTGCGGTGAATCTGTTTTTTTATCCATTTTGAGTGAGTCTGTGGAACGCATCCATGTCCATCTTGAAGGATAATCAAGTCTTCAGATGTTCACCGCTTACCACCATCCAAACAGAGTCATAGAACATCAGCGCACAAACGTGCGCTGATGTTCCGGTGCGTCCAGGAAATCCAGTGTTTGTGTTTGTTAGAACAGAACTGTTTGATTGAGGAGAACAAAGTCTGTGTGTCCTCAGGGAGAAGGCAGAGATGGTACAAGGGACATGTTGGATGCTCTCTGAATTCCTGAATTTCCCTCCAGGAAATGAATGAAGTGTTATCTTATCTTATCTTGTCTCTCTGATGTCCTGCACTCTCTCCCTCCGTGTTCATGTCTCAATAAAATATGATTTCACTGAACCAAAATCTCGGACTCTTCTCCTGCAAACCGTTATTTATTCTGGATTGGCTGGTTCTTTTACTGTACTTTACTTATTTTCCCGGAGACCAACTCCTGTTGTAGAGCCTGTGCCTTGCTCAACAGCAGTGGTATGAATATATAACGCAATTTATTTAAAGGTGGGAGAAATACAGAACACCCAAAGATCTGGGCCTCTAAAGAGTACCGGCGGCCAATCATAGTTTGAGTTAGAAATTAAGATCATTTGAAGGTCCCATATTATGAAAAAAACTCACTTCTTTTGGTGCTTGTGCACATACATTTGGGTGGCTGAGCTCTATGAACAAACGCACTGTGAATTAAGACAAACCCAGACATTTTTTTGCGGGGCAGCCCAGGTCAGAAAACATGATTCAACAAGCCATTCAGATTTGCCTCGCCCTCCTGCGTCGCGTGGGGACTAATTAATATCTTTCGGAGTTGTCCCTATTTTACCCTTCTCTCCCACTGTCCTCGCGTTTAAATATTTTCCCATCCATCTCCCATATTTTTAACCGTTCCAGAAAATCAAAATTAAATTGGCGGTAACATTGACGGTAGGCTGCGCGATCAGACCGATCTCTGCTTCGCTGCACGTCCCTGTTCCTCCAAACAAACCCAATAAAAACTGTGTTTTTATGGGAGATGTCCATATTCTCCTCCGTTTCGTAATGGAATGAAACTAAAAAAAACCTCCGTGCGGGACGTCTTCCCGCTCATCGTTCGTCTGATTCAGAAGAGTCGGTTTGGCTCTGAGTCGTGAGTGGAATTCTCACAAGAATCATTTGCTTCTGTCAAAACTATTTATCTACAGTAGATCTTGTCTGCGATCTGGTTCAGGAGACACTGCTCTTTTTGCTGGAAATTCGAGTCTCAGCTCAGCCTGTGCGTCACTGAAGTTACCAAGTTGTGAACAAACGACTCTTAAGTGACTCCAGACTCCAGAACCATTTCAAAGATTTGTTCACTACGAACAAATCGTTCTCTCGTATAAGCCCATGTGTTGTGCAATATTGTAAATTAGCCTATAGAAGGGCAATTTGGCAAAATGAAGTGTGCAGGTGCCTAAGCCATGCGCACAAAAAATGGTTCTTTAAAGAAGCAGCTAAGAACCAGATAAAGAACCAGATAAAGAAGCAGCAAAGAAGCCCCTGAGAACCACACCTATTTCTGTGTAGTACGAAGTAATCTTGCAAATGGAACAGAGCCTCCATCCTGGCAGTTTAGTGACAACAACATAACATGACATGAGCTGCAGCAGATCCAGCCTCAATGTCCTCAAAGTGCTGGGGGCCGAGGCATGAAGACAGAAGGGCCATGTAGTGACTGTCTCCTCGGAGGCTGGTTCCTCATGCACCAACGTACTGGCAGGGAGGTAAGTGTCGGTTCCACTGATTTAAAAGCAGAGAGAGACAAAAACGTTCCTGAGAGGTTCTGACATTTGGAGGATAACACCTTCTCAATGGACTGCACAGTAGTGCCACTAATTACGATGAGACCTTTAAACATTAATCCATACGACCAACTATTAACTTTTTAAAAGGTAGGAGTACTTTTATTGTAGTTACTAGTTACTATTTAAACAATTACTAGGAACTTTTTTAGTTTTAACGGTCAAATGTATTAGATACTAGTAACAATGGGAATATATACTAGGAACAATGGGAATAGGTACTAGTAACAATGGAAACATATAATAGTAACAATGGGAATAGATACTAGGAAAAATGGGAATAGGTACTAGTAACAATGGAAACAAATAATAGTAACAATGGGAATAGATACTAGTAACAATGTGAATATATACCAGTAGCAATAGGAATAGGTACTACTAACAACGGGAATAGATGCTTGTAAAAATGTGAATACAAACTAGTAACAATGGGAATAGATACTATTGACAATGGGAATAGCTATAAGGATATAATAGATTTTGACTAGTAAAACTAAAATAGTTACTATTGACTGTTGGAATAGCAACTAGTAACTCAAATATATGCACTAGTATCTTTTAAAAAGTTAAAATGTGACTAGTATGGTCCTGCCCTTGAAGCGCTAGCTTCAAGCGTTGGCCCATTTGTAGTCGCTGTCGTGTGAAGACGCTCTGTGTAAAGACGCACGTCTACCTCTGCACGTCAACCGAAGCAAGGACACCGAACAAGGCAAACCTGCCTTCTTTCTCTCACTCCATACAAAATGTGCTACTACCGCATCCCTACAACTTCAAGGTCACCCAGAAAGCGTTGTTATACCATACGCCGATGCAATCCGGGTAACCTCAGGTCCCTGCAGCAAACATCTTCTGCAAAGACCTCCTTCTCTGTTGGCTTGTGGAATTGTCGATCTGCAGATAACAAGGCAGACTTCATTTCTGGTCATGCCAACCACCTCTCCTTGGAGCTCCTTGCTCTCACTGAGACATGGATTAAACCGGAAGATATCGCACTTTGCACTTTGCTGCACTCTCCACAAACTACACATTCTCCCACACGTCCAGACCATCTGGCCGTGGTGGTGGGACTGGCCTGCTAATTTCCAACACATGGAAATTTAATCCACTGCTGCCTTTAAACAACTTTGCCTCCTTTGAATATCACGCCGTCTTGGTGACTGCTCCGGTGAAAGCCTATGTGGTCGTCATCTACCGTCCACCAGGACAACTAGGTGACTTCCTACATGAGCTTGACACCCTGCTGTCATCAATCCCTGAGCATGAGTGTCCCATGCTCGTCCTCGGAGACATGAACATCCACTTGGACAGTGCGAGCTCGGCTGACTTCCTGTCTTTGGTTCGCTCGTTCGACCTAAGACAGATCCCGACTCCACCGACTCACAAGGCTGGCAAAGAGCTTGATCTCATTCTTGCTCGGAGCTGTACCACCGACAACCTATGGGTCACTCCTCTTCATCTCTCTGACCACTTCTTCATCCACTTCAATGTCCAGCTACCAAAACAACACCCCACCTCCCCACCCATGGTTACTATCCGCAGCAATCTCCGCAACTTGTCTCCCACCCACTTCTCCTCTGTGCTCTCCTCTTCTCTTCCACCCCACGGCACTTTCTCCTCTCTGCAGGTTAATGATGCCACTGACTCCCTCTGCTCCACCTTGAGCTCATGTCTGGAGCCTGTGTCCACTATCCACCAGACCTGCTCGTTCAACCCAGTCGCACCCTTGGCTGACTGACACCCTCCGGACAACGCGCACCGACCTCAGAGCAGCCGAGAGGAAATGGCACAAATCCAAAACAACTGAGGATCTTGCTAGCTACCAGACACTGCTGTCCTCCTTCTCTTCCAGCATCACTGCTGCCAAGAAGGCCTTCTTCAACGATAGGATCAACGGTGCCACAGACACACGTAAGTTATTCACCACCTTCAAGTCTCTGCTTTACCCTCCACCACCTCCCCCAGCTACTAACCTCACTGCTGACTGCCTTGCCTCCTTTTTTACTAACAAAGTGGCAGCCATCAGCAGCCAATTCACTAAACAACTTACTCACAACCTGTCTTCTCCAGCCCTGGGCTCATCGTTCCCTGGTTTCACTCCCCTCGCTGAAAGTGAGGTATCTAAACTACTAACATGTAGCCGTCCTACTACCTGTCCGCTAGATCCGATCCCATCCAACCTCCTTCAAGCCATATCACCGACTATCACCCCGGCAATCACACATGTGATTAATTCTTCCCTAACTTCCGGCACTTTCCCTTCCGCTTTCAAAGCGGCTCGGGTCGCACCACTGCTCAAAAAACCCTCACTCGATCCCAATCAAGTAGGAAACTATCGGCCGGTCTCTCTCCTCCCATTCCTTTCCAAAACCTTAGAGAGGGCGGTCTCTAGACAGGTTACAGAGTACCTGTCAAGAAACAACCTTCTTGATACACTTCAATCTGGCTTCAAAAGTGGTCACTCCACCGAAACAGCCCTGTTGTCTGTGACAGAGGCCTTAAAAAAAAACTGCTAGAGCTGCTGCCAAATCCTCGGTTCTCATTCTGCTAGACTTATCAGCTGCTTTTGACACTGTCAATCATTGCATACTCCTGTCCATACTCTCAAGTGTGGGCATCTCTGGCAGTGCACTTTCCTGGTTCGAATCTTACCTCACTGGGCGCTCGTTCAGTGTGACATGGCGAGGCCAGCTGTCTGTGCCTCACAACCTCACCACAGGGGTGCCCCAAGGCTCGGTGCTAGGACCCCTCCTCTTTGCCATATACACCACCTCACTGGGCCCGATCATCCGCTCACATGGCTTTTCATATCACTGCTATGCGGATGATACTCAACTCTATCTGTCCTTCCCGCCCGACGACCCTACTGTCTCGACTCGGATCTCGGATTGTCTCGCTGACATATCCACATGGATGAAGGATTATCATCTTCAACTAAACGGAAAAACGGAAAACGGAACTGCTGGTCTTCCCGGCCAAACAAGGTATTTATCACAACATTGATATTAAAATCGACTCTCTATCTCTTGTTCCTACCAAGGCTGCAAGGAATCTTGGTGTCATTATTGATGACCAACTGACATTCTCGGACCATGTTGCCGCCGTCTCCCGGTCCTGCCGCTTCGCACTACTCAACATCCGAAAAGTCAGGCCGTACCTGACCCAATATGCCACTCAACTGCTGGTACAAACCTTGGTGATGTCCCGTCTCGACTACTGCAACGCTCTCTTAACAGGCTTGCCGGCCTGTGCTGTGAAGCCACTTCAGATGATACAGAATGCGGCGGCGCGACTGGTGTTCAACCAGCCAAAGAGGGCACATGTCACTCCGCTGCTCATCGAGCTCCACTGGTTACCTGTAGCCGCCCGCATCAAGTTCAAGTCTCTTATGCTGGCCTACAGAGTGATTGCTGGGAATGCTCCCACCTACTTAAATGCTCTTGTAAGAGCACATGTTGCCCCCCGGATGCTGCGCTCGTCAAATGAGCGTCGCCTTGCTCTGCCGGCCATACAGCCACGGCAATCCAGGCTATTCTCATTTGTAGTTCCACGTTGGTGGAACGAGCTGCCAAAAATGACCAGAGCGGGGACCTCCCTCTCTGTCTTTAAGAAGCACCTGAAGACCCAGCTCTTCAGTGAGTACCTCCTGTCCTAATCTACAATTACTTAGCACCACCTTGCAGTATTTATTGTTATACCAATGTTGTTATTACACTAATCTCTGTCGCAATGTAGCTGAATGTTATTCTCCCTTGTAAGTCGCTTTGGATAAAAGCGTCTGCTAAATGACTAAATGTAAATGTAAATGTAGTTAGTATTATGAATTAAATTGCCACAACCGATGAACCTCAAGGTTTCTTTTGTG
Source organism: Zeus faber (assembly GCF_960531495.2). Taxonomy (NCBI): domain Eukaryota; kingdom Metazoa; phylum Chordata; class Actinopteri; order Zeiformes; family Zeidae; genus Zeus; species Zeus faber. Next base: position 28,739,841 of record NC_137204.1, on the reverse strand, counting down.
TCTGTAATTGAGACTCAAGACTTGAGACAAAGTGTCCCCCTGAGAACGACACAATCTGATGTGGCAATGAGTTTGTTCTTGGGTCAGCTCCACAATTTTGTGAAAAGGTGTTGTAATGAATTGAGTTCTGAGGGAAATTTATCCAGGTGTGACCAGGTGTGACCATGTGTGTCCCAGTGTGACCAGGTGTGACCAGGCGTGACCAGGTGTTAGCAGTCATGACCATGTGTGACCAGGTGTGACCAGGCGTGACCAAGCGTGACCAGTTGTGACCATGTGTGACCAGGTGTGACCGGGTGTGAACCACTGGGACCAGGTGTGACCAGTTGTGAACAGTTGTTACCAGGCGTGACCAGGTGTGAGCAGTTGTGACCAGGTGTGACCAGGTGTGACCAGGTGTGACCAGGCGTGAGGTCTGAGCAGGAGTGACTAGGTCTGACCAGGTACAACCTGTTGCAACCAGGTGTGACCAGGTGCAACCTGTTGCGACCAGGTGTGACCAGATGTGTGCAGGTGTGACCCGTTTTACATAACTCCTATGGGAAGCGGCTTAACACGGTCGGATACAAGGTGCCCTCACTGCCCTCGCTGCCCTCACTGCCCTCGCTGCCCTCACTGGCCATAATCCCTCAAAGTGCTGCTTGAAGGCAGAAAACAAAGGTTCCCCCTCAAATTGAAGATGGTTCCTCGGAGTAAAGAACCATGTCAGTTCATCTATGGACCTTTCAAAGACCAAGCTTCTTTAACTGCTTCTTTAGCTGCTTCTTATTTAACAGGCCGTATGAATGAAAGTGTTCTGCTGCTGCCTCATGTAGGTCAGTTCAGAGTCTGCCGCTGCAGGGGTTCCCACCACGCTGAGCATGGAGACGGGTTCAGGTTCTCTCTAATTTTATCTGTCTGTCTCTCCTTCTATTCCTCCCCCCTCCCTCTGTCTGTCTCTATCTCACTCTCTTTCTCCCCCCTTCCCCCTGTATGCCTCTCTCTCTCTTTCTCTCTCTCTCTCCATCTCCTTCTCTCTCCCTCCTCTTCCCACTGTCTGCCTCTCTCTCTCTCTCTCTCCTCACCCCCCCCTGTCTGTCTGTCTGTCTCTCTCTCTCTCCCCCCTGTCTGTCTGTCTCTCTCTCTCTCCTCTCCCCCCTGTCTGCATCTCCCTCTCTCTCTCTCTCTCTCTCTCCCTCCTCTTCCCCCTGTCTGCCCCCCCCCCTCCCTCTCTCTCCCACCATGCTCTGCTCTCTCCCCCAGCTCCTCCTCCCCCCTCTCCCCTGCAGCTTTCTCAGTCTGGTGTCTTCCCTCATCTTCTCTGCAGCTCAGTGTCTCCCTGTTCGAGCAGCAGAGTGAGGTCACAGCCACATGTCATTAAATAACACCGACTATTGCCTCATCAACGATGTGGGCGCGGCCCCGCAGGGTCCCCCTCCCCCTCCCCCGCGGTGATCCCCCGTCACTCCAAATAGCCACAGAGGGCTCGCCAAACGGATCGCGTTTCCAACACAGCTCGCTAGGCCGGAGTGACAGCAGCCGGGCGCGGCGCTTGATTGCAGCCGGCCTGGCGCGTGAGGGCAGCCGGGCGTGGCGCTTGACGGCAGCCGGGCGAGGCGCGTGACGCCAGCAGGGCGTGGCGCTTGACGGCAGCTGGGCGTGGCGCGTGAGGGCAGCCAGGCGTGGCGCGTGACGGCAGCCGGCCTGGCATGTGTCGGCAGCCGGGCCTGGCGCGTGACGGCAGCAGGGCGTGGCGCTTGACGGCAGCCGGGCGTAGCACGTGACGGCAGCCGGGCGTGGCGCGTGACGGTAGCCGGCCTGGCGCGTGATGGCAGCCGGGCCTGGTGCGTGACGGCAGCCGGGCGTGGCGCGTGACGGCAGCAGGGGTGGCGCGTGACGGCAGCCGGGCCTGGCGCGTGTCGGCAGCCGGGCCTGGCGCATGACGGCAGCCGGGCCTTGCACGTGGCGGCAGCCGGGCATGGCGCGTGACGGCAGCTGGGCTTGGCACGCCACGGGTCCTGGTCATTGGGTACGTGGGCTCACCGCATCGAAGTCCGACCTCCGTGGACTCCGGCGTCGCTGCGTCGGGCCTCAACAGGGCTGTGTCACATCCTCACACGGTTCTGGGATGAGAAACAAGCACCAGCAGAGTTTCCGCTTTCACCGCTGTTTGACTCAGGAAAATCCGTTGAAGTCCGACATCTTTAAATCCCTCCGGTCATGGTGTCCGCTGAAAATAATTCCCTTTCGGCACAATTGGAATTAGTTCTGGCCGATGAAACAGTAACCCATAATTATCAAATCCTATTTTTTTTCCCTCGGTGCCAAAAATAAAACAGACTCCGTCTCTTCCGTGTAAAAAAAATCTGCAGATCCGTTCATTTTGCCGCTCGGCAAGTGCGACGGGAATCCAACCGGTTTGGATGATCTGAAGCTGACCTTTCACCTCTGACCAATCAGGTAAGTTGACATAGAAATAAGCCCCGCCCCCTCCCTTGTGGACAGCTTGTGCTTGTCAACACGGTCAACATGGCGTGGACACAACAGGGACCCAAACATCGAAAAAAAAAAATTTTTCCATTTATATTTCAGTTCCAACCCAAAGCAGACGCTAAACATCCATGGTGTTGTAACACCACAAAATTTATAAAAAAAATCGTATTGGAGAGAAACGTTAATTAAAGCGGCTGCACTTGTTACTTGTTGTCCACGAACGAAAACTATATGATTTCAAGCCGTAATATTCTTTATTTTTAATTTCAAAACGCCATTAATTGACTGGATTTATTTTTGTAAACGTTCAATAAAAACAATATAATACGTCTACATGCCTTGATGATGTCATTCTCTACATAACCTGCTTATCACTTGTTTTTAAGATCGTTCGTTCGTTCGTGTCGGGCTACACAGGCAATTGGGACATTAGCCAAGAAGTGGTATCGTCATCCAGTTCAATGAGGCCGCTGACTCCATGTGGTGATTTGAAGATTGGGCATTCATCAATGATGTGTTCAACAGTCTGTGGTTTTCCGCATTCGCAGAGATTTGTGGCAGACACTCCAATCATATGCAGAGCTGAATAAACAGAGATAGAATTTGAACGGAACCTCACCCATTTGTCCAGGAAATTAAAATCTTCCAGGACACGTGGACCGGCACCATTTTTTTCCAATGGAAAACTCTGTCCACAATATAACCAGAGTCCATATATGTTTAGAAATAGTTGTTGTATATTATATACCGTGAATGCTCATTCAGGTAAAAACGTGAATGTGTGTATACTCCCCACAGCCCCCACCACACATTGACAGATATCTTACTTCCAGTGCCTTGGGATAGTAAAGCTTAATATATATATATATATATATATATACACTGTATATATACAAGGATAGTTTTGGAATAACAGGTGGAAACTGAAGCTGATCCTCCTCGGCGCAGTGAGAAGCTGATGAGTCGCTACAGGAGGCTTTGGTGGCAGTGTTCCCTGCCAGAGGTGGTGTACCCAGCCATCCAGGCCACAGGGCTAATTACTTTTTCACAGGAGGGGACTGGGGCGGTGGCCGACTTATATATTGATGAATTGATTATTATATATTGTTTCTATAATTCAGCCTTTGTACCTGCAAACTGCACTGACTTTTATAGCCAAAAGATAATAATAATAATAATAATAATAATAATAATAATAATAATAATAATAATAATAATAATACAGTAATAATACAGTAATAATACAGTTGTTATAATAATAATAATAATAATAATAATAATAATAATAATAATAATAATAATTGTGTTTTTATTTTATTCACGTTTTGCTCTCATTCTCACTCTCACTTTCTCTCACTGTTTTCTTTGTCACATAGATAGATAGACAGACAGACAGACAGACAGACAGACAGACAGACAGACAGACAGATAGACAGATAGACAGATAGACAGATAGATAGATAGATAGATAGGTAGATAGATAGATAGATAGATAGATAGATAGACAGATAGATAGATAGATAGATAGATAGATAGATAGATAAATAGATAGATAGATAGACAGATGGAAATGTGTATTAAAGCTTTAAAGCCAATAAACAGAGAGGTGGAAAAAACATTTTAAATCAACAGCTTACTTGTTTCCCTCAAACTTGCACTGCATAACTAACGTCTTAAAAGGCAGCGGCACTTCCAGCGCATCACAACCCTTTGACTTTATGTTCATAACAATTTCTTATTAATAAACATCATGGGGAGTGTACTCATCTGCGTGGCGGCCATGACGGCCTATCTTTTATCCCTTTCAAAAAAGCACAAACTGGGATTTTAAATCATTTAGGCAGTGCGGTGCTGCTTGAAGCCCCCAGGGGTTTGGCAACCCTCCTCCTCCTGCAACGCCATCTCAGGATCTGCTGTACAGATAACTACAGTATGACAATTTTAACTTTCCCCTCCAGCGACTGTTGCAGAATTACTTTTACAACTTCTCCTCAGCTAAGGCTTACGGAGACATATCCAAATGTTGCTTATAGCTGAGGAGTCCCTTCATTCCCACTGTCTCCTTGTTTTGAGAGAACATTTTTCTATTCCTGCAATGTCCCCTACGGTTAACACACCCGAACGATGCCAGATTTTTGGGACAATCCACCCACTCTAAAAAGAGCTAGGACTCTTTGGAGAGTCCCAGCTCACCGATTACCAATATTTGACCAATACTAGGGTTAGTGTTAGGGTAAGGGTTAATTTTCAAATCAATTTGAAAAACGTATATTTTATTAAAGTTTCTATATTTTAGAACATTGAACTTATAAACAAACAATAAATAAAATGAAACGCACAAAGAACTATTTGTTGGATAAAAATATCTAAAATATTATATTAATTTTATTTTTCCAATTTCCAGGGAACGCATCATCACCTACAAAACAAATTAGTTTTCTGAGTTTCCCTTGAACGCAGCTTCGCTTCCTGCTTGATTTTTAATGCTTAGTCGGACTTCGACTATTTTGGTGAGTAAGTTAAAAGTAGCGTAAAACAGAGAAGTACAGGATAATAGTCAGTGTTTTCTTTGTTTATTATACTCATTTAAAAATCGCAAACACATCGGCCCCATAATGGCCGATCCCTATGTGGTCAAAAAAGTCAAATAATGACCGATTTATCGTCCAAACCGATATATAGGCCTGGTTCTATTTTACTTATATTATTGAGTCTAATCCAGGCCCCGATACTCCAGCACAACGCTTTTGCATTAATGGCTACAATATCCCTATTTATCGCACTGATCATCAAATAAAAGGCGGTGGAGTTGCAATTCATCAAGCAAGTACATCAAGTCCAATTTTGCAGTCAAATGTGTGCTTATCGAGTCAGTAAGTAAAGAACTTGAGTTGTTAGCTCTTGATATAGCATTGTCTACAAATCACCATATGATGTTGGGAGGAAGTTTTAGGCTCCGTCTGCCCTAAATATTTTATTGTTCACTCTTGTGAACCTTCTGTCACAACTGAAAAACAATGATATCGTGTTGGATGGTGATTTAAACTGGGACGGGCAAAAACAGGGGTCTCAAACTACAGGCTCAGGGGCCACATCTGGCCTACCACACAGTTAAATAAGGCCCACTACATGTTTATAATATATTGTTAAATCTGGCCATAAAATCTGATTTTAATTTCTTAATAAATGCATACAATTTTAGGTTACGTTTTCATAATCTAAAACGGAATAAAATAGAATATAGCAAAGTTTTTTGAGGACTTGAGTGTGTAGTATTTTTATCTGCCTTTTATACATTTTTATTTAATTTTATTCTATCAAATGATAATAATTATTGTATTATTTCATATCATTTTTATAATAATTATTGACCCATATTTGCTATTTTTGTTATTATATAATCAATCTGTCCAGCTACTTGCCACTTCACTAACGCAGAAGCGTTTATTTTTCCCTTGATGTTCAACGTGGTCCCCCCAGGAATGCTCAATCTGTCCCTTGGCCCCCAGGTCATTTGAGTTTGAGACCCCTGGGCTAAACCTGCGTCCGACACCTTGAAAGCACATTGTGGTTCCCTAAATCCCCCACAATTAAATAGTTCCCCTACAAGAGCCAATTGCAAATGATGACAAAAAGTTGACCTAGTTTTGACAAATATACCTATTCAATTTGCTGCAGCAGGTGTTTTCCCAAATAACGGGAGTGATCATGTGTGATAGCGGTGAGCCACGCCCTAAAATGTTCTGTTGAAAGACCGAACATGAAGGTGTTTGTTGAGCAGGCATCTTGCATCATCTTCATCTTTATCATTTTAACTGGGATGGAATTTTCTGCCAGCGCACGCAAGTCAGGAATAGAGGCTGACTGGCTTCATTTTAGACAATTGAGAAACAAATATTTACCCCTAAATATTTATCTCTAAACTCTGTTTTGGTGAAGGTTCTTGAATTCCTGGTCAGTGAACAAGTAAAAGAACACCTGAATACTACTCTATACTGTCTACATTTCAGTCAGGATTAGTACACAGCAGTACTAGTGGTGCCATGAAGGTCATAAACAATGTAACTGAAGCCCTAGATAACAAGCAATACTGTCATTCTCTTTTCATAGACTTCTCTCAGGATTTTGAAACCAGTGATCATGTTACTATAATTGGATGTCTTACAGCTATTGGTTTTGCTGAACATGCAGTTGCGTGGAATGCAAACTATCACAGAACCCAGACTACTCAGTTAGAGGGTGCTACCTCGGAGGCACTGCCACTCCAACAAGGGGGTCCCACAAGGTTCGGTTCTGGGCCCACTATTATTTACTTTACACATAAATTGCCTTGGACAGAATATTCCAAAAGCAGCCTTTCATTTGTACTCTGATGACACAGTCATCTACTGCTTGGCACCCAATCCTGCCGAGGCTTTTTGTGCGTCTTCAGTATGCATTTGATAGAGTACAAGAACAGCTTTGTCACCTGCAACTTGTTCTACATGCAGATCACACAAAACTTACGTTCTTTACTACTTCGAGAACAGTAACATCAGCATTGTTTGACAAGATTGTTACCAGAAATGGTCAACAAATTGGTTTATCTACTTTTAAATACCCAGGGTTTTTAATTGATGATCATTTCTGGCACGGTGGCACAGTACATGGCACTGCATTGGTACTACTGCTGCCTCACAGCAAGACGGTCCTCGGTTTGATTCGCACCTGGGGCGCTGTTGGCATCGCACTCTGGTGGGTTATCTCCCGATTTGGGGCCTTTCTGTGTAGAGTTTGCATGTTCTCCCCCGTGCTCACATGGGTTTTTCACCCTATATCATTGTTAGATCCCCCATCAAAAACATGCAGAAGAACATTGTCTGCCCAGCGATGGACACTGAAGCTGGTCCCCAGGTGGAGTGAGCTGTCCACTGCTCCTGGCCGGCCTCCGAGAGGAAGGACAAGCCCAGATGGGAAAATGTGTGTGTGTGTGTGAAAAATAAAGATGAACTAAAAAGGTTGTCCAGTTGAATCTTGTCTTTTAAGGCGCATATGCAGTATGTTACAAAAAAGCTGGAGCTTTTACTCGAGTTTCACTATAGAAACAAGTCTTGCTTTTCTTTTTGTGTGAAAACGGAATTAGGTGGAATCCACATTTTTACCTGTTATTGGTTAATAGGGGGATGTGTCTGCTCTCTGTCTCCACACGCTGGACAGGGAGTATCATGGGGCTCTGAGATTCATTACAAACTGTGGATCTCTTACTCACCATTGTGTATATACTCAAAAGTGAACCGGGCATCTTCATGTGATAGGTATGATTTTATTTACAAAGCCAATCTTGGCAAACTTCCGACTTCTCTAGCGTCTCATTAAAACTTGAAAAATGGAAATTACAATCTCAGTTTTCAGGGCATTCTGCGATTTGGTGTTCCCAAAGTCTGAACTGAACTGGGCAAGAAAACATTCAGGTTTTCTGCACCTACTGCACGGAGCAATCTCAAGACAGATCTTGAATTTCAAAACATGGTATGGTACCTCTGAAGCTAATCTAAAAGCTATGGTAAAATCTGTTAAAGCCAGGTTGTCTGTGTGTAAATGATTGATCTGATCATTTATAAGGTTACCCTGATGTATATGTTTCCACATTTATCTTTTGTGTCACTGCGATGCTTGGCCAGGTCTCCCTTGTAAAAGACATAATTTGATCTCAATGGGAGAAACCTGGTGGAACAAAAGGCGGAACAAAAGCCTCACGAGATGACTGGAGATGATTTACCGTGATTAGAAAGAGAGAACACACTCAAACACAGTCACAAAAAAAATGTACCAAACACACACAATCTTGGGACCAGATAACCTGGAACAACAACTTTATATAAGTTCAAATTGTTTTCTCTGATATTAGTGCAGCAAATGCTGTGTTGTTTGTTATTAAAATACAGACCACACGAGGTCAGAACAAACCGTTGCGACCATTTCTACGTGGGGTGAAACTGCAGTTCCTCTCACGACCACTAGACGCTGCTCCAGAAAAACCCTCCAACTGAGTGGAAGTCAATGGAAAAAGAAAAAACCGTCTCACGAGAAATGCAGTGTCACAAGACCTTAGGGTCTCAATATCTAAGTTTACTTCTTCTAATGGATGTCTGGGTTGTGATTTAGAAAATGATTGTTCCGTAGTGAGGACATCAAGGCTTAAATGTGTGTATATCTGGAGAGGCGGGGTTGACTTGATCGACAGGTCTCTTGTTGGTGTTGGAGCAAGGTGGGTTTCAGTCAGTTTTGAGAGAATGACATCATTCTTGATGCGATCACTCAGAGCTTAACCGACTCTTCTTACTATCGTTACAGCGACTCAATTAAATGAACAAAGAGTCTGAAAATGTAACAAATCCTTTTGCTGAGTCGCTCGTAGAGAGCAGAATCGCCAAAGACAGCCAAACTTTTTTCAAAAATAAATCCAAACTTGAGGTTTCATATCGTCTGAACAGAAACCAACAGTCGACAGTACAGTCAGTTTTCTACACTTAAATAAATTACAACGATCTATGCATTTAGCGGTTAGCCCTTTTTATAATTTTTATTTAAAGCTCTAATATGTCAAGTTGCTAATATGTCCCATAATTCTGACAAACAACTCTAAGGTTTTCTTTACAACGGCCTTTATAAAGGGGAGGTGGAGGGAGCGCAGCAACACAGCAGAGCAGGCAGAGCAGGAGGGATTGGCTGCTGTGATAGGCTGTCCAAATAAGGGCGTGGAAGGATGTGGCGTCGTCAAGTTGTCCGGCAGGACTAGCCCCGCGAGCTACGCATCACTTTTGTCCTTCAACAATAAAACAAATGCTTTGATGTCCCTGATAACTACGTCCAGCGGTGCAGTGAATGCCTATTAAACCTCTACACGCTCGATAACTCCTTGTGTGCGACGCCGGGTATTGACCTGCTGTCAACAAAGTACAAACCGGCTTCATTTTAAAACTAAATGAAATGTGACTTGCTCACAACACTGTGGAAAGCTAATTGTCTAAGAGAGCACCTCTGGGTATTCAATTACACTGCAGTAAGACATCCCCCTGAGAAAAAACAAAAAAACAAAAAAACACTGACTGGAGGGTGACCACATATTGAATCCCCCAAACCGGGGCCCTTCATTGTCCCAGCCGGTATACAAATACAATTTTCTGCTTGCCAGTATAGATAAAATATACAGATATGTAGGTGCTGGAATCAATTATAATATTATTATTATCATTTTAATTGTGGTGAAAACCGGGACAATTTGGTAGTGAATGTTGAAAACCGGGACATTTCAGTTCAGGTACTCCTCACTTAACAACCGAGTTCTGTTCCTACAACCAGGTTGTTAAGTGAATCGGTCGATAAACGGCGACCCGTGATATTTCCCGGTAAGGGGGTGTGGCTGGCATTTATAGTAGATATATACATAGTGTATAGTGTATATAGTGTTATTTCACGGTAAGGGGGTGTGGCCATTGGGAACGCTAGTGTAGTGAGTACTGACAGACTGCAGGAACAAGACTGAGACTGAGAACGGTGATGAGATAACATGTATACAGTATGTGTGTATAGTGTATATAGTGTGTAAAGTAGATATAGCGTATATAGTGTATATAGTGTATATAGTATGTATAGTGTATATAGTGTATGTAGTATATATAGTGAATATAGTGTATATTGTGTATATAGTATATATAGTGTATATAGTGCGTATAGTGTATATAGTGTATATGGTATATATAGTGTATATAGTATATATAGTGTATATAGTGTATATTGTGTATAAAGTATAATAGTGTATATCGTGTTTATAGTAAAAATAGTGTATATAGTATATATAGTATATATAGTGTTTATCGTATATTACATTACATTTACATTTAGTCATTGATCAGACGCTTTTATCCAAAGCGACTTACAATTGTTCAAACACCGACGGACGCAGCCATCAGGAGCAATGAGGAGCTAAGTGTCTTGCTCAAGGACACTACAGCATGCTAGCAGGAGGAGCCTGGGATCCAACCAGCAACCTTTAGATCACTAGACGACCAGCTCTACCGCCTGAGCTACCATCCCCACAATATACACTATATTCACTATATATAGTGTATATAGTATATATAGTGTATATAGTGTATATTGTGTATATAGTGTATATAGTATATATAGTGTATATAGCGTATATTGTGTATATAGTGTATATAGTGTATAAATGGTGATGAGATGCGATGCTGGCTATGTACACAATGTTCAATACAGACTGGTCAGAGAGCTGGTCGTACGTCCTAACGGAGGTTAGACAGGTAGGTCGTTACTTGAGGAGTACCTGTGTTTTACAGATATCTGTTGGGACAGTTCCAGATGAACCGGGACGCCTGGTCACCGTAAGTACCGGATTCAACAGGCTACAACACCCTCCTGGGGCTCATTTCTATGAGGTCATTTCTATTTGAGATTTGGGTTTTCTGTCCCTGGAAGGCAACAGCAGCGGCCACTTTGCTGGAATGTGCAATAATCCCGCGGCACTAAACCACTCTCCTGTCAACCTCTGAAAATGTCAGAAACACGTCAAACTGTGCTTATTATTATGGCCTGCTAATAGTGATGCAAGACTTACTAAGAACTAAAATAGATACCGGGGCGAAATGCGAGGCTTTTGGCATAAATCATATTGAATGTGACTGATTTACACTTTGTATTGCAGCAAAATAAATCATTTTGTAAATCACCAAATTAAATGATTCTTGGCTCTGACGTCTGACTCTTTTGACCAAACCAACTGAATCAAATGGACAAAGAGTCGGAAGATCGAGCGACTCTTTTTCACCAAATGACTCGACGAGAGCCGAATCTCAAAAAAAGAGTCAAACCTTTCATCACAACCACTGGTCCTCACTTCCAGGGTGAAATTTGTTGAGCAGGAGCTGCCATTCTATCTGTAACTGATCAGCTACGGTACTGTCGATGAGTGACTGCAGCCTTGATATTCTGACCTTGCAACGCAAGAGCTCATTTGCATAACTGTTTTGGAGGGGAATTTGAAATATTTCTAGGACACACCTGCTGCGCTCCCACGGCCGCGTGGTTGAGAAACAGCGCTGTAAGCACAGGGCACGGGAATAAGTACATCCCAAGCGAAATAAAGCCTTATTAAGAGGTACGGTAAATAAGGCACCACAAAGGGGCAGGTTTAAGCCCCCCCGTGTGTCCTGCCACGCCCACCGTTTAGTGTAAACATCCCGCGGCCAAACTCCCACAGAAAAATGCAAATCGCCCTCAAATCAACGTCTCCGTAAGCGGCTTACGACCCAACCCAGGGATTGCAAACACACGTTAAGCGTTGAGCTTGAAACCCTCCTGAATAATTATTCCCCTCCACCCTCGCTAACGCCCTCCTCCGTCCGCCTCCGCCTGTCCTGCTGAGTCGGGCGGAGGGGAGAGCGAGGAGGTGAAGCTCTGGTTGGGATGCGGTCATTCGTCACTTCGCTCCATCTTCGTCCAAATCTCAGCGCTGTGTGTGTGTGTGTATGTGTATGTGTATGTGTGTGTGTGTGTGTATGTGTATATGTGTATGTGTGTGTGTATGTGTATATGTGTATGTGTGTGTGTATGTGTGTGTGTATGTGTGTGTGTATGTGTGTGTGTGTGTGTGTGTGTGTGTGTGTGTGTGTGTGTGTGTGTGTGTGTGTGTGTGTTTGTGTATGTGTGTGTGTGTGTGTGTGTGTGCCAGGTGTGCACTTTGTCTTTGTTTTTGCGGACAGACAGACAGATAGACAGACAGATAGATAGATAGATAGATAGATAGATAGATAGATAGATAGATAGACAGACAGATAGACAGATAGACAGACAGATAGATAGATAGACAGACAGATAGATAGATAGACAGATAGAGAGACAGACAGACATAGATAGATAGATAGACAGCCAACCAAATTTCACAAGGGGACAACAATGTTTTGATTGATTGTGTCTGGGTGTAGTCATGACTACCTACCTTGCCAGGTAGACCCCCGAGCTGCGGTTCTTCTGCTGCTGTACATCCATACAGTTGGTAGTTCCGGGTATGAGCGCCAGGCCCGGATCCTCGCGGGCGGCCGCCCCCACGGCCCGGGCCACCAGCTCCAACGAGTCCTGGACGTAGTGATCCAGAGTAGGGGAGCCCATGACGCCGTGGGCCAGCAGCCCCAGCGGCAGCCCCTCGGTCCTCAGCTCGGCCACGTTCTGGCTGTCCCCCAGCACCCAGTGGAACTCCGGCAGCATCATCCTGGTGGCCAGCGTCCAGAGACGCCGCACCTCGCGGATCTCGCAGCCGAACGTCACCACGGCCATGATGGAAGGTTCCTTCAGCGCCTCCAGGTGGCGCATGAGGCCCTGCTGGTGGTCCGACTTAGCGGAAGAAGTAGATGAGGAAGAAGACGATGAGGAGGAGGAGGAGAAAAAGGGGAATGGTGCCGCCGGTGAGGAGGAGGATTCCACCCCCGCAATTCCTCCCTGCGCCACCGGGGGCGCCACCGCAGATGGTGCTGTGGTAGTGAGGTTGACCAAGACCCCGAGATGGAAGCGGGTGTTGTTCTTGATCTGGAACAGGAAGTCGCCGATATCCCAGTCCTGGCAGAGCAGGACGCCCACGTCCCACCAGCCGTTCATCATCAGCAGGGAGTAGAGGAGGCGTGCCGCGGGGGCCTCCAGGGTCCGCATGGGCATCTGGAAGTGCAAGGGATTCTGGGAGATGGGGAGTCGGAGGAGTCCGGGTAGAAGGGGCGGAAGGGTGGGGTGGGTGGGAGGTGGGAAGGTGAAAGACAGAGGGAAAGATGAGCAAGATGAGAAGGAAACAAACAGGAGCCATGGAAAATATGATGAATATTAAAATATAACAGAGGAATTAAATTAGGAAATAGAAAAGGGTGTGGTGTATGGGAAAAGGGTGTGGTGTATGGGAAAAGGGTGTGGTGTATGGGAAAAGGGTGTGGTGTATGGGAAAAGGGTGTGGTGTACGGGAAAAGGGTGTGGTGTACCGGAAAAGGGTGTGGTGTATGGGAAAAGGGTGTGGTGTATGGGAAAAGGGTGTGGTGTACGGGAAAAGGGTGTGGTGTATGGGAAAAGGGTGTGGTGTACGGGAAAAGGGTGTGGTGTACCGGAAAAGGGTGTGGTGTATGGGAAAAGGGTGTGGTGTATGGGAAAAGGGTGTGGTGTACGGGAAAAGGGTGTGGTGTACCGGAAAAGGGTGTGGTGTATGGGAAAAGGGTGTGGTGTATGGGAAAAGGGTGTGGTGTACGGGAAAAGGGTGTGGTGTACCGGAAAAGGGTGTGGTGTATGGGAAAAGGGTGTGGTGTATGGGAAAAGGGTGTGGTGTATCGGGGAGCGAGACCAGGATGGGGTTTGTTCAATGTGGGGGAAAAAAGAGAGAAGGAGAAGAGTGATATGGAGGGTAAAGGGATGGAGGAGGGGGAGACGGAAACACATTGAATAGAGAATGAGGGAAGCAAGACGGAAAATCACAAAAGAAGGAGGGGGGGGGGGGTCGGCAGGTGGAAAAAAGCTTGTTTGTGTGCACGGCGGGGGGGGGGGGGGGCAAGATTAAAAAGGGTGAGAAGCAAATAAAAAGGGAAGTGAAAAGATAGTGAGGGGAAGTGCAAGGTGCAGGGGAAGGAGATAGGCGGTTTGGTGGTTTGGGGGGGATTAGGGGGCGGCGTTGGGGGCAACGGGGCAGAGCGGAGGGATGGAACCGAACGGAGAGATTCCAGGGAATGAAGGGTTGGTTGTCGGGAGAAGGATAAAGGGGGGGGGGGGGGGGGCAGGGGAAGGAAGAAAAGCAGAAGTTAAAAGAATATTCCGGGAGGACTCCCACTTTCCTCGGAGCTCAATTTGTTCCAAGCAGTCTGCTGAATACAACTGATTTCAACCACCACTGACTCCACCTGCACCATGAATATCATTAAAGTTATAATATATATATATATATATATATATATATATATATATATGTATATATATACACACATGTATCATGGGCCTACTAGGAGATCATCAGGCAGTACATGGTCCCTACATTGTACTGGTCATGTGTTTGCTGGGCATTAAAGGGTTAGGATGCTTTGCATCCATTGGCCAAAGGAGGCAATCAAACAGCAATGATTGAATCAAGCTTCATAATCCAATCGGGGAAAAAAAATAAAATAAAATG
>NC_137204.1:28695182-28722682 GCF_960531495.2 Zeus faber | reverse complement strand
TTACTCAACAATTTTAAAACATCAATTAAAGAAATGTAATTCATTCTTCAATCAAATTTCTACATAATTTACTCACATATTAATTCACCAGGTACACTAACCTGCAAGTTGCTCTTTAAGGTTTCTTACTATTTTATTCAACTACCAGAGTGCTTCACTGGCATGACAACATATACATTTGAAGTTATACGAGCCATACAATATATTTTAGTATCTTATAGCTCTCTCTCTCTCTCTCTCTCTAACTATTAAATCCCTGTTTGAGTGTCCCTTGGGTTGTTTGCCTATGTTTTCAATAAACACTATGCTTCAATAAACTGTATTTTAGGGCATATCACCCAAAGTCTGATCATTCAAAAGTACATTTTCGGCCAAAACTTTGCAAAATTGTAAACATTACATTTGGCAGCTTGGTGGCTATTCTTTTGTTTCAAAGAAGAGAAATGGAAACAGCTAAAAATGTGTATTCAGTTTATTTTTCTCTCTCATGATATCTATTTTGTGTGGCAATGGACTGAGTTATAATTGACTCGTGGAAACCTACTATGCATGAATGAAGCCTAACTTTCTTATTACCTTTGATTTTTTAGTTTCATTTTAGGGGGGAATGCCCTGGGGCCCTTCATTTAGGCTTGCAGATAGCGTGGTTAAGCACAAATTAAGCTCATCAACAGTCCCACTGCATAACAATTGATAGAACAAGCGTGAGATGTGAAGTATATATCAACCGAAATGTATGTGTCAGTAATCTGTGGAATTCATTGGATTTAAGGATTTATTCTCAAAAGTCAACAGGCTGATACAATGATATTCCAGGCATCAAATCCCATTTAAAGACAAAGTTCCAACATCTTTGGTAAAGGACACTAATAGCTTTGATGTTTGTCACCTGGTGACAGAATGTGACCGGCGTTCAAACCCTGGCCTCCTGTCTCCTGTGGGGCCACTTAGGAGAGAGGATCCGGTCCTCGTTCTGGACCAGGATTAGGCCAGGTGCCGTGCGCCCTCCACGGTGCTGAATTTGAGGTTCATAGTCTTTTCCATCTAGTTTTACCAAGCTTTTTGTGATTTAGCTCTTAATGTCTAGGTCCCAGTGGCTGGGACAGTGTTTGTCAACCACCGTCCCTTGAGAGCACGGCAGGCGTGCCGGGAAAAATGTTAAAATTACACTTTAATTGTGGAAAATAGCTCTTGTGTTGCAAGATCAAAATTGCCAAGCTGCACTCATTCAGCTAATTCATCAGTTCCAGCAGAACAGAAACTCTGCGTTGATCAGAACACCTTCCACTCTGTATGTGAGAACTACTGTATGGGATTATCCCGTTTTACACCACATCCTGATGACACAACCCAGATTAAACTGCTGTTATAATCAGGAAGTGTTTGCTTTTCATCAAAAACCAAAAACAATCAAGTCATGTGCATGGGATACAGAACGAACCTTCGATTTGACTTTGATGCACTGAGACAAAACGTAGAAAACAACACGCGATCACAGAATTTGGTCAACTTAAGAATGTTCAAAGCTATATTTTGTAATTATTATTTTTATTATTATTATTATTATGCTTTCTTAACTTGAAATTCGAGTACTTTAGGATTTTTTTTAGTCGAGAAAGCCCAAAATGTCACAAATCAATGCAACATCTTTAAGTTGATCCAATGCCTCCAGTGGGCACGTGTGTTTTCCAGAACTTGTGCACGTTCTCTTATCTCTATCTTACGCTTAAGTCAAATTTAAGGTGTAATTTTAATGCTTTTTGAAGGAACTTGTTTGGTTAAAGCTTTATCTTTTAGGTCTTCTCGGCTTATAACTGAGGAATCACGGTGATTTGATTGACTTTCATGTGAGAAAGACAAAACAAAATGTACATGCCACAAATTAAAGCAACATTTTAAAGTTGTTTCAATGCCTCCAATCCAATCCAGTGTTACCCAGCGTAGTGAAATCTTATCTAATCGTACCTTTTTTTGTACCTATCATCTTATCTTATTATACCTTTATTACACCTATGATCTTATCTTATTATACCTTTATTATACCTGTAATCTTATCTCATACCTTTATGATATATATACCTGTAATCTCATTTTATTATATCTTTATTACACTTATGATCTTATCTCATACCTTTATGATATATATGTATACAGGTACATGTATATACAGGTATATACAGGTATATGTTACAGGTATATCCTTTATGATATACCTGTAATCGTATCTTATTACTTTATAAGTCATCTCTTATCTCTGAGCCCGGCGCACCCACCTCGCTGTGCCGCATGAACTCCCTCCGCACCACGCTGACCACGGGCACGCTGAGCGCTGCAGAGACGAAGTCCACGTTGAGCAGCTGGTCCCGGGTCCGTGGGAAGGCCAGCACGGCGGAGACCCCCTGCACCACCACGGTGTTGCACACGCTCTCCACGAACGACAGCGGGTCCTCTCCCTCGGGGTTGCCGCCCCCCGCCGCCCCGGCCCCGGTCGAGGTGAAGGAGAAGGCGGGCAGCTCCCCGAGCCCGGAGCCCACGGCCATTACCAGCTCCAGGGACAGGTTGTAGGGCAGGACGCCGGCGCGGTTCAGCGCCTCGGTGGCGAGGAGCGCCGACTCTCGGGGAGCGAACACCCGGTTCTCCCCTGCCCCGGCGGCCTCCTCACCGCGGTGCCGTCCCGGACCCTTATTCCGTGCCGTGCCTCTAGTCCGGAGACCCCCGTACCCCCCGTACCCCGCGTACCCCGCAGGCGCACCGCCGGGCTTCGCGCTCCTCTTCTCCAAGCCCCGCCGCTGCGCCGCGTCTCCGCCGCCGTGTGCGGTGTCCGCGCCGGTGCCCCACTCGTCGGGACCGGTCTCGGAGAGGAGTCGAGGCTGGACGTGCAGCGCCCCGATCCGGACCGTGTGGCCGATCCGCTTGAGCACCTGGCACGGCTGCGGGTGCGTGTGGGCGCACAGCGGCAGCAGCGCCGCCAGAGCGCACAGCAGCAGCGGCGGCGGCAGCGGCAGCGGCGGCGGCTTCCTGGTGCGTCGAGCTCCGGGGCCGCTCATCGTCATGATCTCTGGCCCGACGACGACGACGGGACCGAACGCCGGAGCTGTCTCACCGGTTCTCCTCGACCTCCTTCTCCGCCTCCTTCTCCTGCTGCCGCCGTGTGGTGCGCTGCGCGCGGCTCCCGCTGGCCGCAAACTTGCGCGTTTTTCCGCCGACGACACGCCGCCGCAGCCGAGCGCGCACAGGCAAAACTGGGACCCGGAGCCGTTCCGCCGCTTTTCATCTCAAGTCATTATTCACATGATCAAACCCTGTTGGTAACCAGAATGGAACGGGTCGTTTTGGTATCCGCATATCGCCGAAAAACGATAGAAGCGAAAAAATAAAATAAGATAAAAATGATAATGAAATTAAATTAAATGAAATTAAATTAAATAGGACGAAAGTGACGGAAACGAAGTGTCCACTTCAAAAAATCCACAAGAAAAAAGCTTTCACTCAGTGCGTGGTAAAGTAATCCACAGAGCCCGGAGGAATCCACCACCTGCTGATTTGGACTTTTTTTTGCCGGAGGAAACCATCCCATAATGGTCGGTGTGTCGGTGTGTTGTGGTTCCTAACGTCACGGAGGGTTTTCCTCCTCAGCCGCACGACACTGTGCGTCCAGGCAGATTAACCCCTTCAGCTCTGCGCTGCCTCCTCAGGAGCACTGACACAAGGAAGTTGGGGCAAGTGGAGACAAAAAGAAAAAAGAAGTATATAATAAATACATATTACATAACAACTATAATAACAATATCTATAATTTAAATATCTATATAAAAATGTATTTATATATATATATATGGCCGTCCATGGAGCAGACGCAGCCCCAGGGGGGTTTTACCGCCGCTGTGCTGTGCTCTGTCATTCTCCTTCTTCTTATGCAGGAAGTGAAGGACAGCGCCAGGTGCCTATCGACAGCAAGACGCATGCAGAGGAAGTGCCGCCATGTTTTATTCAAAAATAGTCAAACTACTTCTGCCCTTTTCTAGATGACTCCATAAGCCACATATACTTGATTTTGTGTCTAGGTTTCTTGTTTGTGTATGTTTGTGTATGTGTGTGTGTGTGTGTGTGTGTGTGTGTGTATGAACCTGTCTGACAGACTCACCTGCTGGGCGGGGGGCTCTGGCGGGGTGTCACTCTGTCGATCACGGGGCCTGTGGTCCGACACTCGGGGCGCGACGTCCACCCCTCTGGGGGCGCGGCCTGTGCTCGACGCCTCAGGGCACCCGAGCACGGGGGCGGCTTGTATGTGCGCTACAGGGCTGCAGGTCCTGCCTTCTGGGACTGGTTTGCGAGCCTCCGCGGCGCGCCTGGGTTTGATCTGCGGTTCCTCGGCTCTTCTTTGGGTTTGGCATTCTTCAATGGCTGCGGGGCTTTGGGCTCAGAGTGTTCTCGCAGCCTCTGGGGTGCCCGTGCAGCTGCGGGTCTCCTGGGTGGCTGTGAGGCCTTTGCGCTGCTTGGAGGCGCTACGATATAATTCTGACCCCATACACTAGAATTAATTGGGACCAATGCCATTAATCACACACACACACACACACACAGACACACACATGCACACACCCACTGCCAGCATCTCCTTCACACACTCCCCTGATCACCCTCCTGATTATGTCCGTCGCTTTTCTTCTCCTTTATTGCTGTGATTGTCACCGGAAAAGGCTGCATGCCATAACCGTTGTTAGAATCTTCTCGTGATTTAATTATGTTTTGTGAAATGCATGTTGTCCGACTATATTTAACATGTCCGTCGCAATGTTTCTACGTTCATGTTTCGTCAAGTACATTTACAATATTCATCTTGTTTCTATGTATTTTTATCTTTTTGCCCATTGTGGAGAAGTCATGGTGATTGGTTGTTTATAGATCAAAACATGGTCAGGTGGTGCTCCAGAGAGGGCGGCTGGTGGTGTTCCCGGAGAACAGAAATGCTGCGGTCATCCCACAGGTCGTCCAAACCACAGAGTTACCGCAGGTGGAGAACGTCAACTCCACCCGCAGACGAACACTGCCTGGGATGCGGTGGAAGCAAACGGCCTGTGCTGCACCAGCCTGCCGCCAGCACAGGTTCAAAAGACAAAGCCATGAATTAATGGCGGCAGACGGATAGTCGGTTGATGCCCAGACTGGAAGCACGTCTGAACGTTCGTAACTTATCATCTCACAAGCCTGTCCCGCCAGACGGAGATAATCATCACAATCGTCACAATTCATCACACGTTCACACAAAGTAAATTCCCGTTGCTCTACTTGGCTCCTCCCTGTCGCCTCACTCCGTAACGCAGCGGGAACAGACGGGAGGAGTTTGAAAATTGATTGATCGAAAATTGGGCGATCGGCGGCCCGGGAACAAAATGGCGGAACTCCGTCTGATTCGCGCGTCGGGGGTAAGAGGAAAGGGAGGGAGAGCGAGTGGAAGAGAGGGCTGCATATTTTAAACAACAATGTTTTTGTTTGAGACTGATTTCCCAGTATACTGCCGAGAGAGAGAGGGAGAGAGAGGGAGAGCAAGAAAGAGGGAGAGAGAGAGAAATATAGAGAGAGGGAGAGGGATTCATTTGGAGCAAAAAAGCAACAGCTGCCCTATTGTTAATAAAAAATCATTTCATCTCATCACGCCTAACGTCGTCCAATTAGGAGATTAATGACGGCTGTGGCAGCGGAGTGGGCGCGGGACGGACGCGTCCCCCGCTTGACGGATGTACCTGCCGTTGCCGCGGCAACCCGTGGGGGGTCAGAGGTCGCCATCGGGCCGGCGGGGTTAAACGCAGACACAGATTAATGGCGGGTTAATGGTCTGATGTGGATTAACGAGCGGCGGACGGCTCTGCCGGAAAGGACAGGAGAGGAAGAGGAGGAGGAGAGGGGCGTACCTGCCACCCAGCCAGCGGGCGATCAATGAGCCCCATTGATCTGATACGCCGTGACATCACAGTGTTGGACGAGGACGGGGAACAGAGACACAAAGAGAAGAGGACGGGAAGGGGAGCGGGGGCATGAAAGAAAGACAAAGAGGAGGAGGAGGAATTTCAGAGCAGGAGTGAGGCTGAGAGAGACGAGGTGAGATACCAGCCGACAAGGCAAGTGGAGATAAGGTGAGACCAGATGAGTGCGGGGTGGGCGAGGGCGCAACCTTTGGTTTGAAGAGAGGGAGGCGCGACGGAGCGGTGGGGGCGAGTGAGAGTGACGGAGAACGTGCCCCCGTCACGCACGGCGCTGGTTCCGTTACACCGGGAAACGGAATAAAACAAAATGTCGTTTTGGCGCACCCATCGCCAGGGAGCCGTCGGGGCACAGGGCCGCCATTATTTACAATTATGTAGTTATGTTTACAGTGATATATGGAGGGGGACAACTCTCCGGTTGAGGAGTCCGCAACCCCCTCCCCTGTAACCCCCTCCCCCTCGCTGGGTGTGGAGGTGGAGTGGGAGGCGGGCGGCGGGACGCTCCCGGCGGTCACGCAGCGTGGTTGCTGCAGACGCTTCCCCCCCCGGTCCTCGGCTGGACATCCCGGGTGCTGCTGATTGGGTCAGAGAAGATGAGATCAGGTAAGAAAGGATGTGATAAGACACTGATAAGACAAAACAAGGTAAGACAAGGTTTAATTCCCAGTCGGAAAATCAGGTGCAACAGTGCAAACCAAAGAAAGACGTAAAAATGTAAATAGGAACATAGTAAAAACGTATGAAAACATACTGTACAAACAGGAGTGAACAGGAAGTACAATACTAACTAATGACCCTAATATGGACAAGAGGCCTCTGTGCTGAAGAAAAGTAAAATAGTATTTAGAAAGATATTTGAACAATAAAATGCAATGATAATATTCCATAATAATATTCAGTGATAATATTCCATGATAATATTCCATGATAATATTCCATGATAATATTCCATGATAATATTCAGTGATAATATTCCATGATAATATTCCATGATCTTCTTCTTCTTTGTGCTGCTCCCATTAGTGGTGGCCACAGCGGATCATCTGCCTCCAACACCTTCTGTTCTGCGCATCTTCCTCCCTGACACCACCCACCTGCATGTCCTCCCTCAGCACATCCATAAAGCTTCTCTTTGGCAGCTCCACCCTCAGCCTCCTCCTCCCAATGTAACTCTCATCTCTCCTCCACACGTGTCCAAACCATCTCAATCTGGCCTCTCTCGCTTTTCCACCAAACTGTCCAACCTGAGCTGTCCCTCTAATGTCCTCGTTCTTAATCCTGTCCATCCTTGTCACGCCCAATGAAAATGTCCATGATAATATGCAATAATAATATTCCATGATAATATTCCATGATTTTAAAATGTGTTGGTATGATGTAATAAATGTTTGATGATGCTTGTCTGCACTACAATGCATCAAAATGACCAAGACTAATTCCTGGTGAATGAAAACATACTTGTCCCAAAACACAGAACATTGGTGTTTGTTTCGTTGAATTCTACGAGCTGCGACGCGTTGGAGCAACATTAAAAGAGTCGTTTAACACCACGTCAGACGTGTCGTCGAAGTCAAAGCGTACGCATCGGTGTGTTTCTCCCACGTTGCCGTGACGACAGCTCCATCATCTAAGCTCTGGGCCCGAGCGCCCTGGACCTGACATGTCCGACTTGAAGCTCCAGACCGTGATGGCCTTTCCTTTTTTTCCACTTTTCCCAATGGAGGGAGGTTGGATCTTTGTGGAGTTCCCGCTCCGAGGGCCGTTCCATTGCACCGGTCCTTCTTCGCAGGAGGAGGATGGAATTTTCCAGGCGGCAAATCAGCGTGGATTGCCATTCCTGTTTTTTGAAACTTTAATTTGTCTTTGTGGGAGCAACCACAGCAGAACCAGCGTCCGAAGACACCTGTCCCGGAATTTCTAAGCCGACTGCGTGAACCGCCGCGATTGCGTTCCCACGGCGTTCTTTCCGGCTGTGATGTCCATCACCGCAAGGGAGGAACTGAAACCCAAACCACAGAATTGTTTGCCGATTTGCCAAAAAACCTGCGGGTCGGCAAGCGAAGCGAAGCAAAAAGGAGACTGAAGTGGAGAGAAGAGAGTGACGCTCCTGGGAACAGCAGGAGCAAAACAACCTCAACCAGAAAAGACAGACTGAGTGGATGTGGAGGGGAAAGGGGGGAGGAAAGGATTGAAATGAAGAGAGAGAGAGAGAGAGAGAGAGAGGAGAGAGAGAGGATCTTCAGGAGAACCTTCATCTTGTTGTTGTTGAAAAGCAATTCAGCACAAAACATGAAACTTTGTACTGCTCCATGTGGACGGATGGAGGGATGGAGAACAGAGGGATGGAGGGATGGAGAACAGAGGGATGGAGGGATGGAGAACAGAGGGATGGAGAACAGAGGAATGGAGAACAGAAGGATGGAGGGATGGAGAACAGAGGGATGGAGAAGAGATGGATGGAGAACAGAGGGATGGAGAACAGAGGAATGGAGAACAGAGGAATGGAGAACAGAAGGATGGAGGGATGGAGAACAGAGGGATGGAGAAGAGATGGATGGAGAACAGAGGGATGGAGAACAGAGGGATGGAGGGATGGAGAACAGAGGGATGGAGGGATGGAGAACAGAGGGATGGAGAAGAGATGGATGGAGAACAGAGGGATGGAGAACAGAGGGATGGAGGGATGGAGAACAGAGGGATGGAGGGATGGAGAACAGAGGGATGGAGAACAGAGGGATGGAGGGATGGAGAACAGAGGGATGGAGGGATGGAGAACAGAGGGATGAGAACAGAGGGATGGAGAACAGAGGGATGGAGAACAGAGGGATGAGAACAGAGGGATGGAGAACAGAGGGATGGAGAACAGAGGGATGAGAACAGAGGGATGGAGAACAGAGGGATGGAGGGATGGAGAACAGAGGGATGGAGGGATGGAGAACAGAGGGATGGAGAACAGAGGGATGGAGGGATGGAGAACAGAGGGATGGAGAACAGAGGGATGGAGGGATGGAGAACAGAGGGATGGAGGGATGGAGAACAGAGGGATGGAGGGATGGAGAACAGAGGGATGGAGGGATGGAGAACAGAGGGATGGAGAACAGAGGGATGAGAACAGAGGGATGAGAACAGAGGGATGAGAACAGAGGGATGGAGAACAGAGGGATGGAGAACAGAGGGATGGAGGGATGGAGAACAGAGGGATGAGAACAGAGGGATGAGAACAGAAGGATGAGAACAGAAGGATGAGAACAGAGGGATGAGAACAGAGGGATGAGAACAGAGGGATGAGAACAGAGGGATGAGAACAGAAGGATGAGAACAGAGGGATGAGAACAGAGGGATGAGAACAGAAGGATGAGAACAGAGGGATGAGAACAGAGGATGGATTTAAGTTTAAAATGTAACTTTGCGTTAGAATCACATTTATGTCTCTTTGTCATTGTGACATCACAACGTCACATCAGCTGGTTTCCATGTCTGACACCTCCCACTGATGCACGATTCACAAACGTTGGGTCCGTAGCGAACGGTCACTTACCAGGGTGTGGTCGGTTACTCCACCCAAACGAGCAGCTGAACCCCGACTCAAACCTCCACCCGCCGCCCAAAAGAGCCCAAAGGCGGCTGAACACGCCCTGTGACCGGGCGAGCGAGAAAGAGAGCGAGGGAATCTTCTACTTGCAAACAGAGAATAACGGAGGATTCAATTCATGCCTGAAAAAGGGTGGAGGCAGATGGTGTAATTCATATTGTATTGATCTATCCATCTATCAATCTATCTATCTATCTATCAATCTATCTATCAATCTATCTATCTATCTATCTATCTATCTATCTATCTATCTATCCTTCTATCTATCCACCCATCAATGCATTCATCTTTCCATCCATCCCCAATTAGAGTTGATGCAAAACAAAAGAAAGAAAGAAAACGATAGTGAGAGAAAGGTGATAACAAAATAAAAACAAAACCTTACTTACTGTTCCAACCACCCAACCCCCTCTCTGTCCTCCTCTCTCCCTCTCTCTCTCTCTCTCCTCTCTCTCCTCTCTGTCTGTCTCTCTCTCCCTCTCTCCCCTTTTCTCCATCTACTTTGCCAAAACTGTGGACGACTCCAGCCGCACTCTCCATCATCCTGCTGCCAAAACTCCAGCTCCTTGTTTTAAGCCCCCCCTTCCCTCCCTCCCTCCCTCTCTCCCTCTCTCCCTTCCCCCCCTCCCTCCCTCCCTTCTTCCCTCCCTTCCCCCTTCCCTCCCTCCCTCCCTCCCTCCCTCCCTTCCTTCCTTAGACCTGTCTTTTAACTCTCCTCCTTCACCTCCCGCTCTCCCCTGACGCCCACCAGGCTCTTGTCAGATCCAACCAGACGACACCCCGCTGGATCCAACCCCCCTCCGACAAACCATCTGCCCCAAAATCCAGCCCTCCCTCCCTCCCTCCCTCCGTCCCTTCGTCTCCGCCCTCAATCTCTTCATCCCTTTCTCTTCTTCCTCCTCAGGCTTTGTGCTTTGTACCTGCGAAGCCATCGCTGAGAGAACCCTTCCCCTGGACCCTGCTGCTGTGTGTAATTGCAGACCGGGATCCGGATCTCGGTACAAAAGTCATGAATAAGTCATTTCTACTAAAGTCCAATTTCTGCATTTTCTCTCAGATCAAACTTAAACTCAAAACCAACTTATAATGTTCTGTATCAAGGTACTGTACATAAGCATACTATACTCCAACATAACACGTCATCTGTCACTGTTTAATTAAGGGACGACCATGATCCATAAAATGACCTTCTGGTTACACTCACAACCACGGTAATACGCCATATTTTTTGTCAAAGTGATTAATTTTGCCATAGTTTGTATGTGTCGATTCCATTTGAAAGGGCAGGAGAGGCATCATTCTCACAAAATAGCAAACAATATTGAAAAATCAAAAAATGTGCGCTATGATCAGTTATTGGAGAGGGGTCATGTAAAACGCATGACCAGACGGGTCTGGATGCTCAGGCTGGATGTGACACTCTACGGTCCTTTAAACAGTGACAGATGACATGTACACCGATACCAATGAACCACAATGTCTCCTGACTCCTGGGCCCCGCCCCTTAAATAAGGTTTCAAGGCTTCTCTACTCCCCAAGGTCTGTCCTTGTTGTTACGAAGACCCTTCACACTGTCAGACCTTCATCCTTCTCTTCTTCCCCCAAAGTCTCTTGACTTGTTGACCTGTTGCTAATCACACAATTTGCCCCAAGATCCATCTCTCCACTCACTCTGAGCTCTGAATCTGGCTGTGTACTCTGCCGGTTTGTGTTCTTTGTGGGTAATTGAGACCAGGGCTATGCACCCCTCAACCCTGGTGTCCCACAGGGCTCGTTCCCAGGGCCTCTACTGTTCTCCCTTTACACAAAATCCTTCGGCTTTGTGAACTTCAATTGCTTCTGATAACCCTGCACAGACAATCAAATACATTTTTGCCAACCATCCACAGCCACACGCAATTAAAGGTGCATTTCTGTGTGTCTGTGCTTTGACGCCTGGATGCCACATCAAGCACATCAGTATTGATAAGACGGGGCAACTTATCCTCCCTGGAAACTATCCTGTTCGCAATCTTGTTGAATCCAGTTCTGAATAGCATTGCTTTGGTGGCCTCTTCCAGTGCTCTGCCGAAAATTCTTCCGCAATTGAGATAGAGCAACTCCTGGTCCAGCCACATTTATCTGCTGCATCGACTGCCACTCTCTTCTAACTTGTCTATATCAACGGATGAAAACTGTCCCAGGTCAAACACCCTTTTCTCTTAACTGGCTTTCAATCATGAGCACCCTACCTCTACCTGGTAGCATCGGGGATAGACAGGTCGTCTGGTCTGATACTTGTCCCCCGGCTCCTCCTGGCTGATTTGACGAGGTGTCCTTGTGCAAGACACAGCTTGCACAGCTTGCCTCAAATTTAACATTCAACTACTTGCCTAACGAGTTGCACATGTAAATGCCCCTCTGTGTATACAGTCAAGGTTCAAGTTTCAAACACGCCTTATCGCTCGATTCTTCCAGGAATTCCCCGTGACAGTCGGCACACTGGCCATCGCATCTTGGCAGGAGACTGAGGAGCCATCTCTTCAGGCGACACCTGAATTGCTGTGCCACTGATCTCTGCACTTCATAGGGATCCTTTGGCCCTTCTACCCCTCTACCCCTTCTTTGATGTCTTCTTTTTCTTTCTCTGAGCCAAGTGCTTAACTGCCCTGCTTCACATTTTTTTTTACTCTCCACTTGTCTGTTATGGCTATGAAAAGCCTTATCCAACTCTGGGACTCTGCTGATAGCGACTTTCTCTCATTAATGGCCTTGCTGCCGGCGGCTGTTGGTAATATATCATCAACTGCTACTACTGATAAATGAAGTTATTGTAAGTCACTTTGGACAAAACAGGTTGCTAAATAATGTTAAAAAAAGAGACAAAGAAATCACTTTGCTGTCCCTTTTATATTGCCGCATTTCTCTGCCAAGGTCAGGCTGCGGAGACCAAACACAGGGAATGAAGTAGTTTACAACAGTTTGTATTCCTCATTATGCGCCCTAGTTGCCAATGCACCAACCACCCACATCAGATATTCAGACACCAGCTTTTAAATTAAACCCTGTTCTGTTTTATGTCGTTTAGTTTTGTTTGGTGGATCAGGGACTAATTTGTTTGGATCTAATGTGCTGGATCTGCAGATGCAGTCACCAGGCTGGTTCTTCTCAATTAAGTTTATGTATAAATTAGAGACATACATTTTACTTTTGTATGAACTGGTGTACTGCATCTTTTGTAATATTTTAAATTAATATTATTTATTAATACAGATAAGAATTCATAAATCCATCCATCCATCCGTCCATCGGCTGTTTGTTATTATTATGTTTGTCCCAAGCTAGATGTGAAATTCTACTCTTTTAATATATATGTCACACTGTGAATAACTGTCGGTCTTAGTACCTGCTCCCTGGCAAATAGTAAAGATTTTTAAATGTCAATGAATTGGAAGTTAAATAAGCTTCCAACTCAGCCCTAAGCTTAGTTTTTTTGCCCGTTTCAGCAACAAGGCTCAAGATAAGAGTGAAAACGTTTTTGATCAATAAAGCCGTTTCTGCAGAATTTTTATCATGATCTACACTGATCAGTCACAACATTAATACCAGTGACAGGTGAAGTGAATAACATTGATCATCTGGTTCCAATGACACCTGTCAAGGGATGGGATATATTAGGCAGCAAGTGAACAGTCAGTTCTTGGAGTTGATGTGTTGGAAACAGGAAAAATGGGCAAGCGTAAGAAGGTGGCCTGGTCTGATGAATCACCTTTTCTTCTACATCACGTGGATGGGCGGGGTTAGGGTCCGATCTGATGTAGCCTCTGTGGGATTTGCTGGAACAACAAGCCCGATCCATGAGGACCCCACCTCCAACTTACAGGACTTAGAGGATCTGCTTCTAACGTCTTGGTGCCAGATACCACAGGACACCTTCAGAGGTCTTGAGGAGTCCATGCCTCCACGGGTCAGAGCTGTTTTGGTGGCACAAGGGAGAGCTACACAATATTAGTGGTTAATAGTGATGGTTTAAATGTTGTGGCTGATTGATATATATATATATATTGATATATATATGCTGTAAATCAATGTAATTTCTGTTTTTTCGCTGCATTTGTTCCCCGCTTTTGGGATTTTTTCTCCCCTTACCTTATGCAAGTTATCTTTTGATTCTGTGTTTTTAATAAAAATACAAAAGGATTTAATTAAAGTGTTTAAACTACAGCAGCGTCACCTCCTCCAGAGCAGGAACGTTATCTCAGAGACTCAGAGTCCCTTTGGACCACTGCCCCAGATTACAATACAGAGCCCATATTGGGAACAATGATATTGTTCTCAGATGGAGAAAAACCCAAAAGGCCTGTTTGGTGCCGCGCAGGACGGAGGTAAAGAAGGGCTGCCTCTTTTTAGTTTCTCTTCCCTCGATCATTCTAGTTGTCCCTTCATTTGTCTCAGACACTGTTATTTGAGGAACTGCCAACAAAACAAAATGTTAAGGGAAAAAGAGACAGGGGCAGCATGACAAATACCCCAAAAACATTGACATCAGCACAACACATTGGTAAATCAGCAGATAATAAAATGTCTATCTATAGATATAAGAACCTTTATTTGTATTGCACCTTTCATACAAGACATGCAACTCAAAACACTTTACATCAACGGAAGGCCATCACATAATAACAATAAAGGGAAGCAAACAAGCAAAATGCATTTTAAGAAATAGGTAAATACTAATTCATGAACATTATCAATTCACACAAAGACATGGAGGAATTCACACAGAACCCTCTTATAATTCACACTGTCCACCATTTGAAAAGTTTCCAAGATGTTGAAGGCCTGTGGTGCTGGAGCAAACCTCCCTGGATGTGGACACAAGGGAAAAGATTGGTTTGTCTGAATGTTGAAGTAGGAACCTCGGAGAAGAACCTTCAGACTCGATTGAAACTCGCACCATCCAGCACCAACTCAATGAAAGGTGGTTCTAGGTCGGGAGGCCCAGGAAGGCTCAAATGCCAGGCTGGAGTTTGCCAAAACACACCTGAATAAGCCAACATCCTTCTTGGAGAATGCCCTGTGGACAGATGAGACCAAATTGGAGCTTTGTGGTGAATCAAATCAAGTCTTTGTTTACAGAAAATAAAATTACGCAAAGGAAAGGACAATGTCCTCACAGTCGAACAATGGGGAGGTTCAGTGATGTTTTGGGCCTTGCTTTTCTGCCTCTGGTACTCTGTCTTGAATCTGCGCCTGGCATTATCAAAGCAGGACAATACCAAGGTAGGCCAAGGCCCAGATTCAGAAAGCTGTGTCTGTCAAAGGCCATGGTTGTCCCAGCAGGACAATGACCCAAAACGCACTTCAAAAGGCACCCAAGAAGGGTTCAGGACCAAACGCTGGACTCTTCTGAAGTGTCCAGCAATGACTCCAGATCTGAACGCCATTGAAGACCAGCGGAGGGAACGACACGGGTCACAACTTCTAAAACAACCGAGGGTTTGAAGGTTACAGAACACCATGTGTGAGGCCCCTTGTCCGTTGTTTGTCTGTGTTGCCTTGCAGGTCCCCGGCGGGCGGAGTTCATCAATGAAACTGGGAGCACCGGGCCAGCTTCCCAGGAGTATTTAGGATGTGGCTGTCCCAGTCCACGAGTGTCAGGGCTGTCAGTGTGACACATTGACAGCCCTGATTAACACACCCCATAAGCTTAGTATGTTTTTTGTATTTGTTTGGTATTTGGTAGGGTTTTTGGTATGTTAACTAATAAACTTGTATACTTTTTAGTTTGGAAAACCTTGTGTCTCCTGTTTTTGTGCTGGCTCACGAGTTGGGTCATGAGTCATGCATCCAGCAGTCGTGGCCGTCGACTGATCGTAGGCGCCGGAATGACACGGGTCCCACTCTTAAAACACAGGGGAAATTCTCAGTCTTACAAAATCCATTCCCCCTTGAGTTTAGTAATTGGAAATTCTTTCTTTCTTTCTCTCTCCCTCCTGCCCCTCTTCCCTCTCTCTCTCTCTTTCTCTCGCTCTCTCGCTCTCTCTCTCTCTCTCTCTCTCTCTCTCTATCTTCAGGGATGCCTGTGACCTTCATGTTGCTGGGAGAAACTACAGACACAGAACCAAACTTTCACATGATGCACAAAAAAACAACATATTCACAAAAGGCAATATGTCCAACATGTGGTATAAATATCACATATTGCAAGTTTTAGTCAATATACGTGTAAATAATGACAATTCTTAAGGAGGGAGGGGGGTCTGTGATATGCTTTTTAATTTGCCTCTGCTACAGAGATATGCAGCTAATTAGCACATTGACACTTAGCAAAGTCGTATGGTTCACTGATCCTTAGAAATAAGTATTTTTGATCGACGTCCATTCTGCTGACACTGTTACAAATACAAAAATAAATCACGATTATTCAATGTATTCAATGTCTGCCTCCTAAATTTCACAAAACCTCACATTTACTTCTTCCTATCAATTCAGTAAAAAGCATTGAACATTGTCTATCCTTTATTTTGGACTCGCCATTTTCTTGTTCCTTGAAACAAGCCGACTATCTACCTTTAATTAAACACTTTAGTCATTTTATCTCCTTGAACATTTCCACATCCAAACAATTGCCCACAAGAATATAAGATGCATAAGGATTGGAGACCCAGTCGGAACAGGAGGGACAAAACAACTTTCTGCCAATTTTTGTCCATTTATTGGAGTAATAGGCTGCCAAGCTGCAGTAAAGAGGTTTTTAATTCCTTGCGTTGAGTTAAACCTTTAGGGTATTGCAATCTTATGCAAATTCTATTTAGTGGATTCAAATGCAGCGTGTAAAATGTGCAGTCGTGCAGAAATCAAAGGTGATGTCATGTGGTGATCCATACTGTTAGGTAATTGCTTCTGCAAACTTCTGCAAAGCCTTAATCAATACTGTACCTCTCATCGAGGGAAGATGCCTATTACACCGGTTAAAACAATTTTTCATCTATCCACTAGATGACACCGGCCAGCACAGGAGAATGCTAATATTGACACGTGAGCCAGAATCGCTGGCTCTGTGCTGCTAATATTGCGCTGACGTTAGCTTCATGCCAATGACTTACTTGTCATGACCTACGATAGAAAAGTACCAAGATAAGGGCCGGTCCAGAATGCTGATGTTGACGCTGGAAAGCATGTACAGATACATATATGATGAGGTCAGTGGCTCTGCGGTCGGATCTCAAAGTCAAGTGCTCTTGTGCTTTTTGCTTCTCGGGAACAGCAAACAATGAGAAACAGACCCCACAAGAAACCTGGATAAGGTGAGACATGAGAGAGATTGTCCTTCCAGGGTGACATGAAGATCAGCAGGTTCAGAGTGCGTCACTATATTTGAAACAGAAATACACAATAATAACACAAAAAACAGACCGTCCTACCTACGGTATCTAGCAATCATCCATAGGACTGTGCAAGTAATATCAGCCAACGCAGTAAATGTAAATTCATAGCAGCAGAAATCAGGATGCAGCTGTTGGCAGAACTCCAGGAGCAGGAAGCATTACGCCATCACAGATAAAGTCAGAAAGTCAACGTTCTTCCAGTCAAATAGTAATAATAGTCGTAGCAGATATGAGCCGCCTTCCCACCAAAGTGCAGGAACTCAATGAGGAACCATTTAGACCCGGAACCTTCGGATTTAAAAACCTCGTTCGCAGCTCCTCTAAAAGGGTTCTTGGTTGGTTTCCCTCAATATCCAAAAGTGGACTCAAACCAGGACGATTGCGTATACCAGCTACTGCACATACTGTATATATAAAACCGGAATCTGACGGAAACCTGCTGAGCCGCAGCACTGCAGGTGCCAAAGCCTTTCCATTTCCTACCGAAAGACAAGTTGTATAATCAGCTGTCAACTCACATCAGGGCCATCTGCGATGCCTCCTGATGAGGGCTGCTGCGTCATGCCCAAACTGTCAGGGGCAGTCAACTTTTTTGCTCATCTTTTTATAAATACCCAATAGCCATGTGGGTGAAAAAGTAAAAGGTGAGTCAACAAAAGTCGCCTTACGGCTAATCTGCTTCGTGAAGGACAGATGCTAGGATGGATGAGGGAGAGCTGTTATTTTTACGAATCGACGGGCGTTGGGACAATGCTACCGGCCAAACGGAATCGAGTGATGAAAGGTTCCACTCCGTTTATCAGATTTGGTTTTTGACGCATCACTCGGTGAAAAATGAGCCGAGTCGTCTGTTTGCGTATGGGTTGACAGAAATTATCGCACTTGAGGTCTTATTTTTGGAGTCACCAATGACTTGAACAGTGGTTTACAACCACTTTACAACCGTGCCTTGAGAGCGCGACAGGCTGTGCACGGAAAAAGTTTAAATTCCACTTAAATAATGAAAAATAACGCTTGTTATAGCCCCGTTCCCTAGGGCGCCAATCATCCAAAGCCAAGCCAAGAAAAGGAAAACAAAACAATTTTTTTTTATGGGAAATAATGAGAACAATATAAAAAATATGAAGGTGTCTGCCTAGGATGTAAATTTTCAGGTTTTTGGGGACCCCAAATTCCACCACCACCCGGAATTGCATCAATGATATATTAAAATAAAATCACAGATGGATGGACGTGACAGCCACCCGGCTTGTAGCTTACATGTGCACTATAATACATTTGTACTCAAGGGCTCAGGCGAGAGAATAACTTCACTTGAGGAAAGCTAGATTTGTTTTTAAATGTATTGTGTTGGCTGATTATTCCATGATTTACTTGCATAAAAATACACCAGAATATATGAATAAAGGTCTCTGAAGCTCATCTTCTGGGGAGGGACCGACGGACCCCCAAATTGAACATGTAAGGAATTTTGTTTCACGCGCACGCTGTGGGCCCAAGGGGGGAGGGGGGTGGGGGGCGAGATCTATGGACCTCGCCACGGGCTTCAAAATGGCTAGGACCGGCCCTGGTGTGAATCACAAAAATTATTTACTTCAGTCACTGTGGAAAGTGAAAGTGTCAATTTTGCCTTTTTGGACTTTAATTTGTGATTCAAAGATTCTGGACTCACTTGAAAGAGTCTTTCAAAAGATTTGTTCACTACGAACTAATTGTTCACGAGTCTTGCATCACTAACTGGATCCGATGAGTTTCTCAGTCAGCTCAAACTGCCCAATTTAATACTTTTTTGGAAATGTCATCAAAGGAAATTTCCTCAAAAACGCCCAAAATAAGTTGTTGAAGAGGGTCATATTTTGGACACAGCAGTTGGATGTTTGGGTTTTGTTAAGATGCTCAGTTGTGACGGAGAAAGAGAACATCGGTCTGTAGAACTCAAGTATTATGGGATAGATGTCTGCCACCCCATGGCGCCACAGAAGGGCCCTCTCCTGGAGGATTATGGGTAAAATAAGCCTCTTGACAGCCAAAAGGCTGTCCTTCAGATGAGCATTCCCACACACACACACACACACACACAGACACACACACACACACACACACACACTCTTTACACATTTTTAGAAGGAAAGCCATAGGCACAGCGTGGTACACAGAAATAAAGGAGGCTTAGCGTTGTTTTGACGTGTTGTGGCCCCTAACATCATGTTAACAAAGTCCCACAGAAGGATCTTGCTCCCAGCATGCACTGGGAAACTGCGCTTAGCTGATCTGCTGCCGGTTCTTTAATGGCACTTATTCACAGTCCTTTAGTGTCTGACAGTGGTGGAAAAAGTAGTGGAATGCCACACTGGGCTAAAAGTAGACTTACAAAACAACTACTAAAGGTCACTTGTTAGAGTACTACTTGAGTACAAGTCTTAAAGTAGCTGATATTTAAGGTACTTAAGTGTCAAAAGTAATGAAACAGTATTAAAATAAATGGATGCAGGTACAGGTGCAGGTAGAGCTGCAGGTGCAGGTGCAGGTGCAGGTGCTGGCACAGTTATTGGTGCAGGTGAAGGTGCATGTGCAGATGCAGGTGGAGGTGAGGGTGCAGGTGCAGGTGCAGGTGCAGGTGCAGGTGCAGGTGCAGGTGCAGGTTCAGGTGCTGTTACAGGTGCAGATGGAGATGGAGTTGCATGTATTGATGCAGGTGCCGGTACAGGAGCAGGTGCAGGTGCAGGTGCTGGTACAGGTGTAGATGGAGTTGCATGTACTGATGCAGGTGCAGGTACAGCTGCAGCTGCAGGTGCTGGTACAGCTGCAGGTGCAGGTGCAGGTGCAGATGGAGTTGCATGTGCTGATGCAGGTGCAGGTACAGGTGCAGGTGCAGGTACAGGTACAGGTGCAGGAGCAGGTGCAGGTGCTGGTACAGGTGCAGGTGCAGGTGCAGGTACAGGTACAGTGCAGGTGCAGGTGCAGGTGCTGGTACAGGTGCAGGTACAGGGGCAGGGGCAGGTTCAGGTGCAGGTGCAGGTGCAGGTGCAGGTGCAGGTGCAGGTGCAGGTGCTGCTCTTGTCGTGTCTCTCGGGGACACACCTGTGCTTGTTCAGTAGCGACGCCACAAAACATAATTTGATGGATACTGAACTGAATGGGCAGGGTTGCCACATCGTGATGAAAACCCAGCCACCCCCAACCCGTGGACAACAAAAACAACACGCTTCAACAGTTAAAAAATAGCTGAAGCTTTTATCTGTATTTTCACTGATAGTGTGATATTGACGGAGAAGGTCACTCTCACTCTCATCCATCCATCCATCCATCCAAACATCCATCTATCTATCCACACATCCATCTATCCATCCATCCACCCATCCACCAATCCATCCAGCAGCTACCCTTCATCATCCATCAACTAATCATTCAATCATCCACCCAACCATCCATCCATCCCTTTGTCCATCGCTTCATTCATCCACCTATCCAATTCCATCTACCCATCCAGCCATCTAGCCCTTGGTCAATTGATCCATCCAATAATCATCCAACCATTGAGTCGCTCATCAAACCGCTCACTCATCATCAATTGGATCAAAGCTAAAAGGCAGAATGCGATTTTCTTTACATAAGCCTCATTCCACTGTTCTGGTGATTTCTGAGGCGGAATTGAACAAATAGAAAGAAAGAAGTTCCTTCGTTCCAGAATAAGAGCGTTTGAGGTCCAGTAAGTCTGTGTTGTGTGACTGATCCGCATTATGCAGCCATTCTGCCAAAGCCCCAGTAAACGCAGGCTTCCACCGCTGCAGATCCATTCACAAAGGTGTCCACTCAGCAACCCGACGCCGGCTTCGCTAATCGGCCGTCCCCTGCCTTGCCAGCCCTGGTTGGTGCTCCAATATGGAAAATCTAATTTTGTGGAACACCGGGGAATGGCTGAATGGATAACAAATCTCAGGTGTGACTCACATTACACGTATGACAAAATTGAGCCGACAACGCCCAAATGTTTTGATGCGTAAAATTGCTATGGGGAGTAAAACCGCTGCACTGGATTAGGACATGCTCCCTAACCCTGAGGTCATGACTGCTACCTACAACCTTTTTTTGGTGATTTTCTTGATTCGGGTTAAAAAATATATCTAATCCAGTTTGTACAGCGCTACTCTGAGAAGCAAATTTCTTGGATTAAAAAATCTGGAGTTTGACATAATTTTCATACCTGTTCTCCAAATTAATTTTATACAACACATCACAAATTGTACCGACCCTAAAGAACAATAGATGACATCACTAAGAAAACATTTTCATTGACTTTTACAGCCTGTTTTTTTAAATTTTCCTGATTTGGGGTTAAAAAAACAGACGGTATCTGCTATTCTTGTTGGCTGTAGCTCCGGAAAGTTTCCGATTTCTTATTTCTGGAGATAATTTCCAGCGCTGTACTCGAGCCTGCGTTCAGGCTGGTTTATAATCGTGGATTTCATTCATTCATTTCATCATTTCTAGAAATGGGTTTCTTTAGAAAGAGTTTCTCATTTACACATTATTGAATTCCAGTCCAGGTCCTGGGGAGTTTATTTAAAAGACCAGTGTTTGCTGCGTGGATAAACCAATGTATGGCTGGCCTCACCTGTCTGCCTCTGGAGGGAACCTGGATTAAACCAAGGTCTCCGGAGCGCCGCGGTAACTGCGCGACCCGTGTGGATGTGCGTTCCTGTTTCCATCCATCCATCCAGGCAATGCAGGAGGCAGGTTTAGCAGAGCGGCCCGGACTTCCTTCTCCCGAGCAGCTTGCCCCAGGGCGTCCCGGGGGATTCCGAGGCGTTCCTCTACAGCCAGGGGAAGGAATACCTGCATCGGCTCCTGGTTCGGCCCCGGGTTCTCCTCCCAGTTGCCTGGTGCACCTCCGAAGGGGGGCGCCCAGGGGGGCGTCCTCAACAGCCCCTCTCTCTCTCCCTTGCTCTCTCTCTCTCTCTCAGGCTCCATCTATACAGCTCATGTCCTGCTTTCCGCACGGGCGGTCGGGACACCCAAACGTGTGGAGCTTTTACAACTCATGCGGATGTGGGCGGACAGGCGTTTAGCCGCCGCACGGGACCTACGCGCCGTGTCTCTCCGTGCGACTCACGGACGTGTGGAGCATAAATCAGCCTTCGGGCTCCTAATGCCTGGCCCGCACCACAAGATCCTTCAAAATCTTAACCGATGTGGAAAATGTGAGAGGGCCCACCCGCAACCACATATCATGATACAGAAAACAGTTCTGTTCCTTTAGTTTGTGGAGAGCAACAGTTTGCCCTAACGGCGCAGCGCACCCCAACAGATTACATTCAACGACAACAACAACAGTCCTAATCTCGGGTAGCCACTCGAGGTTTTACATGGAGGTGCAGCCACATGGGAGTTACCAGAGACCCAAAATCGGCTCTTTAGAACCATCAAAAAAATCGAATGGCGGGGCGGGGTCAGTCCTAAAATCGGCTTTATTATCTTGTAGTGTATACCCTTCCGAACCCCCCCTCTAAGACTCCTCACCCTAAAACCTCAGGCTTATTAAGCTGGACCAGGGGTTAAAATTCTCCAGGGTGGTTCTCCAGAACCAAAAGCTGTGCTGTTGTCATTCCACAGGACAGAGTTACTGCAGCAGTTCTTGATGATTAAAGAATGAATAAAAAGTTGCGTTGCAGGTTGAGAACTTCAACTCCACCTGCAGACGAACTCTGTCCTGGATGCAATGGAACAAATACTCTGTGTTGTACGCCCAGCGTGCTGACAGCACAGGTTAAAACAAAATTAAATTAAATTGAAAAAATAATAATAAAAATAAAATAAGATAAAATAAAATTCTCCAGGGTCTTTTCGGACCTGCACTCCACCTTGTTGATGAGGGTGGTGTATCACCTTGGTTTTCGTTCTCCCAAAACAAGCATTGAGATGTGTTCTCACTGGTCTTCCTTTCAAATTTTGACGGTTGAAGGACCTTGTGCCATGAACTGGAAAATGGAGAATCAACGGTGTACATTAGATTGCATTGTGGGTAATGTAGGAGCCCTGTTGGCGGCTGGAGGAGGTGGAGAGGAGCGGGGGCGCTGCAGGAGGGATCGCGACGAGAGCCGGCACTTCTTGTTATTATTTTATTCTGAAAGTTAGAAGGTTTCCGCCAACTTCCTGTCGTCCACAGGAAGTCCTGCCTCCCGGTGTCTCTGTGGAAGGAAATCACGACTTGTTGGAAGCTCCCGTTTACTTTGTTTCCCTATACTCTGTGTTTTGCGGAGGAGGTGGAGGAGGATTACTGGTCCAGCAGGAGGCCTGGTGCTCCACCCTGCACTGGGATGAACCACCCGCCATCGCTCCACCTCTCCACTAGGGATGCAACAGTACAGTGGGCTCACAGTTTTGGGGTATCACTATCTTAATATTTGAGAAAAAGTTAAAAGTAAAATTTCCCACATTGAAAGGTGTAAAAACTGTTTTTATAGTAGTTATAGTTATAGTTATAGTTATAGTTATAGTAGTCTTCCATAAAACAACGAGTGTAACACTGTGTGTTGGGGGGGGGGGTTGAAGTTCATTGGTGGTTGTTATAATTTCCATCATTTCATCTGAGGTGTCCAGGATTAGTGGATAATTCAAATATTAATTTCTGTTAATTATTTATTAATTTATGTGTATAATATTTTAAAAACGTTCAGAATAATATTGAAATAAAAACGGTACAATAGTAAGTGGTTTTTCACACATGAATAATAACAGTCAAATAAAATCTCACAGTCAGACCAGTACGTGGTGCCTTCATTTTGTGAACCTGACCTGACAGTGGGTGCGTTCCTTTTCAGACAGGGCACCTCCCGGCGAGGGAGGGGCTTAGGATATCTCTTACATGGAGGGGGAAACAGTTGACAACAAAAATAAACTTATCACCCAGCGAGACTCGGTCCCTTCATTCTACAAAAGAACTGCTCAAAAGAACCGGATCGTTCATGAACGACGTGGTGCGAGCGTCTGAAGAGAAGCTGGTAATAAAGAGGGCCACGCCCATCCCAGGGGGTTCTTTTCCCACTGGACTCCTTGACTGATCGTACTCTTTACAAAAACATTTCTCTGTAGTTTTATCTCCTGTTTCTATGGAAAAGGCTGCTTAGCCGCACGCTGTTGAAAAAAAAATTGACCTCTCGCAAAAATAGAGAAATGCTCCGCGGCTCCTCCCGGACCCTGCGTGGCTCCGCCCGGACCCTGCGTGGCTCCGCCCAGACACCGCGTGGCTCCGCCCAGTCCCCGCGCCGCTGATGTGCAGTGGATTCAACAGGAAGCGGCACTTACTGCACGCCGCGCCCGTACGCCGCGCCAACTTTCATGATGATACCGATTTACTCTTTCACCCCTCCACAGCTCCACCCATTCACTGCTCCATCCCTGCACTGCTCCATCCTTCCACCCCTCCATCGATCCATCCCCCCACTGCACCATCCGTCCACCACTCCATCACTCCACCCCTCCACCCATCCACTGCTCCCCCCTCCATTGCTCTACCGCTGGACCACTCCAACCGTCCACCCTTCCATTGCTCCAACCCTCCATCCATCCAATGCTCCACCGCTGTTCCCCTCCACCCCTCCACCACTCCCCCTCTCCACCGCTGTCTCTCTCTCTCTCTCTTACTTCCTCGGTCAAACTTTGGCTCTCACCCTCTCTCTCTCCCTCTCTCACGCGACCTCTATCTTCTCCGTCTCTCTATTTCCCTTTCTCTACCCAACTTTCTGTCCCTCTCTCTCTTTCTCTCACTCCCTATATCCAACTCTCTCTCTCTCTCTTTCTCCCCCTCCCCCTCCCCCCCCCTCTCTCTCTCTTTCTGGCTGTCCCTCTCTGCCCATCTCTGAAATTTATGTTCCCATTTATCTTTAACTGCCCATTAATCTCTTATACTGTATATGCTTCCCCATCATAAATCCACACGGACACACAACACACACACACACAACCACACACACACACACTTTTTCACCCTCACCCTGTCTTCCCCTCGGCTGTTTGCTCTCAAGTCGTAGTGTTGGAGAGATCAAGTGAAGCAGAGAGGCTTTTCTCTCTCTCTCTCTCAACACTGTTTGATCGCCCCAGTGAGTCCACTTCAGTAATGGAGTCATCACAAACACACACAGGCTTAATGAGCCGGCAAGTACCTGTAAAGTGAAAATAAAATTGTGTTGTGAGTCATTCACGCCGCGAACAATGTGTTGTTAAGCACACAGCCAAATTTGAATCATTAAAAAAAAAAAAAAAATTGTCACGTATATGAAATAGGTTTTAAGGTTTCAAAATCGTGGAGAAAAAAAAAAGGCAGTTCCCTCTGCTCTGAGACGCTGGGGGGGGGGGGGCGTGTCCGCTGAAGGCGCTGAAACCACGTCATATCGCCTTCACCGCGTCATAACATATCAAGGGTTACATGGGAGTAACTTCCGTGTTGGAATGCGGTGCTGAACCCACCCGGTGTCTCCGGTCGCTCAAAGCCACGCTGCTAATGCGGAACCAGAACCTCGCTTTTATCCCAAACCCGTGGGATGATGTCAATTAAGCGCCTTACTCGTAATCTCACCTCGTTTATTTTGTTTACGAGCAGGGGCGTGTCGGCCCAAATATCCGGGTTCAAATTTGGGCCGTTTTTCCGCTCGTTTCCGCTCCGCATGCGGGACGATTTGGATGGGAGTCAAAGCGCGAGATGTCTGTGACGTTCCGGAGCAAACGACACCTCACCCGTGTTCCTACCTGCCCAACGCTCGTTTCAAACTGTTTTAGCCAGGGCTGGACACCCTCATAATCATATATATTCTATTTATTTATCACTTTTAAACCATTGGTGAGGTGCTTTCATCGACAAAGTCTTTGTCGAGAAATACACATGCGAGTGCAAAAGTGTAAAATACTCTGTTAAGAGAGGGAAAGGAGGTGGTTTGAACTAAACGTGAGCATGTGACGTGGCTGTTCGTCTTATATAATAATATTTATGTAGTTTGTTTTATATAATTATATAGTTTGATGATTGATGATCTGCTGATCTGGAGACGCTGGTTCCTCATTCCAAACGCACCGACCAGGTGAACGTTGCATTCCACAGGAAGCAAAGTAGTTATAGTGTGAAATTACCCCCTATCTCTTCAACCTGCTCCACTGTGATCTGCCCTGGAGACCGGTACGTCCTGTAACCTCCATCGACCCATCCACCCATCCATCCATCAATTTTCTTGCCTCGTATACATTCTTTTTCCTCAGAAGCTTCCTCCATCTTTTCCAGAGGGATTCCTTCAGCCTTTCCGAGTGGATCCGGTCCACTCCTGGTACTTTGCCATTGTGTCGTTTGGTAAATAGCTCTGTGACTTCTGCCAAGGAGATCCAGGTCCTGATGCCCCCGGGCCTCCTCTACTGTGGCATATCAGTCGTGTCTGGGGAGTTCCTTCCACCTACGCATGACATCTCACAGGGGGTTGAATCTCTTTGAGCCTTACCGATAACAGCCTTGGCAGCGTCCTGCTTTTCTCTCCCGAGAAGCCAGATGGTTTGCCAGAAACTTTTTGAACTTTTGGTTCCGCAACAGCTGCAGCTGCAGTCCTTCAGGCCTGCCGGTACCTGTCTGCCACATCGCGAGTCCCCCGTGTAAACCAAGTCCGGAAGGCCCCCGTTTTTGGCTTGAATGCCTCCCTCACAGCTGGTGTCCACTAGGCGGTCCTGCCTGGGTTGCCGCCATAACATAGAACAGACCTCTACGGAACGCGAAACACTTCACTATTCGCCTTGTTTTTTTGCCGTCACCGAGCCTGTTTTCATTCAAAAACGTTATACAGGACGATGCAAATTGTTGCAATTGGGCGTGCTTTGCTGTGCTTTGCTGTGCTTTCACGACGGCAGCCGTCATTGAGTCCATTGGGATTCCATGTCCTCTGCCTCCTTTGGGATGTGGCAGAAGGTCCTCCGGGCGTCGGAGCTTAAATCACCCTGGACAGGGTCTTGTACCAGTCATTACCAGCAAATCTTAACTACTAATTTGGGCTTTTCAGGTCCATAGCATGACCCGTAGGGCTGCATACGTCTGCCGCAAGCAGTTGTGTATTAAGTTCAAGTTCAAGAGATTAAACGCCGCCAGCCATCTGTTAGGCAGATTTTCGCGATATCTCCTCCCTCCCAAAAATGCACCGCCTACTGGTCTCTAGGGAAACTCGTGAAGGACAATACATCCAAATGAGAGTTTTTTCAGGGTAGAGGCAACCGCCATGCGTGGATTTGAGAGAACGACATTACATGCGTTCGTGTGCGTTGAAGACTGAAATGGATCAGGAATACGAACAACATAATTCATCCACCAGGGGAAATTCAAGTTTCAGCAGCAGATTGGGATTGGGGTAAAGGATAAGAACAAAATGAGTTCCAAACATTAAAACGAAGCAAGAATTAAACAAAGTGACCACAAAACTTCAAATCACAGATGAGAGGAGAGGCGATAAGAGATAAGAGGTTTGGGAAGGAGGAGATAATGGAGATTACTTTAGGCTGTCCTGATCCAGTAAGTCTTCAGCGAACACA
>NC_137204.1:28682682-28690182 GCF_960531495.2 Zeus faber | reverse complement strand
TGCCCACGCACCCGTCTCCACAGTGTCAGCTCAGTGATAACGAGCAGTGGAAGCTGTGAGTGGAGCCCTGGGGCTGATGGTGTGAATTAGCGCTTCGAGGGGATCCAGACAGACAGGTTCTTCCCACTGAGCCTCAGCGGGGTTCACCTCAAGGTTCTGGGCTTATTGCTGCAGGCAGGAAACAGCTTCTGGGTGTTAAATTACAGAGTTAATTCTCCTCTTTGACATTAACATCATCTTTTTCTCCTTTTTCTTCTTGTGTCATAATTAGAAACCTGAGAACTGGCTGCTTTGTAATGAGCACAGAACTATTATTTGTCTAATGGAAATAATTAAGGTCATAGTAAAGGTAGAGCAGGGGTAGAGTAAATGTACAGGTAGAGTTACGGTAGAGGTAGTGGCCAAGTAGAGAGAGTCGAGGTTGGAGTAGTTAGAGGGGGAGAGGTAGAGGAGATGTAGAGAGAGGTAGAGGGAGGCAGATTAGATGAAGGTAAAGTAGCGGTAGAGTCAAGGTGCAGTACAGGTAGATGCAAGGTAGAGTGGAGGAGGAGTAGTGAGTGGAAGAAGAATAGAGAAGATGTACAGTAGAGGTAAAGGGAGGTAGAGGTAGAGTAGTGGAAGAGTAGAGAAGAGGAAGAGTAGTGTAGAGGTAGAGCAAAGGTAGAATAGAGGGAGGCAGAGTAGAGGGATTTAGAGTGGAGGTAGATTAGAGGTAGAGTAGAGGTAGAGTAGTGGGAGGTAGAGTAGAGAGAGGTAGACTAGAGGAAAGGTTGAGTAGAGGGGGTTAGAGTGAGGTGAACCACACTCTCCCGGCGTAGTACTACTAGGAATGGAGGATCTTCCTGCGTAGTACTACTAGGAATGGAGGATCTTCCTGCGTAGTACTACTAGGAATGGATGCTCTCCTGGCAGAGTACTACTGGGAATGGTTGCTCTCCTGTTGGAGTTCTACTAGGAATGGATGTTCTCCCGTGGAGGACTACTAGGAATGGATGTTCTCCCGGGATAGTACTACTAGGAATGGATTCTTTCCCTTTGTATTACTACTAAGAATGGATGCTCTCCTGGCAGAGTACTACTGGGAATGGAGGCTCTCCCGGCGTAGTACTACTAGGATGGATGCAGAACAGCTTTGGAGGACAGTTGAGGTTGAGTTGAAGAACCAGACATTCATCGCTTCCTCTAGCAGTTAGATCTGTTGTCCCTCACTCATCGATGCCTTAGGTCTGCCTAACAGAAGTGGATGCATGTCTTCCACTGAGGTGACACTCAACTCAACTGTACCCCTACTCTGCATCTCACCTGCCTGTCCTCTACTCCACCCCAACTCTCCCTACCTCCCTCTGCACTACCTCTCCCTACTCTACCTTTACTCTACCTCATGTAACAAAGAACAAACAAAACCCACCACCATGTTGTGGAAGCTAAAGGCCCGACACACGTTGCAGTTTTCCCATCAACGTCAGCAAACGACGTCACCGTTCAACGCTGACATTTCAGTTTTTCATTGAGCAACGTCAACCATTTAAGATCAGCAAGTAGCAGATCAACAGCAACCCGAACTTAGCTCTATTGGGCAAGACAGAGAATTACACCCCAAATCCTCCAATCACAGTCCAGATCCAAGCGAGGCAAAGCAGCTTGATATGACCAAAGTGGGAGTTAATTGTTAAGTGGTGGTCAAGACGAGGAAACGAATCCAAGACACACGGTTTTGGGAGTATGTACAGAGGTTTATTCGAAGCCACAGGTAATCAGGCACAGAAGGGGGATAAGGACCGGCAGGGATTCACGACCAGGCAGGGAATCTGGACTCGGAGGCGTACAACGAGGAGTGCGGAGTCCCGTACGACAAGGCATGTGGAGACGCGTACGACGAGGCGTGAGGAGACGCGTACGACGAGGCGTGAGGAGACCTGTATGACAAGGCGTGCAGAGACGTGTAAACAAGGCGTGCGGAGATGCGTACGACAAGGCATGTCGTACGCATCGTACGAGATGGTCCTCACGTCAGTAAGGACCCCCACCAAAAACATGCACCCATCATGGTCTGACCAGCGATGGACATTTATCACCTGGTCCCCGGGCGCGTCCACGTACGCTGCCCACTGCTCCTGGCTGTGCCCCCGGAGGAAGGACAAGCCAGGACTGTTCAAAAGCAGAGGATCCATTTCACCGGCACCATCAAAGCATGTGTGTGTGTGTGCAAGCCTGTGTTGTAGTGTGGTGTGCTGCGTGACGAATAAAGACTGTTTCTTCTTCAAGGCGTGAGGAGACGTGTACGACAAGGCTTGAGGAGACGCACGCGCAAACCGTCACCGACAAATTGAATGGGCTCAATA
The DNA here is from genome assembly GCF_960531495.2 of Zeus faber. NCBI lineage: Eukaryota > Metazoa > Chordata > Actinopteri > Zeiformes > Zeidae > Zeus > Zeus faber. The sequence continues at coordinate 28,687,840 of NC_137204.1, read as the reverse complement.
AACGGGGATTGACAAGGAATGTGATGCGATTACTGACTGGAGAGGTGTGCAGTGACAGGGAAATGAAGTGACACCAGACACAGACAGAGGGAGCTAGAGAGGGCTGGAGGGAGACAGACAGAGAATCAAGGCAGGGGAGGATCGTGACAAGAATAGTTGGATTTACACTTAAACACATTAGACAAAGTTTATTTCAGGTGGAGTTCTCAGTGAACAGAAATGCATTAGATCGTCTGAGCTAGCGGACTGCTTGTTGCTATGGCAACAACACAGCTACAGTCGGACGAGGGAATATGGAGAGAACGGCCCCTTCCTAAACTTTAAAAGATCAAGTAGACCAGCTTAGAAGGAAAGTTCCTCACCACATGCTCCTTTATTCACCTAAATAATAAACCAGAGGATGAAGTGAAAAAGAAAAATAACAAAAAAAGAAGAAGAATCACTATTATATTTCTATTAATTACTTTACTTTGCTCTTTTGATCATTGTGACTCCTTTAAAGGTATGACAGTTATTGTGATCTGCGTATGATTTGAATAGAACTTGCAATACAATTTTTAAGCTCTGATGAAGGAGGAGCTAGATTGCACCGAGGCCCAGTGAAGAGAAGAAGAAGAAGAAGAAGAAGAAGAAACAGTCTTTATTTATCACACAACACACCACACTACAACACATGCTTGAACACACACACACGCACATGCTTTGATGGTGGCCGGTGAAATGGATTCTCTGCTTTTGACCCATCCTGGCTTGTCCTTCCTCCGGGGCCACAGCCAGGAGCAGTGGGCAGCGTACGTGGACGCACCCGGGGACCAGGTGATAAATGTCCATCGCTGGTCAGACCATGATGGGTGCATGTTTTTGAGGGGGGTCCTTACTGACGTGAGGTGGAGGAAACCCCATGTGAACACGGGGAGAACATGCAAACTCCACACAGAAAGGCTCCTGTTTGGGAGATAACCCGCCGGAGCACGGTGCCAACAGCGCCCCAGGCGGGAATCAAACCCAGGACCTTCTTGCTGTGAGGCAGCAGTGCAATGCACTGCGCCACCGTGCCACGCTCGGGCCGCTCGGGGCCCATCCCATCCGTCGCCCCCCATCCGCACTCTGCTGTGCGCCCCTGTGCCCCCTTCCTGATGGAAAATATAAAAATATGTACATTTATCTTAGATGTACTCCGTTCCATATTGAACTAAACAAACGGACGAAAGAAGTGCCGTGCGTAGCAGGGACGCTCTCTCAGACCGTACCCACAGATTTCATAGACACCCACCCACCGGCTCCAGCCAGTGGGTGGGTGTGGGTGTGTTTCCTCCAAAAAAACATTTGCACAGGGGCCTATCGCCATCTTGCCACTGCTGAAATTCCATTTGACAGTTGCCCTGTTGCCGTGTTGCCAAGATGCCTTTTGCCCAGTGTCTCATCATGTTGCTGGTTGATGTTGACGTAGAGATTTCCTCTATGTGTCATCCTTTCCTCAAAGTGGCGTCAACTACGTAGAGTTTGTAACGTCTGTTTTGTTAAAGACGTCATGATTCCACCAGGATGTTAGTGATGGAATGTAATTGATGATTGAACTAACCAACCAACTACCTATCTATCTATCTATCTATCTATCTATCTATCTATCTATCTGTCTATCTATCTATCTATCTATCTGTCTATCTATCTATCTATCTATCTATCTATCTATCTGTCTATCTATCTATCTATCTATCTATCTATCTATCTATCTATCTATCTATCTGTCTATCTATCTATCTATCTATCTGTCTATCTATCTATCGATCTATCTATCTATCTATCTATCTATCTATCTATCTATCTATCTATCTATCTGTCTATCTATCTATCTATCTATCTATCTATCTATCTATCTGTCTATCTATCTATCTATCTATCTATCTATCTATCTATCTGTCTATCTATCTATCTATCTGTCTATCTATCTATCTATCTATCTATCTATCTATCTATCTGTCTATCTATCTATCTATCTGTCTATCTAACATTTCAACTGAATGTGTTTTATATTTCATTATAGATCATCTTCAATGAAAATTGTTCAGAGGGAGAGATGGAGGAAGAGATGGAGGAAGAGATGGAGGACGAGATGGAGGAAGAGACGGAAGAAGAGATGGAGAGAGAGGGGGTTCAGAGACGATCAAAGGCAAGGTGAAAAGATATATTAGTAACAGAAAGGACCAGATGAGGTTGAGGGAGGGAGGGAGGGAATACAGGAGAAGGAGAGGGACTGAATCCTCCGATGCTCAGAAGCAGGAGATGGAGGGATAAGAGGAGGACAATGTGGTGACGGAGGCGTGAGAAGCAGATTGAGCCGATAAGTGGAGGATCAAAGGGAAGCTCAGGGAAGAAAACTCTCAAAACATATCGGGAGGAAAACTCCACCTTCTCCACCTTATCTGCTTTATGAAGCCGTTTCCATCGGATTTGGAAGAAAGAGATTTAAATTCACAACTTTATTGACAGACTCCGGAAAAGCCGAGCGGGAAGGTGCATGACTGAGCTTTTGGAGGTTTGGAGGCGCTCCACCAGAGTCCTGGAACGGAGTGTCATTTGTTTTGAATTGAAAACAGGGTCTAGAACTTTCCGAATTCATTACTTCATCTAAACATGAATTGTCAGTGATCAGTATTCATGACAGAGCAACTCCCTGATTGTGGAAATATAGGAGTCAAAGTTCAAAGAGCATTTACCAAGATGGCGCCCGAGTGAAGCGACTCCTTTCAAAGTCGCTTTGTTCATATTCAGGTGAAGCAGAACTGGAATCAGACCAGTGCAATGCAACAGAGAGGAAGCCGCTCAAGAAGTGCACGGTTGAAATGAACTTATGAATCAAAATAATTGAAAATGTAGGGTACACATATTTCGCAGGGTCCGCCTGACTAGTGGTCGGCCGATTAATCGGTCGGCCGATTATTCGCATTTTGAGATAATCCGCATAGGCCGGTGCTCACGAGGACGATAAACGAAAAATGTCGGCGTCGGGGTGGACGGCGTAAACGGTACAAAATGTACACTCGCATGAATCCATACCTGCGCTGTGGATTTAGACGACACTGCGCTACACCCATTCATCACATGGAAAACAAGACGGGAAGACCCGGGGGGAGCGAGGCAGGGTACGACAGCCAAATGAAGCTAGCGTCAATGAAGAAGCGTGACGACATGCGGCTGTTTGATGATGTACAACGACTGCAAGAAAATACAAGAAACCAAATGATTCCACCTCTGTTACTATACATAACAATCCATACAGCTATTAACCTGGAGCTGTAACTTTGTCACCGGACCAACCGCCGCACGCGATGCCAACGTCTCCAAATCCTCCATCGGCTTCCTCGCTACAAGCACCAAACAGCCTCCGTGTCAATAATCTATAGAAAAAAAACCAACTTTTATATCATTTTGATTCAAGCCATTTGAGTCCGACATTCCATGGAAAACGTGGAATCTACCGGCTCAGTCACAACAGCACTAAACTCCAGAAGCCTCAGCAGACAAGCGCAGCAGAGTCAAGCTCCTGGCTTCCTCGACTCTCCCCTGCCTGCCTCTACTCTACCTCTACTCTACTTCTACTCTACTTCTACTCTACCTCTACTCTACTTCTACTCTACCTCTACTCTGCCTCTACTCTACTTCTACTCTACCTCTACTCTACCTCTACTCTACCTCTACTCTACTTCTACTCTACTTCTACTCTACCTCTACTCTACTTCTACTCTACCTCTACTCTACTTCTACTCTACTTCTACTCTACCTCTACTCTACCCCTACTCTACTTCTACTCTACCTCTACTCTAGAGGATTTATATTTCGGTAAAAAAGAACTGAAATCACTTAAGACCAGTGAAATGCAACGAAGAGGAAGCTTCTCACCGCACGGCTGAAATCAACCTATGAAGGACAAGTGGTCGGCCGATTTATCGGCCGACCTATGAATTGGGCATTTTGCATTTTGCATTTTGCGACCAACAACCCCGTTCATACCAGTGAAAGAAATGCGTGGAGGCATTGGTTCCATTTTCGTCGGGTGTTTATTGGATCCGTGATTTTGATCTTGTATTATTTGGGGGGTTTTCTGAAGTCGAAGTCCAAGCCACTGCTCGGGGGAGAAAAAAACTGGTTTCGCAAATGAAAACCACGGCAAATATGAAAGCTTGTTTTGTTCCCGTTTTGCCTGAGGACCGCCCCCTTCAAAGGTCAACGCGGCCGACGCCGCTTTGCTATTGGTCTGCACCTCATCGGACAAATCAGACTTTGGTCCGGTGGGCGCGGCGCTAAAACGGGGCGTTTTCACTTTCCTCCGCCTCCTCTCTGTTTGGACCAATCGCGTTGCTGGGGGCGGGGCTCTGTCAGCGGCGTGACGCGGAACGGGCGTGAACGACGCGACCAGCAGAACCAGAACGGCGCCGCTAAGTTCAGCTCTTCCCGTGACATCCTGTCTGGACGTCGACGCTCTGGGACGGACTTCCTGTGCAGGTCTCCATCTTGGAGCCGGAAGCACCTTCTCTTCTCATCGCCGCTGAGCTGAGGGGTGGCTCCTCCTCTTCTTACCCTCTCTGCGGCCACGCCCGTAGAGGTGCGAGTGGTGGGCGCACGATGAACACGGTGGAAAGGTCGTAGGCGGAGGCGGCGGGAATGCGTCTCAATCAATGATTGTCCGAAAAAAAAGGGCGTGGTCCTCGGTAAATCACCAGTGGGCCGGCCGCCTGTCCTGTTCATTGGTCAAAACTAGTGATGCGATAATGTCATAATATATTCATATACATGTTTAAATCCCACCTTGCGGTTGTGGTCATACAGTGCTGACAAAATATGGTCGTAAGTATCTCAAAGTTTTTTTTCAGCCGAGGATAAATGATGCGCGTGGGAATTCATGAACTGACATTCTGATGAAACCCCCTTATATGGGCGGAGCTGTCATGATTCTGACCTGTGTTTGTTATTGTTCATTCTGTTCCTTGTTGCTGTCCTCTCTCTCTCTCCCCCTCTCTCTCTCTCTCTCTCTCTCTCCCTCCCTCCCTCCCTCCCCCCCCTCCCTCTCTATATCCCCCCCCCCACCTCTCTCTCCCCCCCTCTCCCTCCCTCCCTCTCCCTCTCCCGCTCGCCCGTCATAACCTCAGTGTGTTTGTCC
>NC_137204.1:28635182-28677682 GCF_960531495.2 Zeus faber | reverse complement strand
CATTCCAGCCTCAAACCAGATCAATATTCCACATTCCCTGTTGGTTCCACGCCGTCAGTTTTCCATTCATGTGGCTCCATCATCTCACCGTATTAACAGTAATTGTCTTGTCCACCTCCATTTTGCATCTGTTGTGTATTTACAGAGGTTGATGGATGCACACAATGAATAACCAATAATGTTATAAATAATAAATTATTAATAATAATCAATAATGGAATAATTAATAGCCAATAATGCAATAAATAATAATAATGAAATAACTTACCAATCATTAAATAAATAACCAATAATGTAATAAATTATGTAATAAGAATCAATAATGTAATAATTAATAGCCAATAATGTAATAAATAATACATAATGTAATTGCTAACCAATAATTACATAACAAAGAACCAATAATGTAACAATAAATAAACCAACAATGTAATACATTACCAATAACACAATAAAAAAATACCAATAATTTAATATATAATAAATATTGTAATACATAATGATAGTGCCATAATAATCAACAATGGAATAATAAAAAAAACAATAATATCTTGCCAATTATGTAACAATACATAACCAATAATATAATAACTAACCAAAAATGCAATAATAAATCGATAAGTCAATAACGGTATACGTTTTTGCATTATCTGTTGAATTTTTGCTTTGATATCATTTCTTTATTTTATGACATTATGGGCATAAAATAAGTTCTTACGTTGTTGTGTTGAATTACACTTTTACATCACATCACAATATTTTCTTGTAATTGCTTTATGGGTTAATTTATTACATTATTGGAGGCTGCAAGGCAGCAGAGCGGAAACGTTTGGCATCATACTCTCACCTGGAATATGAATAACAAATATGAAATATTATGTTTAAAGATCTGGACAGATTCGTCCACTGAAGCACTTCCTGCCAACGCTCTGCGCTGAGGAGGCTTACATGGAATTACATCACACATTGACAGCGTGAGAGAGGGGGGAGGGAGGAGGGAGGGAGACAAGAGGGGAGAGGCAGGGAGAGAGAGAGGGAGAGGGAAGGAGAGAGAGGGAGAGAGGGATGGCTGGGGATAGGGGTGTATGGGGGAGAGCGAGAGAGAGAGAGAGAGAGAGAGAGAGAGATAGAGAGAGAGGGAGGGAGATAGAGGGAGAGAGAGAGGGAGGGAGTGCTGTGTGGAGGGAGAGAGAGAGGGACAAGTGGGGAGAGGCAGGGAGAGAGGGAGGGAGGGAGGGAGGGAGACAGAGGGAGAGAGGGGGAGAGGCAGGGAGAGAGGGAGGGAGGGAGGGAGGGAGACAGAGGGAGAGAGGGGGAGAGACAGGTGGGGGAGGAGTGGAGAGGGAGAGAGGGAGGGAGAGACAGATAGAGGGATAGAGAGAGAGGGAGAGAGAGAAAAGGTGGGAGAGAGAGGGAGGGTGACTGCTCTCTCTCTGATTTAAAGGGGACTCTAGGAGAGACCCTGAAAGCAGAGCTCATTACATGTGTGAGCCCCCAATTTAAAGAGACCACTTCAATGGTCGAGAGAGAAAGGTCTATCCCTGCTCCCTCCAAAGGCCCCAAAAACATTACCCTACACACCCGAAAAACCTCACCATATACGCCCTGAAAACATTACCCTACACACCCGAAAAACCTCACCATATACGCCCTGAAAACATTACCCTACACACCCGAAAAACCTCACCATATACGCCCTGAAAACATTACCCTAGCCTACTAATGATCATCACTAGGTATTCATCGTCAGACGCTGTGTATTATCATGTGCATTTACAAGCATGTACTGTGCCGATTCAAGTAGAAGGCGGCAAATGCAATTTGCAAACGCAATATGCACAAAATCTGCATCTAATTTGCTGAGGCAGCGAATCACACAAAACTTGTAAGAGGATCATCCTCCAGCCACATCTTATTTGGTGGAATCGGTTCGACATGCAGCACAAAGCGGCTACGTCAGGAACGGAGGAGAGAAGGGGAGCGCTGTGGTGTAGCGTTTGATCCTCACAATAGGTTGGATGTTTTTAGGGTCCTAGACCCCAAATGAAACACATCTATAGAGGATTTCAAGAGTTAACGTCACTTCAGTTGATAAGGTGTCTTGCGGTGTAGTGGCCACACCCATCCACCCACATCGCACGCTGTACATACAGGGCTCCTACAGCCTGCATCTTGTATAAGCTGTTTGGAGATTTTGGCACGATGGTCACTGTGGACTTGAGCCTGTCACGATAATTTCTATATCGACTTATCGTGCCACAGATAGTACAATAATATCTGAGCTCGATTATTGCCCGTTGTGTGGTTCTTTACAGGGCGGAGCCCTGGAAATGGCCGTGCCCTCCCCATCTTTTACGGTTTCCACAGCGACCGCAATCACCCGCCCCTGGCCGGGTCGCCGCAACCGTGCTGCGTTCAAGCCACGTGGGAATTTACCATCAAAACGACTTTTTTCTGCCTGTGACATCAATCTGTGTTTTTGTTGTTTTTTTTTTTATCCATAACTGCTCTACTTATGTTTGAACTTATGGGAAAATATATTTGGAAATGGCTTTGAACAAAGTGGCAGCTAAATGACGTTATGGCCCGAAATTATGTAAGTTTCAAAGTTAATAAAACACCTTATGGAAGGAATCATGTGCCACAATTCACATATACATATCATGTTAAGCCATTAAAGCCTTTTACAAAAGGATGAACTGAGCCCAATGAATGGGAATAAAACTGCGCCGGGACACGTGTTGCTGCCATCCCCGGCCGCGCTGCTTCCGCCCTCTCGCCTGCTTTATGTGTCGGAGCTTCTCCGTGGGCAGGTTTGGGCGGCTCCTCCACACCAGCCGAGAGTCCATTTCATTTTTTGTTTTGTTTTTATTTTATTTATGTTTTTTGTATTTTGGATATTTTCATAGTTTTTTCACATTGCAACATCTGAACATTGTTAAGAATTTAAACTTCATTGCTATGTGAAATTGAGTGTGGGAGCTGTGCTTGTTAATATTATGGCCCGTTGATAGCGATGCAAGACTCGCGAAACGATTCGTCCAAAGCGAAAATCTTGAAAATGAGTCGGGAGTCGGACGCCACTCTGTCAAAGAGTCACTCACAAACTGAAAATAGTTACCCAACTCAATTAAAACCCGCGGCGAGGGAAGGCCGAGGCATTTGTCAAAGTTCATGTTGAAAGAGACTGATGTTCGCCTCGCATTCCACCAGAAGGAACTGATTTTTGGGGGAATTTCATTCCGGCCTCGGAGCCGGACCGACACTTCCTCCTCTGGTTCGTCGGTGGGGGCGTCCTCCCTCGCTCGCCCTAGGTGGCTTTCCCTCCCTCCCTCGCCCGGCGTTACGCCGACCGAACCAAACAGACCAAGTCGAACAAACCCAGGAGGCGAACCTTTGGAATTTTAAATATTTTCTGCGGCGCAGTGGTCGACAAACACCGGTTCAGAAGGAGAGGGATTGACCTGCTCCTTATGACTGCAGGTCCTTCATATTCAAACATTGCCATGTGTTTCCATCATTTCGTCCAAAAATGAGTCTTATCGCCAATGCCTTCATCTCTCAATGTTCATGTATGATTCACCTCTAAGCCAAACAGCAGAAAATAATGCATTAAAATGAAATGATTCTGACCTCACAACTTGGATTTCCGAGCCTCCCCTGCTGAGGTCACAACGCTCCACTGTAAAACACAAAGTATTTTAGTATGAGCACATTGTGCCTGATCAGACCGCACTGGAGCGGGATCTGACCCCTCAACGCGCCACATCCAAGCGCCGTTATCGGTAAAATAGAGGTGCATGTGCAGGTCACCAGGGCTAAGTGCACACACACGTGTACACACACACACACGAGCGCACACGCACGCCTGCACACACACACACACACACACACACACACACACACACACACACACACACACACACACACACACTATAATAATAGTTAGAAATTAATATTAATAATACTTAATTTATTAATACTTTTTTTTCAATTTTCGTAGTTTTATTGTCTTAAATATGTATATATGTTTTTAGAATGCTCAACAGTGCACTCTATGAAGATGTAATAGAATAGATTAGCATATAGAATGTCTAATGTGTTTTCAGCTTTACTTTAACCATCCAGTTTGAGAATAATTATTTCCATGGAATTATTTTTTTTAATTGAGTGTAAAATTCATTCAATGTAATTGAAAAATTCAATATAAAAAATATCGCAAACAAAATATTATTCTCAAGCTGCTGCCCTTTATTTTATATCTTGTGCAGAGCATCACTTCTTTTTTTGTATATTCTGTAAATATTTGGATTTTTTTTCAATGCGTTATTTGACCACGTTTTCATTAGGAAATGTGCTGTCAATTTGGCACAAATTCCCCTTGTGTAAAATATGTACTAAGTTGTACTTGGTGAGAGAAAAGCATCCTGGATTCTATATTCTGGAATAGATTAGATTAGATATAACTAATTGTCATTGCACAGAGTACACGTACTGAGGCAACGAAATGCATTTCTCTGCATTTACCATCCTAGTATCCGATGTATCTCGAAGCATTGGCTGCTGTAGCACCGCCCAGGGAGCAGTAAGTGGGTTGCTCAAGGACCCATCAGCACACTCCCATGAGGAGCTGGACTCTCGATTCTGGATTCTGAATTTCATATTCTAGATTCTATATTCTAAATTCTATATTCTATATTCTATATTCTATATTCTGGATGGTTGACGTGTGACGTGCGTCTCCAGAGGTTCACAACAAACGATCCGATACTCAACGACTGGATTATCCAAGACCATCCCCAAAACGGTCCGAGCTTCACAGACGCAGAGAAAAGTCCCAGAGAAACCAGCAGAGCGGGGCCGGCCCCAGGCACAAGAGGACTGAGCGCCTGCTTAGGGCCCCCCGTGGCCACCAGAGGGCCCCCAAGAGCGGTGCGTGGAGGGGGGTGGCCCAATCAGCGGCGCGCCAGGAAATGCCCTGCTCCGCTGCACGAGATGTTTTATTTATCCTCCTATGTCTCCTAATCGAGAGGAAAAATTGTCGCCAAATTCAATTCTGCTTTGGGCCCCTTCAACCGAGCCCCACGGATTGTTAACAAAGCAGTCACATGGAACAAGTCCACAGAGATGCCGGTCATACAGTCGTGCTGCTGTGTTTATCTGGAGCCAACAGGAGGAGTTTTAAAAAGGGAACACGCCCACGGAGACGCCGGCGCGTTGAAGGTGCAGTGTCTATCTTTTCAGGCAGCCGGATGCTTTTCCAAACAGGACCCTCCTCTCATATATTCATGCCATCGCTGCTGTCAGGTGGAGGTCGTGTCAATTTCACATCATCAGTATTTATAAACGTTTTTACAGGATACATCAGGTCCTCACAGTTGGGGGTCCTTAGCCTGCCAAGGAGGCCTGGTCTTGAGCAAGGTTTGAGGACCACTGCAGTAACACCACACCACAACAAGTCCCAGAAACAGTCATTACTGGACATTCTCTCACGGTTTAACATCTTGGAAACAAAATAACAGTGATTAAGCCAATGTCGATGTCCAAACAGTCATCAATTCCATTTAATATTAAATATCATAAAGCACAGAACTGAACTAATCACTCCACACCACAACAAGTCCTATAATTGGAAACCCCAATTATCGGTTGGTCGACACCTCCAGATGGAAATGGGTGTAAGGCAGGGCGGGTTCTTAGGTCCATTCCCAGCCGGGACTCTAGCGCCTCCGCTGGACCAAGGAGGTAAACATGGATTGGATTCCATAGGATTTAGCCTCTCCAGCCCCGATCTGGGAATAGTTCTCCTGGACTGCCTCCTAGCTTCTAGATGCTCTACTTTTTCCTTGACTATCTCCTAGACCGCCTCCTAGCTCCTAGACGGTCTCCTTTTTCTTAGATTACCTCCTAGACCGCCTCCTAGATTCCACACCGTCTCCTAGCTCCGAGACAGTCGCCTTTTTCCTAGATTACCTCCTATACCGCCTCCTAGCTTCTAGACTGCCTCCTAGCTCCTCGACTGTTTCCTTTTTCTGAGAGTACCCCCTAGATCACCTCCTAACTTCTACACTGCCTCCTAGCTCATAGGCAGTCGCCATTTTCCTAGACTGCTTCCTAGACGGCCGACTAGCTTCTAGACGGTCTCCTAGCTCCTAAACAGTACTTTTTCCGAGACTACCTCTGAAACCGCCTTCTAGCTTCTAGACAGTCTCCTAGCTCCTAGACTGCCTCCTAGCTTCTAGACAGTCTCCTAGTTCTTAGACGGTCCCCTTTACCCTAGACTGCCCCACAGACCGCCTCCTTGCTCCTAGACTCTCTCCTAGACCAGTTATTATCAACCTTTTCCACATCCAGGATCCTCAGTCCATCTTCACCAGGTCATGAAGCCTTTAGCTTGATCACATATAATCTCTGGGATCCAACTTGATGAGATTTTTATTCTGATTCTGATATTCTGCTTTATTCTGGTATCTGACAGATCTGATTCAGTGTCTCTCGACTCTAGTCAGAAACAGTCATTACTGGACGCCCCCTCACGGTTCTCACAAAATAACAGCTATGGTTAAGCGTCATTCATTTCTGCTGGGGACCTCCCTGGGACCTCTTGAAGGACCCCAGGGGGGACCCCCAGACCCCACTGGGATGTCCAAACAATCATCAACTCCATTTAATATTAAATATCACAAAGCACAGAACTGAACTAATGACTCTGACATTTTCTAGAGAGGTATTGTCTTATCTTCCCCCCTCTCTCTCTCTCTCCTTCTCTCTCCCTCCCAACACAAGGTTATGCTTCTCATTAGCATAAGCCGCCAAACATCAGGTCCATCCACACCGTGCCATCGTCTTCTGGCTGTTTACCCAGAGGGCTTGTGCATGAAACTGCATAAGCCGGATTTCTAAAGCAACTGAAAATGCTGCGCAGACAATACACTCTGCAAAGTGCATGTGTAATCGTGCACGTCTAAGCGAGAGAGAGAGAGAGAGATAGAGAGAGAGAGAGAGAGAGAGAGAGATAAAGAGCAAACACTACTCTGTGTTTTAATCAGTCGCCTCGTTTGTAAAAATGTCCTTGAGCCTCATGTGTAAGTTAGATATTCGCTCCCCCCTTACAGTCCCTATCACATCCTTAGTCCCTATCCCTTAAGTACTGGGTAATTACCTGGTGAGTGGTACTGTACGAACAGTAAATTACTGGGTAATAACTGATGAACTACAGCATCTGCTTAAGCACCTGCTAAATGACATAATGCACTGTAATGTAATGCGCACCTTTAGATTTTAGTAACAACACTGTAGTTATCAGAGTGTTTAGGGTGCTAATGGCCGAGGTTATATTCTGAAGTAAGGTATTTACTGTGATTTGCCCGGTGACTGAGTGTGTACCTGAGTCCTCCGGTGGTCATTAAACCATCCCATATGTATGTCAGTACCGTGTGTCACGATCATTGTTTCCAGGTCTGCGGTTTCCCACGGCATTGGACTACTCCTGAAGTGATGCCGCGGGTTGAATTTGTTGTCGGCGGGTTGGGTAGACCTATTTGGCGTGCAAATGACATGACTATTTTGTATAAATAAACACATAAAAAATGAACATGGGGCCGGAGATGATGAATGGGACGGGATGAAACGAAACCAGACATAATGGGGAAACGTTCTACATGAGTGTCCACATTATCCAAACATGTTTACTGAAAACATGTTTGGATAATGTTTCTTATTTACGCAGATGCATAATAGACCAAGGCCCTAATGGATGGCTCTTTCACCCTCAAAAGGCTATATCATTAATATCGCAAATCAAACAAATGACGATAAAAAAACCCCACAACATCAGCTGTGAGAAAGGCAGTAATGACTGATGCCTGGTAATAAACAACCAAACCAACACAGCGGGAGGGAACAACATTACAAACTTCACTCATTTTGACAGGAAATCATCAAAGTAAGTGCATCCTTACTGTGGCTTATCAATTGAAAGCCAGCGTTGTGGCATTCCATATGTGCCAAATCATAATGCGTAAATGTTATGTATGAATGACCAAATCCAGCAGCATGGAGACAAAACAACACAAGGACCACACCAGAGGTAGGGATATACAGTAACATCACATACACATCAAGAAAGCAATATCAAATAGCAATAATCCAATCAATATAAAAAAATGTTATCACCTTAATAACTATGACATAGACCAATATGAATAGGGTCAAGGTTGGCACATGCTCAAATGTGCATATAAACAGCCTACTGTCGAAACAAAAAGATATTTAAACAAATTTATTCACTAGAAAATATGTGTATTTATTTATTTTCATATAATAGTAAATATCAAAATCTGTAGTATGGATGATAATTGAGTATTGACTTTAGGAGTCAAACTTAAAATGTGTTTCCCTTACTGATCAAATTCCCATAATATTCATAATTCATAATCTGTAATTCCATCATGACTATTCTTTGCACATTTCATTTTTATTCTAGGGAACCTCAAAATGTAAGCACAATAACTGGAATATTTTGCAAACCACTGTCCGAAACCTTCCACCAGGTACAGCACACGTTTTGGAATCAATCCAGTCGCTTTGATGTATTTTGCAAGTGTATGGCTCCAAAACTGTGGCAGGAGTATTGCAAAATCATAATAATAAATTAAGCTGCAGGCAGCAATATAGGGGCGTCCAGGGTAGTCTGCCCTTTGTTTAAATTCAATGGAAGGGTGTACTTTGGTTCCCTGTTGCAGTGTGTGTTATGAATGGAGAAGCTCATTTGTTGCCGTGTGGTATGGCATGTTGTAAATCAACAGAAAACTGGCTTCACAAAAATAATGTATTTTATAAACCTAGAAATAAATAAACAAAGGTCAGTGGTTGAACTGACTTCAATTGTTGAGGATATATAATGAAATTAATTGTGTGTTGTGGGCTACACCAAAAACACAAAAATAATGAAAATATTTCAAAACACATACACAATAAATACATGTTCCTTGCATTATGTAATTTCTTATGGTTATCTCTACCAGTAATTATAATCAAGGAAGATTGTATACATTGATATCTCTGGAATGTCTATAAATGGTGACAGTGATACTTACTGTACTTACGCTAGTGCATGGCAGTTGTCATCAGAAGTGAATATACAGTACGTATGATGTATATCTAATACACTGTGCTTTGTTCAATCCAGATTTCCTCTTGTACTACTTTTAATTCATGGTGAAAGGATAGGAAAGAAGTCCAAACGGCTAAAACTACTGCAAGGAAAATATATTACTGAGCAGTAGTCGGACAGAACTAGAGGAGGTCAAAATATAGCAGCAATGTGTGTAAATGTGGTGCGACATATGAGACGTGGTGTGTTACACGAATGAGGCCATCGTTACGTGAACTGAAGAAACAACTCATTTTTCGGCATTATCCGGCGCGGTCGCTGTCGCTGTGCCATCCATGTCAAGTTTGGTTTTGTTAGTGACTGTAGTGGTGTCAGTGTCGGTGCCGTGGAAGCAGCCGCCCCGGAGGAAACGTTCCTCACTGGTACCGGTGAGCATGTACTCGTCCGGTATTTCTGCAGCGCACACGTTGGAATTGTGATGGTAAAAGTCAGAGTTGCGTCGTCGTCGAGGTTTACAGTGCCACCGATGTACATCCGGCAGGAAGTACCGAGGCGTTTTCCCTTGCGCCTTTGACAGCGGTGGTTTTGGGTGGTAATGTGGAATGTGGAAGGTGTATTGTCGTCCTCCAGGCGACAGCCATGTCTGTCTGTTCAAGCGCTGAAGGCTATTGAGCAGCTGCTCCCATCCGTCCCTCCTGTTGGAGGTTCATGTCAGGGACAGTGTCTGGGATGGGCATGTCTGACATCAGCAGAGTTTCTGTGTTCTTGGTACATGTGACATATGCACCGTGTTACCCTGGCGTCGGGTTGTTAGGGTTTCTATTGTGTTTGGACGTCCTTTACTAATTGAATCTGGGCTTCCCAGGGACTGAGTTTCATTGCCATGGTGTTGTCAGCGATGGTACATTCTTGCAGTTCCATGTCCTTTCCATGAACTGCTACCAATTTGGTTGCTGTTGCCATCGACTGTATTTGACATTACTTTGATTCCACCAACCCAAAAAGACAACAACAGTGTTTGTAGTGAGCAATGAGAGGAGTAGGGCCTCTATTATGAGTATTGCAATGTTTCGTTGAAACAGAAGGCCGTGGAAGTCATTGGTTGCCAACGTGTAGCATACAGTTGTTGGTGCTAGGAGGGCGGCAACGGCTGTCAACATCATTTGTTGTTCTGAACTTGGGGTGGTTGGGTTAGAGGGCAACTCCTTCTTTTCCACGGTGGAGTAGGGTGTGACGAGCACCTCTTAGGACTGTGAATTACAGCCTGTAAAGTAAAGATAAAGTAAAAGTAAAGTAAACACAAAGTGAAGTGCATTATCCAGTGTCTTTGATATAATTTAGTAAGTTATGTGTTTTTCTGCGTCATTGTTTTTTTGATAAAACATCTGTTGTTCTTTAATGTACAAGTAGTAGGTACTTTAAGGTACACCTGTACAATCCAATGTAATCCAATACAGCAGTTGAGTTATAAATGTAGTATTATTGTGTCTGTAATGGTTAGGGTTTTTTGTACAGAACTGTCATAGAGGAGGTGTTAATACACTGATATGATTTAGCATTGATTGATAGTTGAAGGTGGTGCTGTTCTGAGCTGCATTATATTCAGAGGTGGTGGAATATCATGTCCCCCTCATATGCCATTATGGAGGAGAAAAACTTATAAACACCTCTCAATATAATGTAGTTCAGTCCACCATGGTTAACTATAAGCTCAGTCATACACATGGAGTTGAATGTCCTAATTTTGGACTGTATTTCAACAGTAACAGAACATTATACATTTATTAAAAATATGATTAATGGCAGAAAGGGTACTGGATAATATTAGGTTGTACAAGTGTTATTACAGTGTATAATTAATTGCCTCCGTAATCATTAGTTATTGTGGTAGTGTATCAACGGAGAAAAAGGTTTAGCTTCATATCATTATATAATGTAAACGTCATCTTCTTACATGAAATGTTGATAATAGTTGTACTTACTTGTGTTCTTGCTGATATTTCCAAGTGTGACTTTGAGGCATCTGGAACCCAAGAACATAAAAAGAATGTCATTATTTCAAAACATATAAATAATAAATACATGCACATAGAAAATAAATACATGTTCCTTGTATTATGTTATTTCTTAGGGTTATTGTGAACAGAAATCGTAATTCAGGAAGTTTGTATCAATTGATATCTCTGGAATGTCTGTAAATTCAGACAGTGATGTTATTGGGCTTTTATTTTGTAGAACTTAATCTGGTGCCTGTCAGTCGTCCTGAGAAGCGTATATATATTTCTGACGTTTAATACGCTGCGCTTTGTTTCATCCAACTTTCTTCTGGAGAAATGATACCAGTCACTCTGTAACTTTGTACGGTCAAGAGTTTGCCTCTGATATTCCTTTTATTTAAATCCAATCGCGACTTCACCTATGCTTCACCTATGACAGTATTTTGGTAAGGTTTGGGTGATGTGATCTGTGTACTCAACTTCTGCATGCCCACAATGACTTCTTCGTTGCAGCATACATCTGTGCGTGGCGCCATCTTGGTGAGGTGGCCATCGTTACTGTATACTGAACCCATCTGGATGAAACTCTAACGACGCCATGTTGGAACTTCCCGGTATACACACATTTTTTTGACTTAATTATTCTATGATAAATGACTAATCTGGATCAAACTTGAGCGATGGCATGTCAGAACCGTCCAGAATACACATTTCATTCATCTTGTCTGTGAGTGCGGCAGATCCATGACATCCACACAACATTGACGTCAGTTTGTTATGAACAAAAACAATAGGGCTCCTAGGGGGCTGGACCCCTATTAATCACATATCTGTATATACAATACCATATACATAACTCTATTCCTTTTACTTCTATTTTGTACCCCCACTCTGTATCACCTTTTTGAGTCTTATTTCATTTATATTATCCTATTCACTAACTGCATTACGGTTTAGGAAGCAGTTAGTTTCAGTTAGTTGCTAGGTAGGAATTAGATTAGCTATTATGTTCGGTTTAGTAACTATCGTGCATAATCTCCGGGTGAGTTGGGAAGACATTTCACTGCATATATGTATGAACGTATGTATATGTTTGTGATAAATAAACCTATTGAATCTTGAATCTTGAATCTTGAATCATCTAACTCAGGGGTCTCAAACTCACCTTACCTGGGGGCCGCTGGAGGTAGAGTCTGGGTGAGGCTGGGCCGCATCAAGTATTCCAAAAAAAAGTACGTCTTTTCCCTTTCCTATTGCAACACTATGTTGTTTATATTAGGTCACTGATTACTCTTGTTGAGTCTGCCCACTCCCAAGTCCTCTGTACCTTGCACTGGGTGACAGGATATATTTTCCTTCCACTTAGTGTCTCCGGAATCACGTTTCAACAAAGTGACGCGTTGGCTAACTTGTCAACAAACACCACCGGAAGCTGTCACGAGCATGAGCTATGGTAGACCATAAGTTATAAAAAAAACATAAAACGCCCAGGGCAACGACTCGCGCAACGACTCGGCAAAAAGGTGCATGTGAGAAAAAGGCGCGGGCCGCACTAACATTCAACTTTGATGTCAAGTAGGGGGCCACAAAATATCGTCCCGCGGGCCTCAATTGGCCCGTGGGCCGCGAGTTTGAGACAGCTGATCTAACTATTAAAGAAGGAATCTCTGTCCGGCGGTATGTCTGTCCGTCTGTTCTTATATTATCTCCACATCCGTTCATCAGATCTACTTCCCACTTGGCGGCTGTGTTGCTGGGGACCTGATGACGTGCCGTGTCGGATTCGGTGAAATTCGGACACACGACCCGTGTAATGTGAACAAGCAATGCGTGACCGCTCAGCTCTGTGCAGCAGCGGGGCGGGGCTTCAGGGCCCTACGACTGAGTCTCAAAGAGTGTCTCGAGGGAGCGCCGCTTACTCAGCAATGTTGTGTGATGAAGACGCGCTGACGAGACAAAGGACTGACACGAATAGGACAGAATCATTGGCAGAGGAAACCTGGACTCCACTGATCCCCCCGAAGCTCCATCATGCCTCTCCCTGCAACGTTGTCCTTACAATTTGTCAAACTGTGCCATTAAAATGTGTGCGAAAGTCTTACATTTCGAAACGGGCAAGCACTAGTTATGATATAAGATGTGCAATAACAATAAGTGTGCAGCGCTGCCAGCACACTGGAAGATGCATTCCAAAATGAATCGTTAAATGGGAGAAGCGCAGATGAATTGTGAGCTCGGGAGAAGAGGAAGTGAGGGCAATAAAAGACAGGATTCTACGAGGAGAATCAGAAAGTTTGGAGAGAGAGAGACAGATAGAGAGACAGACAGAGAGAGAGAGAGAGATGCATTCGTGGCCCTTCTTCTTTCATGTGAGGAAGCTGCGGCATTGCAATCCTCCTCTTCATCTCCGTCTCTTTCTCTTCATCTCTCTCTTTCACGCTCCCCTAAGTCCTTCCTGCCTTCCACGCCCGCCATCGTTGCCGCTCCTCTTTTCTCACCTCTCCGCTGTTTTCGCCATGTGTGACTAATCTCTTCTGATGACATTTGGAATTTTTCCTGTGTGTGTTTGTCTGCGTGTGTGTGTGTGTGTGTGTGTGTGTATTTGTGTGTGACTGAGCATTTTAAAACTTGATTGTTTGTTTCCGTGGCGTCTTGGAGATGCTGGAACTCGTGACAGTATCAGTTCAAAATATGAATGAAAACAACAGCAGAAGCAACACAATGCTGCCCTTGGTACGAGGTAGCGCCGCTCCCCAGAATATGTTATCGCACCCTTTACATTATGTTATTTGGTGAGCAGGGTAAAAATAACACACTCAAAATGTACAACAACCCCATGACTCTTTGACCTGAATGTGGACAGATCACACAACGCGCCAGTTGTGGTTACATTAGTTACGTAGCTGGGGATTGAACTGGCAACCTTCCGGCTACTAGACAAGCCACACTGAGCAATCCTGCACAGCCATATCACCGCACCGCCTTTGCAGCGCTGGAGAAAGGTCTGGCTCAAGCCGCTGTCTTTGCGGCATCGGGGGGCAGGGGAGGGAGCGCTGAAGCCTTTGTTTCATGTCGGCATTGGGACTTTGAAGACGGTCACACACAGGTAGCACAAGGGAAAGCCGATGGGCCAACCAGTGCCACGCCACTGTCACCGGTTCCTGCAACAGCTTGTTTCAGGACTCAGGCAGGAAGCTTGAACTTCACTTAAACTAACACCAAACTTAAAGTCAGTTGATGAGACAACCCTCTCAGGCAGTGGTTCTCCAACTACTTTTTTTGTGGTGAACCCCGTCAAAGATCTTTTTTTAGCTGAGTACCCTCTAACCAGGCCCTGGAGGAAAAAAAGAGGGAACTAACATAAATTATGTACCGTATGTGCATCATATGTGCTGTTATAAATATAAAATATAACCGATGTTTTTTTATTTTCGGAGTACCCCCTGCAGTACCCCCATTTGAGAAACACTGCTCTAAGGAATGGGTTCTACCTCCAACACATTCATATAGCGCTGTCCATTGTTGACATTCTGGCCCGGGAAAAATACTCAACTACTGTATAGACCACAGCTGAAATAGTTCAAATATAAATTTCACATTGAATTTTTGAGAAAAGCACAGGAAGTTGTTGTCATATCATCATCACCGAGACCAGCCTACAGCGGTCTCCCGGTAAGCACAAATCCGCTGTCTAGTTTGTCCGAATATCCGCCCCCATGCAAAAGCTATCTCATTGTGAGCATCTCCATCTATCTTTTACCCTCACAGGTAACAGAGTCAAAGCAAAACAGGATCTAAAGAGAGCTCTGACGGGGGCTTTCCGGTGGATCCGTTTGAGTCTTCCCTTCCCA
This sequence comes from Zeus faber, assembly GCF_960531495.2. Classification (NCBI taxonomy): domain Eukaryota; kingdom Metazoa; phylum Chordata; class Actinopteri; order Zeiformes; family Zeidae; genus Zeus; species Zeus faber. The sequence continues at coordinate 28,662,719 of NC_137204.1, read as the reverse complement.
TCTTCCCTCCATCCTTGCTTAATTATTTTCCGTCTAATTGCCTCTGATCCCGTCCTCCCTTGAGAGGCAGCCGAAACACGCCGTGCCGACTCTCAAGCTGCCAGGAAACCAAGCCGGGAAGGCTGAGAGGGCTGTTTCATTCATCCGTCATTGTGTGTGTAGATGGCAAAAGTGAGTTGCCAAATTTAAAATGTCACTTCAATTTGTTGCACATCAATTTGTTGATTATCAGATTTGTGTATGAAACAATTATTTCCATATTTAATCCTAACCCTTGATTTTGGATTTTCGAAATCAAAGGTAAATGTGCGTAAAATTGAGACATTATTTACATTCCGTTGGCCCATTGACAAATATTTATTCCCCATTTATATTGTTATCCATATGGAAACTGTTCATCAATCTCCAATTACATACAACATTATTCATTCTGAAATCATAAACTCACAATGTCAAAATGATCATTCAAATTTGTAATTATTCCTCGTGCCATTTATATGCTTACTTATTGGAGCTGGTTATTATTTAGTGTCGCTCTTCTCATCCCTGGCGCTAAAAAAAAATCAGCTGGTAAATCCTCCAGTTTTACACTCAAACTTGATACACTTGCAAGTATCAAAGACAAGATACGTAGATATAAATATAGAAGCATTTTTTATGTTCCGCTACTATACGTCAAATACGGACAAGCTCAAATCAGTTCTCAATTGTATCATTTAGCATTTTGGTTGATTGGTTGATTGGTTGATTGGTTGATCGCCTACTTTGATGCAGCTGCTACAGCTGTTAAGCTCTTGAACAACACCATCTAGATGAAGGTTGAGGGAAAATCAACACATTCTACCAGACCTTTGCAACACAAAATGATTATTATGATGTTCAAATCATTTAATCACAGGCTCAATTTGTATAGGTATTTGTAAATTTGTACATAAAAATATGTTTCTCTAAATGTTATTTGTCACTGCCACATAGTTGAATGAAGTGAAGCTCAAGGAGGATGTGTAACAAGGCAGGAAGATCAGATTCGTTCCCTGGTATCATTTTACAGTCGCTGGCTTCAGTTTTGGATGAATAATCCAAGAAGAGGTCGTTGAAATTTTTGTATTATCAAAATTTATGAAAGTTCAACACTCTACACATTGTATAAGGGGCAGTGGACACAAGATTCCACCGAGATTTTGACTCGGATGTCGGCATTCAAAGCTCAGAGTGCTCACGATTAAAAAATGGAAACTCCAACTCGGTCTTATAAATGGTCGGCTCTATGCCATCAGAAAATACTGATAGAAATTATACAGTCTGACATCCTCTTAATTTAAAATGAGTTTCACAGCAAGGTTAAAGGACAGAAGGTTCCACAAGATTTGAACCCAGATCACTGAATTCAAAGCCCAGAGTAAAAAATTGTCACACCATGAAACAGCTGCAGTGCCGCTGCCCCCCTCTACAGTCCGAAGCTGCTTTTACACATGCAAACCTGGAATTATCCCAGAAATTACCCCGAGGAGCTGTACACGTGAATGCAAATGTCTGAGTCATTTCACCTGGATATTACCCAGCTTGCACCCTATTACAGAGTCTGCGTAATGTCAGATTGAGCCCATGGGTGAACAGAGCAGGTAATTGTTCGGATCATTCGCAGTGAGTGAGTGGGCGTTTCACATGTTGATGACATCTCTTTCATGCGCCAGCTTTTTACACCTCGGAAGCGCCAAGGCAGCTCCATAAACGGCCTGTTCTATGCGCTCAAAAGGGCCAAGATCAGAAAATTTGGATAGAAATTATGAAGTCTGACATCCTCTTAAGTTAAAATTAGTTTCACAGCAAGGTTAAAGGACGGAAGGTTTGAACGCACATCACCGAATTCAAAGCCTGGAGTGATAACTGTTACACCATGGAACAGCTGTGGTACCCCGCTCCCACTTTACAGTCTAAGACATTTCCATCCTCAAATTATTATTCCCTCCCCAATGATCCCAGGTCAACCTTTGATTGAAACTTCTGCCCTTGCTGCAAGTAGTCAAGATTCCTGCGACTTTTACGAGTGTTCTACGACAGCATTAATGAGGATCCAGAAACTGATTTTTGTAGGTGTAGGAAACTTCTGTCCTTTAAACTTGGTGTGAAACTCATTTTAAGTTTAAGACGATGACACACTTCATTATTTCTATCCAACTTTTCTGATCTTGGCCAGTGCATAGAAGTGACTGTTTATAGAACTTAATTGGAGCTTCCGTGGTGTAACAGTTGTCTTTGCATCCAGACGTCCAAATTCAAGTCTCGGTGGAATCTTGTGTCCTTTGCCCCTTATACCCATGTGTAATCAGAATGTCCCCTATGCAAAGTGATTTGTCCCATTTCATGCCAAGGTGTCTGATGGGTAACTTGTTTCTTTTTGGCCAATTTGTACATACAGATCCATAACACGATCAAGCTTTTGGGTATTATTTGATGTGCTGCTTCAATACAACAAATATGGACAAGCTCAAATCAGTTCTCAATTGTACCATTTCGCATTTGGATTAATTGATTGATTGATTGATTGATTTATTGATCGATTGATTGATCACCTACTTTGTCGCAGCTCTTGTAGATCTCTTGGAGATCTTGGTCCAGGTTAAGAGATCCATTCCATGATTATACAATTCCATTGTAATACGACTGTGATACTGTCATGCAACAACCAAATAATACATTCAAAAATAAATGAAAACAATTCATGCAAAGATTAAATTAATTCAAAGTTTTCTTTTGACAAACAACAATCAAAGAGGGGATTGAAATTGTTGCATCAGACAGAACAAAAGGAAACCAATGGAAAGAATGTTGGAAAGTCTCTCTTGTTCCTCTCTCAGGTGTTTCCAATGAGCCTTGGGCTTCATCCCATTTCAATATAAACTGAACTGAACCGTAACTTTCCTTGCACAAGTCAAATAATATTTTCTAACTTCCTTTGTTCTTTGACTCAACCTGACTTTTGGCGGGCCGCCCCACACCCCTATCAGGCCCCTGACCCCAGCTGCTGCACATGCGGACCACAGAACGCATGACGGCCGATGGCCCCCCACCCACAGCACGACACCCAGCAATGAGAGCCCTGCGCACAGAGAGGACCAGAGAACAGGTACCCAAGCAACGAGGAGTGATGACAGGAATTCCCACCCCCCTCTTCCCCCAAGGAGACCACATAGGAGGCTCATCCCGAGCATGCCCTGCAAGGGTCAGGTCCACGCTGGCTCCCAGGTCCAGATGGAACCTCCAACCAGCCCTGGCATGAAGGGCCAACTCCGACAGCAAAGTTTCAATGCAACGCTTCACGAACAGAAACTTGAAACCAAGTAACAGCATTTCCGCCTCGCTTAGCAACCCGGCGGGGCACAACAGCATCACACGCTCTAAAATAATTCGGATCAGGGTCGACTGAGGCGAGAAGGTTTCATTAATCTGACACTTCAGTTGCAACATCAAAGTCCATGATGTGTCTGTAGCCGGTCGGGCCTGACACTCAAGAATGCGTTGTCTTTATGAATGATGAAGAATGAGATGAGGACAACTGCTGCCTTGCCAGCCGGGGGGGTAGGGGGGGGATCTTTTCTCTGTGTAAATCACAATAATATCAGCACAGCAACTTCAAGGACCGGGTTTCTTCATGCACACCTTTAAAGGAGAAAGGGAGAGAACAGCGAACGCATGTGAAACCATCTCCGTGCTCCGTTAGTCTAGCTTGAGCTCCATAAACTGGCATGTGACACAAAAGTGCTGTCCACGATAAAAACAAAAAAACATGCTGAAATAAACATTACGACAGTTAAGAAGAGCAGTTGTGACCTGTACAAAGTAAGAGTTGGTCTCTCTTTAGCGTTTAAACACATTCTAACACACAATTGACCAGAGCACTCGTATAATTTCACCTGTCTCCAGCAGGGCCTGTAGCTGACTGAGAAGAATAGCATGAATCTACAGGAAGTAGCATGGCCAAAATGTCAAAGGTCACACAATAAAAATACAATTAACAAAATAAAAGCTCCCCAAAAGAAATATACACAGAAACAAGTATATACAAGGAAAATAATAATAAATTGTGAACAGAAATGGATTATTGGTGAAATATAAACCTATTACATGAATACATTGGTTACATCTCCGGAACAAATCAATCACTCACAATCCTCCTCAGTCAGTCAAGCGGCCGGTAAACCCTCCAGTTTTCCACTGAAACGGATAGACTTGCCCATATCAAAGACAATTTGCCTAAATTTGTGTCCAATTTAATGTTGATTGGCTGACTTGTCTGTCATTGGCTTTTGGCCAATTTCTACGTACAGATCCATTACACGATCAAGCATTTATGTGAATCCAGTCAAATATCAGTGGAACGTTCTTCCCTTGCCGCTAGTCATCAGGATGCCTGAGACTTATATGACTGCATCAATGAGGATCCTGAAACTGAGTTTGTAGCTCACATCCCCTCCCTGCAGATAGGGTGGCTGGGTGGTGAAGGCAATGGACTGCTAATCCATTGTCCATGCAAGTGTGGGTTGGACTCTCATCGTTTACAACTTTATACAACAATGTGGCAGCTTCCTTTGCTAGTTTAAAATGACATGCAAATAAGATTCCCGGTGAGACATTTGAAAATATATCAAAAAACCATCTTCATTCGTTTCCTATTTTAAAAGGCTTTTGGATGGACCAAATTTGCACAATTAAAAAAACAAGGAAGTTATAAAATAAAATCGAATTGTACAATGACATTTATTCAGCTCATTAGAAACACCTGCGAGAGGAAAAAGAGACACCGTTTTCAACATTCTTTCCATTGGTTAACTTTTGTTTTGTTCTGTTTGATAATGCAACATTTTAAATCAGCTATTTGATTGTTGTTTGTCATCAGAAAACTTTGAATTAATTTGATCTTTGGATCAATTATTTTCATTTTCTTTGTACATTATTTGGTTATTGCATGCCAGTATCACAGTCGTAATACGATGGAATTGTATAACAATAGAATGGATTTCTAAGCCAGGACCGAGAACTCCAACAGATCTACAAGAGCTGCAACAAAGTAGCCAATCAATAAATCACTCAATCAATCAATCAATCAATCAATCAATCAATCAATCAATCAATCAATCAATCAATCAATCACTCAATCAATCAATCAATCAATCAATCAATCACTCAATTAATCAATGATCCAAAATTATACAATTGAGAACTGATTTGAGCTTTTCCATATTTGCCGTAAAGAAGCGGTACATAAAAAATGTTTCTATATTTGTCGATCTTGTCTTTGACACAGGCAAGTGTAAAACTGGAGGATTTTCCGTCTGTTTGACTGACCTAGGAGGATTTTCTTGAGTGTCATTGATTTGTTATGGACGCATCATCGGACTAGGACGTTGCAAGTGAAGTGTCAGATTCCTGAAACCTCTCGCTGCTGTGTTAATGAGATTCTTCATCAATCTGAAGCCATTGACTGTGAGGGATAGCTTTTAATATTATGGTGATTGACCCCGATCGAACGATTTTTGAGCGTGTGTGGCTGCCTTGCCCTGCTGGCTTGCTAGGCGAGGAGGAAATGCTGTGGCTTGGTTTGAAGTTGCTGTTTGTAGAGCACTGCATTGAGACATTGCTGTTGAAAATCAGGGCTGGATTTTGGTCCGAAAAGTCATGGTACTGATGTATGAATAATAACAGTTATGTTTATTTCTTAATTTTCTTTAATGAAAGTGTATTAGACAGTAAAGGGAAAAGAGATGATCAGGGCGTAGACGGGTCCAGGTGACATCTGAAGAGATGGGTATTCTTTCTGCGACAGATGATGGGGAGTGATTTGGACATTCTGCGACTAAGGGGAGCATCTTTCACCACTGAGAAGAGTCACGATGAGATGAGCGGCCGAAAATAATAACCATATCCAGTGTGTTTGCATATACATGGCATTAGGAATAATAAGAAATTTGAATTATCAATTTGGTGATGTTGAGTTGTTTAAGAGATTGGACATTGGAACCCAGGTAACAGTGAGTAGTGAAGCATCTTCTTCAAGGTTCCATTGTGTAACGGTCAGCATGCTGGACTTTGAATCCAGTTGTTCAAATCTCCCTTGCTCAAAGTGTGCTGCTAATTTCATGCCGAGGTGTCAGAAAGGCTGACTTGTCTGAGCCCATCAGACACCTCATCCTTGCTGCTAGTCCTGAGGATGCCTGTGATTGTCATGGTCTGATGATGTGTCCATAACAAATCACACTCTGCAATATCCTTGTCGAACAGCTGGTCCTCCAGTTTTCCACTCAAACTGATACCTGTGCCTGCATCAAAGAAAACATCTCTAAATCAAAAGCATTTTTTTATGTGCAGCTTCTATAAGCCAAATATGGATGAGTTAAAATCAGTTGTCAATTATATAATTTTGCACTTTGGCTGATTGACAGATCGATTGATTGATTGACTGGTTACTTTGTTGCTGCTCTTGTAGTTCTCTTGAAGATCTCGGTCCAGGTTTTCAAAATCCATTCCATTGTTATACAATTCCATATTATTACGCAACAATGGATGACATGTTTTCCAATGAGAAACGTAAATAAAATAGGTGATTTTCGTCATTGCATTAACAACTAAAACAAAAGTTAACCATTGGAAATAATGTTGAAAACTGTCTCTTGTTCCTCTCTCAGGTGTTCCTAATGAGCCATGGGCTTTGTCCCATTGTAATCTAAATAACATTCCTTGAACAAGTCATTCTATTTTAAAACTACCTTCTGTTTTTTGATGGTCTGAATTTGACCAAATCGAACAACCTTTTCAAAATGGCAGCCAATGGTGATGGGTTCTTTACACATTTTTAAATGACTCACTGTTACACTTATTTACATGTTGTCTCAAACTGTGAAAGTAATCTGCCAGATGGTCATATGAAATGGTAAACTCAGCCACCTATCCTGGAGGGAAGCGATCTACAAAATCAGTTTCTGGATCCTCATAGATGCTCTCTCATAATTCCTGTACAAGACAAAGGCGTCCTGATGACGACCAGCAAGAACTTTTGGTTACACTGATACTTTAACTCGATACACACTAATTTGTGATTGTGTTCTCAAGCTGGATGCAGAAGTTGGCAGAAAGCCAAATAACTGTCCATCACCGTAACCACTCGGCCACCTCATCTGGAGGGAAGGGATGTGATCTACAAAATCAGTTTCTGGATCCTCATAAATAATCTCAGTAAACGGTGACTTGCAGCAAGGACTGCAGGGTCCACTGATATTTGAACTGGATTCACACTGAAGCGTGACTGTGCTATGGATCTGTAAGTAGAAACCAGCTGAAAACTAAGTATAAACAACATGTTAGATAGGAGTCGGAAGGCTCCACCGAGATTTGAACTCGGATTACTGGATTCAAAGCCCAGAGTGCTAACCATTACACCATGGAACCATGAAGACGCATGTTAAGTGGTAGTGTAAATTTGGATAGAAATAATAAAGTTTGACATGTGAAGTTAAAATGGTTTTCAGGCTATCAGCCAAAGAGGCCCCAAAGGCTCTCAGAGTGTGGCTGGGGTAAGGTTGGGGTTGGCCCACTTAATTTCTTCGATGTCGACGGGTTCTTCACTAATTGTTCACCGTTACACTTAATTGCATGTTGTCTGAAAACACCAGAGGATTATGGCAGATGGTCTTAAGAAATACATGTCGATGAGGATGGGATTCGAAACCACGCGTGCAAAGCACAATGGATTAGCAGTCCATCGCCTTAACCACTCGGCCACCTCATCTGGCATGAAGGGGTGTGAGGTGATCGAGAGAATAGGTTTCTTGATCCTCATTAACGCTGTCAAAAATCCCCGTAGAAGCCAATGGTGTCCTGACGACTTGCAGTGAGCTCTGTAGGATCCATCGATATTTGAACTGGATTCACACAAAAGCTTGATTGTGTTATGGATCTGTAAGTAGAAACTGGCTGAAAGCAAAATATACACAACATGTTACATGGGGGGGAGGAGGTCAGATGGCTCCACTGAGATTTTCATTTTCCCATTCAGCAGGGTGTCAAGTGGCCATGTTGCAAGTAGCCATGTGCCTCTGTTGGTCCTCCAACTCATTTCCATTAAGGGGGCCGGCTGAATGAAGCCAAGAGTTGGGAAAACTCTGAGGGTCATTATCTCAGGAGCACAGTTTGCCGCACCCTTGTCATTAACAAGCCATAGATTTAAAGATATTTGCTTGATTCGCACAAGCGACACCTTATTTTGGAGCTCGGATTTTCCACTTTCAAATGATATGCAAAAAAGTCAACCGGCACCAAAAGTTTCTCAGTTTTTCATAAGAGTTGATGAAGTTACAGAAACTGAGTGTTGTCGCTGTCCAACAGCCTCGGTGGAATCTACAAACCAACGCGTGCAGAGCACAATGGATTAGCAGTCCATTGCCGTAACCACTCGGCCACCTCATCTAGAGGGAAGGGGTGTGATCTACAAATCAGTTTCTGGATCCTCATAGATGCTCTCTCATAATTCCTGTACAAGACAAAGGCGTCCTGATGACGACCAGCAAGAACTTTTGGTTACACTGATACTTTAACTCGATACACACTAATTTGTGATTGTGTTATCAAGCTGGATGCAGAAGTTGGCAGAAAGCCAAATAACTGTCAATCACCGTAACCACTCGGCCACCTCATCTGGAGGGAAGGGATGTGATCTACAAAATCAGTTTCTGGATCCTCATAAATAATCTCAGTAAACGGTGACTTGCAGCAAGGACTGCAGGGTCCACTGATATTTGAACTGGATTCACACTGAAGCGTGACTGTGCTATGGATCTGTAAGTAGAAACCAGCTGAAAACTAAATATAAACAACATGTTAGATAGGAGTCGGAAGGCTCCACCGAGATTTGAACTCGGATTACTGGATTCAAAGCCCAGAGTGCTAACCATTACACCATGGAACCATGAAGACGCATGTTAAGTGGTAGTGTAAATTTGGATAGAAATAATAAAGTTTGACATGTGAAGTTAAAATGGTTTTCAGGCTATCAGCCAAAGAGGCCCCAAAGGCTCTCAGAGTGTGGCTGGGGTAAGGTTGGGGTTGGCCCACTTAATTTCTTCGATGTCGACGGGTTCTTCACTAATTGTTCACCGTTACACTTAATTGCATGTTGTCTGAAAACACCAGAGAATTATGGCAGATGGTCTTAAGAAATACATGTCGATGAGGATGGGATTCGAACCCACGCGTGCAAAGCACAATGGATTAGCAGTCCATCGCCTTAACCACTCGGCCACCTCATCTGGCGGGAAGGAGTGTGAGGTGTCAAAAATCCCCGTAGAAGCCAAAGGTGTCCTGACGACTTGCAGCGAGTTCTGTAGGATCCATCGATATTTGAACTGGATTCACACAAAAGCTTGATTGTGTTATGGATCTGTAAGTAGAAACTGGCTGAAGGCAAAATATACACAACATGTTACATGGGGGGGAAGAGGTCAGATGGCTCCACTGAGATTTTCATTTTCCCATTCAGCAGGGTGTCAAGTGGCCATGTTGCAAGTAGCCATGTGCCTCTGTTGGTCCTCCAATCCATTTCCATTCTGGGAGCCGGCTGAATGAAGCCAAGTGTTGGGAAAACTCTGAGGGTCAATATCTCAGGAGCACAGTTTGCCACACCCTTGTCATTAACAAGCCATAGATTTATAGATATTTGCTTGATTCGCACAAGTGACACCTTATTTTGGAGCTCGGATTTTCCACTTTTAAATGATATGCAAAAAAGTCAACCGGCACCAAAAGTTTCTCCGTTTTTCATAATAAAAAATGTTTATTCTCACTGTTAAATAAAAGCTTTTTAAAAAACAAAATATGTTGTGTGTCAATGACGCTGTTCAATATTCCCTCTAAACACAAGAACAATGCAGAGATTACTGCATTAAGCACGGTGTCAAGTCTCCATTCAGCAGTGTGTCAAATGGCCATGTGGAATGTAGCCATGTGCCTCTGTTGGTCCTCCAACCAATCCCCTTCTGGAGGGAGAGTGAAGCCAAGAGTTGGGAAGATTTTGCCACACACTTGTCAATAATAAGCCATAGATTTAAAAGAAATTGCTTCATTCAAGTAACACCTTACTTCAAGTCTCTGATTTCACTTTCAAATTATGTGCAAAAAAAAGTAAAACGGCAAAAAAAGTACCTTAAAAAGGTTGATGGGTCACATATTTTGTGGATCTTCACAGGATATTTGTGAGTGTTGACCAAGTGACAGAAACTGAGTGTTGTAGCTCTCCCAACAATCTCAGTGCAATCTACAAAATGATGCATGCAGAGCACAATGGATTAGCAATGCATCGCCTTAACCACTCGGCCACCTCATCTGGAGGGAAGGGGTGTGATCTACAAATCAGTTTCTGGATCCTCATAGATGCTCTCTCATAATTCCTGTACAAGACAAAGGCGTCCTGATGACGACCAGCAAGACCTTTGGGTTACACTGATACTTTAACTCGATACACACTAATTTGTGATTGTGTTATCAAGCTGGATGCAGAAGTTGGGAGAAAGCCAAATAACTTTCCATCACCGTAACCACTCGGCCACCTCATCTGGAGGGAAGGGATGTGATCTACAAAATCAGTTTCTGGATCCTCATAAATAATCTCAGTAAACGGTGACTTGCAGCAAGGACTGCAGGGTCCACTGATATTTGAACTGGATTCACACTGAAGCGTGACTGTGCTATGGATCTGTAAGTAGAAACCAGCTGAAAACTAAATATAAACAACATGTTAGATAGGAGTCGGAAGGCTCCACCGAGATTTGAACTCGGATTACTGGATTCAAAGCCCAGAGTGCTAACCATTACACCATGGAACCATGAAGACGCATGTTAAGTGGTAGTGTAAATTTGGATAGAAATAATAAAGTTTGACATGTGAAGTTAAAATGGTTTTCAGGCTATCAGCCAAAGAGGCCCCAAAGGCTCTCAGAGTGTGGCTGGGGTAAGGTTTGGGTTGGCCCACTTAATTTCTTCGATGTCGACGGGTTCTTCACTAATTGTTCACCGTTACACTTAATTGCATGTTGTCTGAAAACACCAGAGGATTATGGCAGATGGTCTTAAGAAATACATGTGGATGAGGATGGGATTCGAACCCACGCGTGCAAAGCACAATGGATTAGCAGTCCATCGCCTTAACCACTCGGCCACCTCATCTGGCGGGAAGGAGTGTGAGGTGTCAAAAATCCCCGTAGAAGCCAAAGGTGTCCTGACGACTTGCAGCGAGTTCTGTAGGATCCATCGATATTTGAACTGGATTCACACAAAAGCTTGATTGTGTTATGGATCTGTAAGTAGAAACTGGCTGAAGGCAAAATATACACAACATGTTACATGGGGGGGAAGAGGTCAGATGGCTCCACTGAGATTTTCATTTTCCCATTCAGCAGGGTGTCAAGTGGCCATGTTGCAAGTAGCCATGTGCCTCTGTTGGTCCTCCAATCCATTTCCATTCTGGGAGCCGGCTGAATGAAGCCAAGTGTTGGGAAAACTCTGAGGGTCAATATCTCAGGAGCACAGTTTGCCACACCCTTGTCATTAACAAGCCATAGATTTATAGATATTTGCTTGATTCGCACAAGTGACACCTTATTTTGGAGCTCGGATTTTCCACTTTTAAATGATATGCAAAAAAGTCAACCGGCACCAAAAGTTTCTCCGTTTTTCATAATAAAAAATGTTTATTCTCACTGTTAAATAAAAGCTTTTTAAAAAACAAAATATGTTGTGTGTCAATGACGCTGTTCAATATTCCCTCTAAACACAAGAACAATGCAGAGATTACTGCATTAAGCACGGTGTCAAGTCTCCATTCAGCAGTGTGTCAAATGGCCATGTGGAATGTAGCCATGTGCCTCTGTTGGTCCTCCAACCAATCCCCTTCTGGAGGGAGAGTGAAGCCAAGAGTTGGGAAGATTTTGCCACACACTCATCAATAATAAGCCATAGATTTAAAAGAAATTGCTTCATTCAAGTAACACCTTACTTCAAGTCTCTGATTTCACTTTCAAATTATGTGCAAAAAAAAGTAAAACGGCAAAAAAAGTACCTTAAAAAGGTTGATGGGTCACATATTTTGTGGATCTTCACAGGATATTTGTGAGTGTTGACCAAGTGACAGAAACTGAGTGTTGTAGCTCTCCCAACAATCTCAGTGCAATCTACAAAATGATGCATGCAGAGCACAATGGATTAGCAATGCATCGCCTTAACCACTCGGCCACCTCATCTGGAGGGAAGGGGTGTGATCTACAAATCAGTTTCTGGATCCTCATAGATGCTCTCTCATAATTCCTGTACAAGACAAAGGCGTCCTGATGACGACCAGCAAGACCTTTGGGTTACACTGATACTTTAACTCGATACACACTAATTTGTGATTGTGTTATCAAGCTGGATGCAGAAGTTGGGAGAAAGCCAAATAACTTTCCATCACCGTAACCACTCGGCCACCTCATCTGGAGGGAAGGGATGTGATCTACAAAATCAGTTTCTGGATCCTCATAAATAATCTCAGTAAACGGTGACTTGCAGCAAGGACTGCAGGGTGCACTGATGTTTGAACTGGATTCACACTGAAGCGTGACTGTGCTATGGATCTGTAAGTAGAAACCAGCTGAAAACTAAGTATAAACAACATGTTAGATAGGAGTCGGAAGGCTCCACCGAGATTTGAACTCGGATTACTGGATTCAAAGCCCAGAGTGCTAACCATTACACCATGGAACCTTGAAGAAGCATGTTAAGTGGTAGTGTAAATTTGGATAGAAATAATAAAGTTTGACATGTGAAGTTAAAATGGTTTTCAGGCTATCAGCCAAAGAGGCCCCAAAGGCTCTCAGAGTGTGGCTGGGGTAAGGTTTGGGTTGGCCCACTTAATTTCTTCGATGTCGACGGGTTCTTCACTAATTGTTCACCGTTACACTTAATTGCATGTTGTCTGAAAACACCAGAGGATTATGGCAGATGGTCTTAAGAAATACATGTCGATGAGGATGGGATTCGAACCCACGCGTGCAAAGCACAATGGATTAGCAGTCCATCGCCTTAACCACTCGGCCACCTCATCTGGCGGGAATGAGTGTGAGGTGTCAAAAATCCCCGTAGAAGCCAAAGGTGTCCTGACGACTTGCAGCGAGTTCTGTAGGATCCATCGATATTTGAACTGGATTCACACAAAAGCTTGATTGTGTTATGGATCTGTAAGTAGAAACTGGCTGAAGGCAAAATATACACAACATGTTACATGGGGGGGAAGAGGTCAGATGGCTCCACTGAGATTTTCATTTTCCCATTCAGCAGGGTGTCAAGTGGCCATGTTGCAAGTAGCCATGTGCCTCTGTTGGTCCTCCAATCCATTTCCATTCTGGGAGCCGGCTGAATGAAGCCAAGTGTTGGGAAAACTCTGAGGGTCAATATCTCAGGAGCACAGTTTGCCACACCCTTGTCATTAACAAGCCATAGATTTATAGATATTTGCTTGATTCGCACAAGTGACACCTTATTTTGGAGCTCGGATTTTCCACTTTTAAATGATATGCAAAAAAGTCAACCGGCACCAAAAGTTTCTCCGTTTTTCATAATAAAAAATGTTTATTCTCACTGTTAAATAAAAGCTTTTTAAAAAACAAAATATGTTGTGTGTCAATGACGCTGTTCAATATTCCCTCTAAACACAAGAACAATGCAGAGATTACTGCATTAAGCACGGTGTCAAGTCTCCATTCAGCAGTGTGTCAAATGGCCATGTGGAATGTAGCCATGTGCCTCTGTTGGTCCTCCAACCAATCCCCTTCTGGAGGGAGAGTGAAGCCAAGAGTTGGGAAGATTTTGCCACACACTCGTCAATAATAAGCCATAGATTTAAAAGAAATTGCTTCATTCAAGTAACACCTTACTTCAAGTCTCTGATTTCACTTTCAAATTATGTGCAAAAAAAAGTAAAACGGCAAAAAAAGTACCTTAAAAAGGTTGATGGGTCACATATTTTGTGGATCTTCACAGGATATTTGTGAGTGTTGACCAAGTGACAGAAACTGAGTGTTGTAGCTCTCCCAACAATCTCAGTGCAATCTACAAAATGATGCATGCAGAGCACAATGGATTAGCAATGCATCGCCTTAACCACTCGGCCACCTCATCTGGAGGGAAGGGGTGTGATCTACAAATCAGTTTCTGGATCCTCATAGATGCTCTCTCATAATTCCTGTACAAGACAAAGGCGTCCTGATGACGACCAGCAAGACCTTTGGGTTACACTGATACTTTAACTCGATACACACTAATTTGTGATTGTGTTATCAAGCTGGATGCAGAAGTTGGGAGAAAGCCAAATAACTTTCCATCACCGTAACCACTCGGCCACCTCATCTGGAGGGAAGGGATGTGATCTACAAAATCAGTTTCTGGATCCTCATAAATAATCTCAGTAAACGGTGACTTGCAGCAAGGACTGCAGGGTGCACTGATGTTTGAACTGGATTCACACTGAAGCGTGACTGTGCTATGGATCTGTAAGTAGAAACCAGCTGAAAACTAAGTATAAACAACATGTTAGATAGGAGTCGGAAGGCTCCACCGAGATTTGAACTCGGATTACTGGATTCAAAGCCCAGAGTGCTAACCATTACACCATGGAACCTTGAAGAAGCATGTTAAGTGGTAGTGTAAATTTGGATAGAAATAATAAAGTTTGACATGTGAAGTTAAAATGGTTTTCAGGCTATCAGCCAAAGAGGCCCCAAAGGCTCTCAGAGTGTGGCTGGGGTAAGGTTGGGGTTGGCCCACTTAATTTCTTCGATGTCGACGGGTTCTTCACTAATTGTTCACCGTTACACTTAATTGCATGTTGTCTGAAAACACCAGAGGATTATGGCAGATGATCTTAAGAAATACGTGTCGATGAGGATGGGATTCGAACCCACGCATGCAGAGCACAATGGATTAGCAGTCCATCGCCTTGACCACTCGGCCACCTCATCTGGCATGAAGGGGTGTGAGGTGATCGAGAGAATAGGTTTCTTGATCCTCATTAACGCTGTCAAAAATCCCCGTAGAAGCCAATGGTGTCCTGACGACTTGCAGTGAGCTCTGTAGGATCCATCGATATTTGAACTGGATTCACACAAAAGCTTGATTGTGTTATGGATCTGTAAGTAGAAACTGGCTGAAAGCAAAATATACACAACATGTTACATGGGGGGGAGGAGGTCAGATGGCTCCACTGAGATTTTCATTTTCCCATTCAGCAGGGTGTCAAGTGGCCATGTTGCAAGTAGCCATGTGCCTCTGTTGGTCCTCCAACTCATTTCCATTAAGGGGGCCGGCTGAATGAAGCCAAGAGTTGGGAAAACTCTGAGGGTCATTATCTCAGGAGCACAGTTTGCCGCACCCTTGTCATTAACAAGCCATAGATTTAAAGATATTTGCTTGATTCGCACAAGCGACACCTTATTTTGGAGCTCGGATTTTCCACTTTCAAATGATATGCAAAAAAGTCAACCGGCACCAAAAGTTTCTCAGGTTTTCATAAGAGTTGATGAAGTCACAGAAACTGAGTGTTGTCGCTGTCTAACAGCCTCGGTGGAATCTACAAACCAACGCGTGCAGAGCACAATGGATTAGCAGTCCATTGCCGTAACCACTCGGCCACCTCATCTAGAGGGAAGGGGTGTGATCTACAAATCAGTTTCTGGATCCTCATAGATGCTCTCTCATAATTCCTGTACAAGACAAAGGCGTCCTGATGACGACCAGCAAGAACTTTTGGTTACACTGATACTTTAACTCGATACACACTAATTTGTGATTGTGTTATCAAGCTGGATGCAGAAGTTGGCAGAAAGCCAAATAACTGTCAATCACCGTAACCACTCGGCCACCTCATCTGGAGGGAAGGGATGTGATCTACAAAATCAGTTTCTGGATCCTCATAAATAATGTCAGTAAACGGTGACTTGCAGCAAGGACTGCAGGGTGCACTGATATTTGATCTGTAAGTAGAAACCAGCTGAAAATGAAGTATAAACAACATGTTAGATAGGAGTCGGAAGGCTCCACCGAGATTTGAACTCGGATTACTGGATTCAAAGCCCAGAGTGCTAACCATTACACCATGGAACCATGAAGAAGCATGTTAAGTGGTAGTGTAAATTTGGATAGAAATAATAAAGTTTGACATGTGAAGTTAAAATGGTTTTCAGGCTATCAGCCAAAGAGGCCCCAAAGGCTCTCAGAGTGTGGCTGGGGTAAGGTTGGGGTTGGCCCACTTAATTTCTTCGATGTCGACGGGTTCTTCACTAATTGTTCACCGTTACACTTAATTGCATGTTGTCTGAAAACACCAGGGGATTATGGCAGATGGTCTTAAGAAATACATTTCGATGAGGATGGGATTCGAACCCACGCGTGCAAAGCACAATGGATTAGCAGTCCATCGCCTTAACCACTCGGCCACCTCATCTGGCAGGAAGGAGTGTGAGGTGTCAAAAATCCCCGTAGAAGCCAAAGGTGTCCTGACGACTTGCAGCGAGTTCTGTAGGATCCATCAATATTTGAACTGGATTCACACAAAAGCTTGATTGTGTTATGGATCTGTAAGTAGAGACTGGCTGAAGGCAGATTGGTGGTCGGAAGGCTCGGCCGAGATTTGAACTCTCATCACTGGCTTGAAAGCCGAGAGTGCTAAAAAAACTCCAAAGTTGAAAAAACTCCAA
Organism: Zeus faber; assembly: GCF_960531495.2. Classification (NCBI taxonomy): domain Eukaryota; kingdom Metazoa; phylum Chordata; class Actinopteri; order Zeiformes; family Zeidae; genus Zeus; species Zeus faber. The sequence goes on along the minus strand of NC_137204.1, from coordinate 28,645,950 downwards.
GAGTGCTTGAAAACTCCTAAATAATTTGATTTTTACAAAGCATTTATATTATCACTGTTAAATAAAAGCTTTTAAGCTTTTATGATGCTGTTGAACATTCCCCCAAAACACAAGAATAATGCAGAGATCCCGCCAGCAGTAACCACTCAGCCACCTCAACTGGAGGAAAGGGATGTGATCTACAGAATCTGTTTCTGAATACTCATTAACAGTCTCTCATAATCCCTGTCCAAGCCAAAGGCATCCTGACAACTCAACAACTTTTAAGCGATGGGGTTCAAACCAACAGGTGCAAAGTACAATGGACTATGCATTTCCATAGTCTTAACATTGTCAGTGGGAGGAGTGCGAGAGTTACACAACTGACGTTTCTGGATCCCCATTAATGCTGTTGTAGAGTTCACATTCATCCTCAGGATTTGTGGAAGGAAATACAACGACTCACACGCTGACCTATCTCAGCCCATCAGACATGGCTTTGAAAAAGTGGACACTTTTCCTGGGGTTATAAGGTCTGAAAGCCTCACAGAGATTCGAACTCAGGTAACTGGATTCATAGCCCAGAGTGCAGAACATTACACCATTGGTCTGGGGAATCTCCTGCACAGTAAGACAAGTTGAGCTCACATCTGAGCTCAACAAATAACCTCGGGTCTTCGGAATCCAAAAATACATATGATTATTTATTGAGATATCTCAATAAAGTCTCACAGCGTACCACAAGGCAACCTGCAGTCTAAAAAGCTTCTAGTTAATGCATCAGTTATTAAGACAGGACTCCTCCTTTGGACACAACCACATCCTTGACTTTCACTAAGAACACAGTCAAAACACACAGAGAGGAGACAGCTTGCTGCTATGAGTATGGGTCTTACAAAGAATGCATGTGATCAGCAGAAGAATTAGTTAATCAATGATGATATGGATCAAAGTATCAATTGTTGGATTTTTCTATCGCTTAGCTTTGCAGGAAATTGTCAAAGTATTACATGTTCTAGCAGCAGACATCACCAGATGCCACTGCTTTTTATATGAACAGGCCACTGAACAGACGGGAAAGACGCTGCATCTCTGATGGCCGCCGACCCGATCAGTCATTCTGTCAGCCCTGAGCCCAAAGCAGAGAGCGTGTACAACCACCGGCAATTCAGAAGAAAACAAACAATTAACACAAACAGTCACCCCCCCAAGTCCTTGGCCTGAGGCAGCCCTGTGGCCACAGCAGAATGATGGGGTCGGCAGACTTTCCTCGTAGAGATTACAGCTGAGTGTGGTGAGGAGGGAGATTGAGGGGATATACGGACCTCCTCCTCCTGGAGGAGGCTGTCTGGATCTCTACTCTCCTGATTTCACAGATCTCTTCCAAACATCTATATACATATGTGACCCACCGCGTACTTTAGGGTCATTTAATGGCATTTGACTTTTTTTATACACATGCTTTGAACATGAATAATCAGAGCTTCCAAACAAGGTGACACTTGTGCAAATCAAGCAAATATTTTTAAAGCTATGACTTGTTAATGACAAGGGTGTGGCAAACTGTGATTCTGAGATATTCACCTCCAAAGTTTCCCCCCACACTTGGCTTCATTCAGCCAGCTCCCAGAATACAAATGGGGTTGGAGGACTAACATTCCCACATGGCCTGCTGAAAGGGGACTTGACACCATGCTGATAGGCCAATTGACAGTGTGCTGAATGGGGCGATCTCTGCAATGTTGTTGTGTTTTGAGGGAATGTTGAACAGCGTGATCGATAACATCTTTTGTTTAAAAAAACAACTTTTATTTAACAGTAAGTATATACACAGTTTATGAAAATGACATTTTTTAAGAGTTTAAAAGTGCTGACAACACAACAAAATGTACAGTCTATTAACAATATAAGTCGCATGTGAAAAATGTGTGTATGCCAAATATCTACAAAGTTTTTGGAGTTAAGATGTGGACTAACCCCACTCTACCACAGCTACACCCTGAGAGCCTGTTTCGGTCTGCCTTTTCCGACTGGTGGTGCTGGGAAAGTGATGTCCTGGGCATCATCATCACAGAACTCTGATCTTGTGGAAGAGGTAGCTCTGTCTGGCTCTGTCAAGTCCAGGTGGTGGCATAACAGGAAGTGCATCTCTGGGGGGCAGGGTATGGACGTCACGGAGCAGCTGGAATCTGGTCTCCTCGCCTCCAGAAGACACCTTGGCCGAACCACATCAGGATCCTTGCAACGAAGCTGGAAGACATGAAATGGGATTTCAATCCAAAAAAAAAAAGTATAAATTTATTTGTCTCACCATCACAGTAATTAATGCTCTGTAGAATAATTCATAACAGTATATGCACAAGACAGTGATGCACTACCCAACGAAAGTGCTGGTACCGTATGATCTGTGGCAATGGTCTGAAATATGGGTGTTCTTGCCAGTTGAAGCTTTGCACCAGCAATGTGCCATCTTTGTTCCCCTCTAGCTGAGGCATGTTTATTGTCTTCACCGTACGATTTAAAACAACTGCTGCTATTTCCACAAGAGTGTCGTCTTTCTAAAACGCTGCTTGATAAGTCCAAAGCACCAGTCTGGTAAAAAAAATGAGTGTGGCCTGCTATCAGTAGGTGTGGATCCATGCAATGGTGCAGCTTATGCACTGTATGCCAAGAACAGTACCACAGCATAAATTTGTTTTTGTTCTGTCCTCCACAGTTGTCACAGTGAAGGTCTACCGCGGTCTCCCCAAGACCGTATTCTTGGAAGAAGTGGTGCAGGTAATTTATCACGGCTTTTCTGCCTTTGCTGGATGACATACCTTCGTCCACCAAGTAGTTGACTTGCTGTGGTATTCCCTCACTGCAGACACCAAAAAGGCGACCCTTTTGAGGAGTCAGAAAGTACATTGGGCCTGGCTGAAGGGGATCTGATGGATAATTAACCTGAAAAGAAAAATTAAGGCCTTAGGAACAAATGTGAGCAACAGACAAAGTGCAAAAGCATTGTTTGATCTATCAGGTTCGGTAATGTAGTCTGCTACTCTGTCATAAGTTGTATCACCAAGCATAACGAACTTCATTACTTCACCAACTTCTTCCGTTGTAACAACAGACGTGTCGTCGGTCTCCTCCAGTGGTTCTTGAAAATATTCTGTTTCATCGTCACATTCAGGTTGAATTCCGCTGTTTGAAATGTTTTCCAAGTCTCCAAGAATACAAAGCTAAGCCAAGCCTGAGTCTGTTGCTCAGTGACAGGGACAAGTCAGGCTTTTTTTCATTTTTAGATCACAGATTGGATCATGGATTTTGGTCACTTATAGTTATGCAAGATTGACACATGACTCGATCGCAGGGAACAAGTCTTTTCAACAACTCTGGAGTCGGGAGTCACTCCGGCAAAATAGTCTCGCAAACTGGATATAATCACATTAAAGAGGAAAAAAAAGGTGAAGATATGTGGCAGAATTCATTTTGAATGTGACCGACTTACATTTTGCATTCCGCCGATTTCCAATATTTGGGACAGAATTAGAGGATTCTTGTGTGTCAGAGCCAGGGCCACTCTTCCTCCTCCTCACCCTTCATCGTTCAGGTGGTTCTGCCTCCCTCGCCGACCCTCACACCAACTCAATCAAAAACAACAACGATTCACCTCATCTCCAAAAAGAGCCAAACTTTTCATCACTTGTCCCTTTACGTGTGTGTGTGTGTGTGTGTGTGTGTGTGTGTGTGTGTGTGTGTGTGTGTGTGTGTGTGTGTGTGTGTGTGTGTGTGTGTGTGTGTGTGTGTGTGTGTGTGTGTGGCATGAGCCTAATGCTCTATAATTGAAGAGCGAATGACCTGACACCCCCAAGCTCGAGACATAACGTGGTTGTCCAGCGTTATTACTGTGAGAAAGGAAATCGGTGAAGGGAAGGGAAGGACGGATGAGAGCGGAAGAGGGAGAAGGAAGGAAGGAAGGAGGGAAGGAGGGAGGGAGGGAGGGGGGAGGTGGGGAGTGGCAAGGTCAAGCAAAGGAGTGAATGCTAATAAAAGTGTAAATGGCCGTATGCTGGGGGGCGGGGGGAGGAGGGGGGAATAATGGGATCTGAGGGGGCAGGGCAGGAGCTGGAGTTTTAAAGGTGGAGAAGACAGAGGGACATGGAGGATTTGTAGAATGAAGAAATAAAGAAATAGGGATCGATGGTTCCTGAGTAGTGCGCCGTTTGCCAATAGTTAAAGTAAATATTCAGGGGATTTTTTTGGCACGGATGCGAAGGAGCCGCCAATGTTGGAATGACTCTGCGGAGTCACGGGGAGCGGGGGCGGACCAGCCGCCGCCACGGGAAAATATCCAGGAATCGGGTAAGAACAAGTGGAAGCAGATGAAGTAGTCACCATGTCGAGGTTTTACTTCCAAAACGAAACCCAGGAACCAGGCCAACGAGCAACGGGCCCGACGAATGGAAGGACGCTTGTTACCGAGTGACTGGTCAGGGATCTGGTTGGGGAGCGGAGCCCTTCACCCAGCCCTCGAGAAGCAGGTTGCTCTAGTCAGCTGGGCGTCGGTACATTTCCGAAACCGCTGTTCTGACCTTTGAAATCACGTCAGGTTTTTTTTGTTTATTTTTTGTGTTGTGTCTGTCGTTTTGTTTGTCCCTGAGTCGGACCAAAGTGACTCCACCACCAGATGGAAATAAGTCGCTGTGATGACCATCCTGTTGTGGTTCAGCTCTCACTGGTGAGAAACTGTGGAAAGCTGTCATTTGAAAGAAGCAATTTGAGGACGGAATTGATCTCTCTCTCCCTCTCCCTCGCCCTCTCTCGTCCTGTCTCTCTCTCCCTCCATCTCTCTCTCTCTCTCTCTCTCTCTCTCTCTCTCTCTCTCTCTCTCTCTCTCTCTCTCTCTCTCTCTCTCTCTCTCTCTCTCTGCTTTAAAGCCTCCCAGGGCTGAGGCCGCTCCCTCCAGATTAAAGTATCAGCAACATTCCTGGAGCGCATCACAATGCGTCCAGATCTCCGGTCCCCACGGCCGGGGAGAGGCTGTCCCAAGCTGAAACGACGAAAAAGAAAAACTAGCTCTGGGCAAAAAAAAACAAAACAACCAAGAACCGGCAGCCGGTAAACTGTTTATGCTGCAGAAGGGAGCGTCTGCAAAGTGTCAGCCATTACCAACCTGATGAGAAGTAAAGCCCAGGGGGTGCTGCAGGAAACCTGGAGCTGGGCTTCAACCTACCCCCCTCAGGTCAGTACATTTATATGTATGAACTAGTATTTTGGTGTGTGTGTGTGTGTGTGTGTGTGTGTGTGTGTGTGTGTGTGTGTGTGTGTGTGTGTGTGTGTGTGTGTGTGTGTGTGTGTGTTTTCACTCATCTCCAACGGAGTCGGCCACGCCCTCAGAGATCCAATCCTGTTGCTGTCTGAAATGATTTGTACTTGGTTCTTCTTTTGGATTTCATGTTGCGTATCATTCAGATGCTGTGTCGCCTCATAAGGACCATGTTCCGTCTCCACCAGTACCATGTTCCGTCTCCACCAGTACCATGTTCCGTCTCCACCAGTACCATGTTCTGTCTCCGCCAGTACTATGCTCTGTCTCGACCAATACAATGTTCCGTCTCCACCAGTACCATGTTCCGTCTCCACCAGTACCACGTTCCGTCTCCACCAGTACTATGCTCTGTCTCCACCAGTAGCAGCTCCATCAGAAAGTGATTCCACCAGAATTTGCACATGAAAACATGACTGTAGCAACAACAATAACAATATCAACAACAACAAAATCCAAAAGAACAATACAGGTGAAGCACAATCGCCCCCACGCTCCACAATGTTCAGCATGGGTGGATGCAGTTCTTTCACAGCCTGAATTGAATCCCTCCATCGCCCTCCATCGCCGCCCTCGGCTGGTTGAGCGGCATTGATTCTTTCCCCATAGGAAGCTGCAGATCCAGGACCGGATGTGATGGGGTCACGTGACGGTTTCCAACACAGAGATGATACTTTTGTGTCTTTCGTGTATGATTGTGTTGGTGTCGATAGTTGGTGATTTGTTGCATGTGAGTTTATGGAAATGTTTCAATAAAATGTAGAATATTCAGGTGTCTTTCTTATTCTGCATACGCATGAGGAGTGTGTGTGTGTGTGTGTGTGTGTGTGTGTGTGTGTGTGTGTGTGTGGTTGGTCTGATATGACGGATGCTTCTTCAGCCATCCATCAGTGAATATGATAACGTAAATGAAGTCCAGTATATATCAACAATATATATCAACAATATTAAGGCAAATATGAAACATAGTAAAGTGAATCAAAAAGCCAGGGGTGCATTGGTATTTGGGAAAAGGTCACACTCAGCAGGCGTCCTCCATGTGATGTAACATCTGATCCACAGCATCTGACAGAGACAGAGAGAGACAGAGAGAGAGAGACAGAGAGAGAGAGAGAGACAGGAGAGAGAGACAGAGAGAGAGAGACAGAGAGACAGGGAGAGAGAGAGAGAGAAAGAGAGAGACAGGGAGAGAGAGAGACAGAGAGAGAGAGAGAGAGAGACAGGGAGAGAGAGAGACAGAGCGACAGAAAGAGAGCGAGACAGGGAGAGAGAGAGACAGACAGAAAGAGAGACAGGTAGAGAGACAGAGGGCGAGACAGGGAGAGAGACAGACTTTTATCCACAGGATCCAGGATAATGTGAGTGTGAGTGTGTGGACGGTTTTTTAAACTTGAATAACTTGAAACCATTTAACCCCTTCACCGCACGCTGATCACTTCTGGAGGAAAACTAATATAGAAATGGGACCTGATGATCACTCATCCTAATTATGTTTCAAGTCCCTGCAGCTTGATTTTTCACACCTCTCATGGCCTGAAATGAACAACCTGGAAACCAATGGCCTGCAACGCCTGGAAGGGAGGAAAAACACAGGAAAACATCTAAAAGGACTGTTGGGTGCTTTAGGGAGTGATTTATAGAACATGAATAATACACGGCTTGTAGTAAATGGGCCAAAACATGAAATCACAAGTTCGGTCCGTTTCATCGCAGTGGTTCCCAACCGTTGGTCCATGGAACGGCAACCAGTCCATGGGCTTTTTGGCCGCTTGGTTTTAAATGCTTAATTTATTGGTGCGCGGCTTAATTTGTTAGGATTGTGTCTCCGCTTGTTGGCAGACGACTGATGTTAAACATAATCTTTTAAGCATTTCAAGGTTCAAACTGCTCAATCCCAAAAAAAACAATCCATAGAAATAAATGAAAATGCATTATTTTACACTGCCGGGCATCCGCCTTCTAAGACAGCTGAGCATGCACACGGTTCCAAGTGGGTAAACATACATACTGTAGCACGGCTGGAGAAAAGACCGTGCAGAATATATAAAGCTGCTAAACGACCATTATCCAAGAGTCTGGTGGTAAAATGAGCTGAGCGTGCATTGTTGCCGGTGATTTGTATAAAACCCAGAGGCACGGCGGAGGGTGGTGCTGCTCCGTCCCGATCACGTCGTGGATTACTCGATTCTGATTGGCCAACAGGGAAAATCAGCGGTCAGTTATTTCTGAATAATGAAATGAATTGATTCGTATTGAGTTGCGTTGGAAATAAATTTGTGCGAGAAGTTCTTTTTCCATTGACTTCCATTCGGTCTGAGTGGGCATTGAACTGCAGTTTGAAGTGCTTCCACGCTGGCCATAGGGGTGAGTGGCACGGTGCAAACCCAGCCGGAGCCTTCCTGTGTGTCTGCTTGTCCCCCCCAAGTTCATGGGGGTTTCCCTCCGCTAGTTTCGTTTTCCTCCCAGCCCCAAAGACCTGCACCGAGGGCCCCCCGCCAACGCCCTTGGGCAAGGCATCGGTCGTATGGTATAACTGGACTCGGCCACCGAGGGCTGTTCTGTGGCTGCTCCCTGCTTCTAAGCAAACAGGACGGGACACATTTCCCCACAGGTGTCAAAGCAAGTGGTTCTTCCACAGCTATTTTTTGTAAATCATCACGTGCAATCGTAGGAGCAAATTTCAGAAGACATGAGGTGACTACACCGGTGCCTAATGAGGCCTGGTCATCTGATCGTGCCATTGCTCCACCTGGAGCGGCTTCAAGTGAGGTTAAACGATGGCCTGTCCGTCTCCTCTGCACGGGGTCCAACTGTTACCGGCAGCCAGATCGTTGAAAGGACAGACTCAACTTCCTGGAGCGCTGTGACATCCTGTAATAACTATCCCCTGCCATAAAATAAAAAAAAAAAAAAAAAAAGAGCCGTGCATATCTGTCGGTGCTGTAATCCTCCAGCCCTGAGGCTATCGCTACATGGAGCTGTGCTTCCTGCTTCATCGCATGCAGCCGCTCTGGAGCTCCACGCCACGGGCTGTGGGCTCCACCAGCTGAGGACCCGTCCACTGCTGACTTGCTGTCCCACCATTCACAACGAGGATACGCAGGAAGACGCGCAGGAAACCTCCAGAAGACAGCGTCACGCACTGAAACACTGAGTGATCATAGGGGAGACCGGAGGAGCCCAGACCCAAGATTTAAGATTACGGACCATCAGGATCAAATCAACTGCTGGTGACGGGAGCGGGCTTCTAAAGACCCCAAATGCAAGACATTTAGTCGTGATCCTCTGAAGATCTTGAAGATTTTCCTCGGTTTGGGACTTGCAAATCCTAGCGAAAGTCCTTTGGTGAATACGAGGCATGAAGGTAAAGATAAGTCGTGAGGGTTTAGGATGTACCTGTTGCAATGGGCTTCAATGAAACAGCGTGTGGGAGGTTGGAAAGCAGACCACGCAAGGCATGCATTGTCTTTAGGCAACGGGAAAGTTGGACCGGGTTTGAAACGAGAGACGTCAATCAAGGTATAATACTCCCCCAGAAAGCAGCATCTTTAAGCCTTGACATCTTCTGGATAGAACAGTGATTCAATCAATCCCAACGCAGGAAGCCGTTAGAGGAAGTGAACGTGGATACTGAGACCAAGACACATGTATTGACTCTGTATTTCCCGTGAGAACGTTCTTCTTTTTCCATTGACTTCCATTCCCTACTGGCCATTGGCTGAACTGCAGCTCAAAGTGCTTCCTCATTGGCTTCAACCCTTGGCCATGATGACTCCTGATTGGTGAATGTATATATATATCACAATAACTGATTCAAGTCAATTCACCAAACAAGTCATCCTGGGTATAAGTGGGTGAAGTAAGGGCACGTCTGGGACTTTTAGGGTGGAATTATTAATAAATACACGCTGCTCTGCTGTGTAATGAATACAGGTTAACTCCATGTACACACATACACACACAGAGAAAATGTTTTGTTTTTTTCTTTAAAGAGGTGGAAAGAAAAACGGAGAAAAGTAACCCAACAAACACACACACACACACACAACACACACACACACACACACACACACACACACACACATGGCGTGTGTCCACAGTTAGTGTGATTGACAGCGAGCTAGGAGATCCTGACAAAAGATGTTTACACCACACTTCTGGGTGTGTGTGTGTGTGTGTGTGTGAGTGTGTGTGTGTGTGTGTGTGTGTGTGTGTGTGTGTGTGTGTGTGTGTGTGAGGACTGGACGGCTGACTGTCTTGTTAGAAGAATGGGTTTAGATTGATTGTGACTTTGGTCTCCCACTACGTTGCTGTCTACCTTTCCCAGTCAGTGGCTTCCCACGCTGCGCTCCTTGCACTGTGTGTGTGTGTGTGTGTGTGGGTGTGTTTGATATTTGGGGAATTACCCCAATTACCACTTTCAAGAAATACATTCTCAAATGGGAAAATAAATTAAATAAAATATATTTCCCAATTGTGTTAAAAAGTCTAAATAACGTTGAATATAATGAGATAAAACTTTGTCAATCCTCGTGGGGAGGCTCAGCAGTGGTAGAAAAAGAGGTGGAAAGCCACACTTGAGTAACAGTGGAGATGGTTTCCTAGAAAACTACTAAAAGTCACTCGTTAGAGGACTACTTCAGTCTGAAAGTCTTAAAGTAGCTGATAATAAAGGTATTTAAGTGTCAAATGTATTTGTACAGTATTAAATGTACTTAATTATAAAAAGTCAAAGTAAATCCTGTTGAGAAAAAAAAGCCAGACTTTTTTTTTTTGCTCAGTTTTATTCTGGTTGCCAATATATGTATTTTTTTGTGACCATAAGCATCTTTCACTCCCACATAAGAAAACATTTGTTGTAAACAAGACCCCGGGTGTTCCATCAGTCGTAGCAGGTGCAGGTGTTGGTGCACGTGCAGGTGCACGTTTAGGTGTTGGTGCAGGTGTTGGTGCAGGTGCTGGTGTAGGTGCAGGTGCAGGTGCAGGTGTTGGTGCAGGTGCAGGTATTGGTGCAGGTGCAGATGTTGGTGCAGGTGTTGGTGCGGGTACTGCATCACCTCTGAAGGGGGCGGTTGCTGTGGGCGTGGTTCTCCAACACGCTGCTCTGCTTGTGGTTGTAGTTGTGCCCTTGACTGGAACAGGAACCTGGTGATAAATGGCTTCAATAACATCACTGCCGACCAGTCTCCCTTCGATTTTATTTATTAGCGACTAACAAAGCTGTTCAGGGGAAGAGTGGGAGTAAAAGTTGACTTTTCTGGGGCTAAATGTAGCGCAGTAAAAGTAAAAGGGGAAAGAAATAGAATAACTCAAGTAAAGAACAGATACTCCCAAAAAAATAATACTAAAGTACAGTGACAAAGTATTTTTGCTTTGTTCATTTAAAACACTGAAGTTCAGACGTCACAGCACTGCAGCAGAAAGCAACGCAAGTCAAGAAAGGCATCAGACGTAAGATGCAGATGCAAAACAAAACAAGCA
>NC_137204.1:28620182-28632682 GCF_960531495.2 Zeus faber | reverse complement strand
TGCCATTAAACACTTTCCTCCAGTAGGTCTATAAAAAGTGGTCTTAGATGTCACAAATAAAAATGTGTCCAGCTATTTATGCAGACTAAATCACATTAGAAGACAGAAGGACACCAAAGTCAAAACAGTGCATCAGTAAAGACAATAAAAAACAAAAACCTTCAGGGAATAAATCTTGCAGAGTCTTCCAGAGAAGGGTTAGACCTCAGCACTCGGCCCAGCAACGAGTTCACTTCATGTATTTACAAAGTCTTCTTCTTCGGCCTCTGATTGAAGATCAGAGGCCGAAGATTCACGCCGGCGAAGGGTCAAGGTGGCAGGCAAAAAGACCCCATTGATTCAACATTGGCGTTTGATGGGTTTTTCCAACATTGGTAACAAGGTTTTAATCCAGACGAAAGATGCAAGAGGCGGAGCTGGAGGTGGCAGAGTTGGAGATGTTAAGATTTCCGTTGGGAGTGACGAGAATGGACAGGATTAGGAATGAATACATTAGACGGACAGCGCCGGTTAAGGCAGGTTGGAGACAACTTGAGAGAGTCCTGATTGAGTGGGTTTGGACATGTACGGAGGAGAGATGCTGGGTATCGGGAGAAGGATGCTGAAGGTGGAGCTGCCGGGCAAGAGGAATAGAGGAGGGCCAAAGACGAGGTTAATGGATGTGGTGAGGGAGGACATGCAGGTGGTTCGCAGAGGACAGGAAGAGATGGAAAAAGATCCGCTGTGGCCACATCTAATGGGAGCAGCCAAAAGAAGTGATAACAAGATATTAAGGCAGCATTTATATCTGTGGAAGCTTTTAATCATGATAGAATAAACAGACCATGTGGACTCATGGTCAACATTGATATTTGCAGAGTTTTTCCAACATTGACAGGATTTTATTGACTCTGCGTCAATATTAGGAGAAGATTTAAACTTTGAAAAGTGGAAAAGTTGTCAACATTGAGGTGAGAGTGGAGTCCGCATTGTAATTTGAGGAAGACTCCAGCTCCATTAAATAGGTGTTTGGTACTAGATATAAACACCAAATCAGCATGCAAGCAGTTCACCCAACTTTTGGATGACTGAATGAGTAACATTGAGGAAACTATTAGCAAAACACACTTGAAGCAACATTGATTCGATGTCAGGCTAACGTGTTGAATCAACATTAATTTCCAACACTGGTTAAAAATCAATCTTGTTTATTGTTTTGCCATCCATTAAACATTTAAAAATCAACCTGAACTAGAAGAACAAGTTACACTCTGCCCATCGGCAGATCAACACTGATACAACTACCCAAGTCATATATATTTGGACCGGTTGCAGAATGGGGTGGTGCTGCACTGTATTTTTTACATTTATTCTTGTTTGTTGCATGCTTACACAGTATCTCAATTGCTCTGTAGTTTTAAGATATTGTTCTGTTCTATCTGTTCTGTTACAAGACTAAGTGGTGAATTTCTTCCCGCTCTTGGGAAAAACAGCAGTAAAGCCATATGACCTGCAAGCTACAAATAGTCAGTTGATGACGCACAAAGAGAGACAGGTCTATGTTTGGGGACCTGTCTACCTTTGGGAAAATGTTAAATCATGCCTGGATGGCAGAAAATAGCTTTATTTGCAGCTGCCACCAACCATTCTGCAGTTATGTTTGCTGTAATGACTTTGCTTAGAAATGTAATAAAAAATACATCATAATAATGTCAAGACAATTGATAAATTTAAGGTTGGTAACATCACGGTCCATTTGTTGTCCAGATTAATCTGGAATTGTAAGGGAAGGAACTCTTCCATCTCTCATAAAGTACTGCCCCCTCCCAACTGGCACTCTGACATCATAGAACTGTGACTGCATTGTGACATATAAATGATGCCATATTAATCAGCCAGTCTGACTTAACCCACGTGTGTCAGACTAACACCACATATCTTTCCACCAACATCTTAACTGAGGAGGCAAAATATGTAGGTTTATTCATGTTTCCGTACAGTGTAGGATTTATGACAACGTATTGACAGGTTATGTGCGTTTGCAAAGGTAGTGCTCATTAATCTGTGTACTTTTGCGGGGAGGAATTGTGGAACACAACGTTCCACAGTTCCTCGCGTTGGGCCACACAATGAACCCCATGCCCAAAAGCACGACTTTGAGTTCAAGTTCAAGTTCAAGAGATTATTTGTCACATACATATACATACGTTCATACATATATGCAGTGAAATGTCATGACACCCGGTGATTACTTTGAGTGGGTCATTGTGAGTGAAGTCTGCCCCGGGGGAGCGCACAAACCTCCCATCTCTCCAGAAGCTCTGCCCCCTGCCAGTCGTGGCTGTGGAAGAGGAGACAGTCATGAGCAGGTGAAGAATAGGGAACGGTAATCTGAACAGTGCACTTCACAGTATAGGGAAGCATCCAACCGGTTTTTGTGATCAATGTCAGAAACCAGAAACTGTAGAGCATGTGTGCATGTGTGCTAGTTGCAGGAAATATGTAGCAGAGAGAAAGTGCATCCTGGAAGAAATGAAAAGATTGGATGAAAAGGAGTTGGAGGAAAGAGCATACTGGAGTGTGGTGGCGGTGGTGGTGGAGGAGAAGGCAGAAGATGCTCGGTCAGCTTCCTAATGAGGACAGGACTGTTGAGGAAAATCGGACATACTGGATATTGTAGGAGGTAACCAACTCGAGACTATGGCAGAAGTGCAACATTTAAGATGCAAGCTGCTGTCAAACCCCAAAGAAGAAGAAGAAGAAGAACCCAGGGCAGTCGGACGAACACCACATCTCCTTCCGCCCAGCTCGTTATTTCCCTATTTCCAGAGGAAGCAGAATCTGTTAGTTTAGTCGGGTATGCATACAGCGTAGGAGTGATGACGTAGCAACAGGTTATGTGCGTTTGCATGGAGACTGATTATTAATCTGTGTACCTTTGTGCTGTTCCACAGTGTCACACCGCTTCCATTACAGACGCCTTAAGTCAGCTCCTGTCTGGGATAATTTTTTGGGGTAGTGTTTAGCCTCCTGGATTGCCCTCTAAGCCATGTGGCCAGGGAAGGTCCCAAGTGACAAGACTGTGTGGCGAGTTTCTTCCATTGAAAACAATGTAAATTGTTTTCAGTGGAAGAAACACTCTTCACTCTTCACTCCTTCACAAATGTTAAATCAACATGCCTGGATGCCAGCAAATAGCCTAATTTGCAGCTGCCACCAAACATTCTGCAGTTAGGTTTCCAGTTAGGTCATGACTGTGCTTAAGAATGTAAAAAAAACGACAATTGCTGAATTAAGGGTTGTAAAGGACGCCTTTGTTGTCCAGATTAATCCAGAGGTGTGAGGAAATAACTCTCTAAAACCCAATCCTCTGGTCATAGATGCTCGGGTGCTTGCTCTTGAATAGACAGCTTTACCGAAACAAGGAAACTAAAAGTGTCTTTTTTTACACAATTTATACTGAAATAAACAAATCCAGTTTGTCCAATATGGTATATTGAGATGTGCACATCGATTTTGTTTTTATTTAACGGCCAGTCTGGGGCTGCGTATAGATCTAGTAAGGAATTGTTCTATCGTCTTCTTTTGGAAAATGACCTGATTAAACAAAGTGTAGTAGCATTAATCTGGTCATGGGCAGATACATGGAAACGTTATTCATCCCAGAGGGAAATCCCATCACTCACATCAAAATATGGAAAATATTAATAAAGCAATAACAAAAGAAAATTGAAAACAATAGCAAAATTCAATAACCCCAAGACGAAAACATCGAAAAAATAACAAATATTTAACAAGAAAAATAAACCCCAAACAAATGAATAATAAAAAAATAGCAATTTATAATAAACCTACAATGAACAATAAACTAAGAAAATAAACTGAGAACATTTTGAAAACATTCTATGTACAATAGGACAAAAACATATATTTTATTTACTGAAAATGGGGAGAACAATAATATATTGACATATATATACTGTATAATAAATATATATATATACTGTACAGGGACATATTTTTGTGTGTATGTAAATATATATTATTGTTTCTAATTTCAGTCTCGAATCAAATTTGTAAAAGCTTTAATGATAAATATTATGAAAGCGCTGTGATTGTGCTCATACCAGCCATTCTTTACCTTTCCCCCCTCCCATCCCCGTGCATCCTCTTTTCATTCCTATAACATCTTCCGTCCATCCCTCTTTTCTTCACTTTCCTCGCTCATCCCATTCTCACTTTCCTCAGCAGTGACCTTCATAGATCTCCTCTCATCTCCCTCATCCATCCTCATCTCGCCATCTTTATTTTGCTCTCACAGCTCCTGGTGTCCCTTTGCAATCAGCCTGATTGCTTTGATTGATACGGGGAAGTGAGTGAACACCACAGAGTCTGGTTCTAAATACTAAATTAATTCTAAACATAATAGTGAGCCGCCCGTAGATAGATAGACAGATAAATAGATAGATAGACAGATAGATTGATAGATAGATAGACAGATAGACGGACAGATAGACAGAGATAAGGATAGATAGATAGATAGATGGCAGATAGACCTATAGACAGGTGGACAGGGGATGACAGGGATCCTAAATTAATATATAGAAATATATGACAGGGGGCCCAAGTGCAGACCCCTGGGGGACCCCACAGTTGATATTTCTGATAATATATCATTGTCTACTTTGTTTCCACCTTTCCCTCCTTTTTTGTGACGTTGGCCTGACAGTTCCCTTTTTCTGTTCTGTTTTTTATTTTATTTTATTCCATTCTGGTGTATTCAGTTGTATTTCCTCCAGCCTGCTGAATGAAATTTTACTGCTGTCTACTCAGTTCTGGATTTGTGCATTGGTTCCACATGGAATTCTGAATATATGTATGTATATATGTATGTATGTATGTATGTATGTATGTATGTATGTATATATGTATGTATGTATATGTATATATATGTAGGTATGTACATGACAGGGGGCCGGACATTGTGGGGAGAGAACTGACAGAAAGAGAGAGATGGAAAAGAAAGACACAGACCTAAAAGAGAGAAAGACTCAAAGAAGAAAGAGAGAGAGAGAGAGAGAGAGAGAGAGAGAGAGAGAGAGAGAGAGAGAGAGAGAGACGTCACTGAAAGGGAGTGAGCGAGACAGACCTAACAGAGAGAGAGAGAGAGAAAGAGATTGAACAAGACCCTTCCTGTCAAGTCATATTAATGTGACAGACAGCAAACTGCCACGGGGGGTGGTAAACACACACACACACACACACACACACACACACACACACACACACACACACACACACACACACACACACACACACACACACACACACACAATTTACAAGCCTACTAACATGGTACGGCCGGCAGATATTATTTATGTTTTGTTTGAATGAGAGAGAGTGATGCCACATAGACACTGATTACACACATACACACACACACACACACACACACACACACACACACACACACACACACACACACACACACACACAAAGGAATTTATCACTCGAAAATCTAATTAAAGAAGTAAAATAAGAATACAAATCAAAAAATCTAAAATAAGAGACCCAATTAAAATAAACTAGATTAAAAATTGAAAAATAAGATACACAAATGTAATGGGACAAAGTTTTTTTGTTTTACCCCCCCCCCTACCCCACAGGTGCCAAAGGGAGCCATGTTGAATTAAAGATGGAGGTGACTCATGTGCTTTTGTGATGGCGACGGGGGCAGAATCTCATAAAGAGTGACAGGTTCACGCTGAGGAACCACAAAGGGAAAATGTAACAAAGAAAGGAAAAATAAAACACTCTGTGGAAAAGTGTGAAGACTGTGATGAGTACCAACATATTTCCAGTTGTCTTTGACTTGCAGAATGCCTATATTCATGGGAAGTGATGTGATATGACTTTCTTCATTGGTACTAGTTAGAAAAAAAAACAAAGAGATTTTGCAGCCAAATACAACCATAAAAATGCACAAATTGAATCCCATATTTGAGGGGCTACTGAAAAATCAAGCAATTTTGACATAATTTATGTTTTTCTTTAATTATATTGACTTTTGGAATTTTACAGTACAATCAGGCACAATCACAGATTGAACTGGTTTGACAGGTGCTGTGATGTGGGGATGGTCTGGTTGAGCAGCCACAGCTGACCTGGATCTAGGTGATTGGGATCAGAGTGGCTGCATACCTGTTGCTCGTGGGTTGGTCTCATGGGCAGCAGGTTAAAACCCCCATCCCCACACTCACTCAGGAGAGGAGCCCTGTCAATGACATGTTCTATCTGCTTCCTCCAAATTCCACCTAGCCTCCTCTCTGCAATAAACCGGTGTCCCCAACCCATCGTCTTCCGTGTCTCTGTGCCGGAGGGCCTTGAAAACGCCACTTGGGCAGCGTGTGGCAGGCAATACTGCAACTGATGCATTGTGGGAAATATCCACATCAATTGAAAGGGCAAGATGGATAGATGAATGAGTGAATCAATAGATGCATAGAAGAAAGATGAACAAAAATATATATATGCCAATACAAAAACATACAAATGCATAGATAACATAGATACATATTCCAAAACATATGGATATACCCAATCCTACAGATGCTTATTCCGAAATACACATATGCAAAATTATACATGATTAGACAAAAATGTGCAGATACATATGTAAAAATGTTCACATGCAAAATCATACAGATGCAAATATAAAAATATACAGATTACTGGATAGGAACATTCAGATGTATTTATGAAAACAGACATATGGGAAAATATCAATGTAGAAAAAATATAAAGATGCATATACAGAAATACAGTATGCATATGTGTTTACAGATGCATTTACAAAAATATACCGTTGCATATAAAATACGAAAGGGTGCCCATACAAAAAAATATAGACAGCGATACAGATTAATATATACAAATATACAGTAGAATATAAACAAATATAAACATGCACATACAAAATTATGCAAACTATATTGATGGAAAAATATAAATATCTGCTGCCGACTATGCAAGACCTTTCATCTTAATTTCAGTAAATGCCACATGCCTTCATTTCATAGATGTTTTAAACATATATAACACGAATATGTCAGGGCTTGTTTGGACTGTGGCTTCTGTGTGGAACACGTTGCACTTCACAAGATAAGATAAACACAAGATAAAAAGGAATGGCATTAACAAATGAAAGACACCTGGAGATTAAATATTTCAGAGGCAACCTTCAATTGCGCGCCTCCAAAGGCCACGAATAAGGTTCATACGAATCAAAGATGGCCGTCTGGCCCTTTGTGCTTTCGCAAACTCCTCATGTTCTCTCCGATTTCATGGGTGCGCCTCCAACGAACCGTTCACGACAAACAAATCTTTGACGACCAACTAATCGTTCATTACCAATCGATCCTCCTCCTCTGTTCTCCCTCCTTCCTTCTTCCCTCTGCCCGTTAGCCTGAAAACCAGAGGGAGGGAGAGAGAGAGAGAGACACAAATTTGCGGGTCATCCTTGCGCAGGGGCCATGGAGAGAGAGAGAGGGACTATTGACTTTTAAGGTTCCTTTATTTGCAGTAATTCACAGCAGCAGAAACTTGATTATGAAGGCAACAATAAACGGCTAAATTAGAGACAAACCACAGGAACATAACAGGTCAGTAATGAATAGTAAGAGTGAAAACATGTTCAGAGACAACTAGGTCCACAGGGATCTGTTGGTGGCTTCACCAGGTGTGAGACTGCTGTTCACTATAAGGACCGCTCCCTTTGTAGCCCAGACTTCCTCCTTTGTGCAGTTTACCTCCTTAGAGAGAGAGAGAGAGAGAGGGAGAGAGAAAGGAGGGAGGGAGGAGGAGAGAGGAAAAAGATCACAGCTACCACAGGAAAATCACTGGTTATTAATGAGGGAATCATCCTGGACCGAGCACAGCTCCTCCCCAACACCCCATGCACTCCTCAGTGTCCAATGTCCCAGTCAGTTTGCGAAACTCAAACTCCACCCTGAGGCGGCTGACCCCTGACCAAGCAAGAGAGAGAGAGAGACAGACAGAGAGAGAGACATACAGAGAGAAAGAGAGAGAGAGAGAGACAGACAGAGAGAGGAAGCAGCAGAGGGGCAGAGGAAAATCAGACACAAGTGAGCGAGGTAAAAATGGGGGAGAGAAAAGATGAAGAGGTAGAAAATGGATTTGGAGAGAGAGTGAGAAAGAAAGAGAGAGAGAAAGAGAGAAGGAGAGAGAAAGAGAGAAGGAGAGAGAGAGAGAGAAGGAGAGAGAGAGAGAGTGAGATAGAGAGTGCGAGAGAGAGAGAGAAAGGGAGAGAGGGGAAGAGAGAAGGAGAGAGAAAGAGAGAAGGAGAGAGAAAGAGAGAAGGAGAGAGAGAGAGAGAAGGAGAGATTTTTTTTGATTTTTAAAGCATCTTTATTTTAACATTTTCTCTAGTTCACAGTTACAGACAATACAACAAACACACTTGGTTCACTAACAGAGTCCTACACGTTAAAAACAGACTGGAAGCACAGGTCGTCCTCCACCAGGGAACAGATGGCGTCGTTAAAACACCACAGCTTGATGAAGACGTCCAGACTCTTCATCAGTCTGTGAAAGTTAAAATCAATCAAGACTCTGGCCCTGACCAACGCTACAAACACTCTTCCTAAAACACTCTCCTTTCCCCTCAGTTTGTTCCTCCTCGTGAGGTAGATGGCCATCTTCGCTTCCCCTACTAGAAAATTAAGCAGTCGCCATTTCTCTGCGTTGGCCCTGTAGTATCTAGCCCCAAAAATAAAACAGTTTCTGGACCACTCCTCCTTAAAGAGCTTAAAACTTTCCTTTAAAAGACTAAAAAGCTCTAAAAGTCTGTCGCACTCTGCAAAACAGTGAAACACGGACTCTGGCAGTTTGCAGAATGGACATTCATTTGCGACCGTGGGATTAAAAACAGAAACAAAGCTGTTGACAGCTATGGCTCCATGTAGGACCCTCCATTGGAGGTCCCCCGTCCTTTTCTTGGAGGGAGCTTTGTAAAAACTCCTCCAACACGGCTCCTCCTGTCCCCCCATCTGGAGCCGTCCCCTCCAGACAGTGTCCTGCCGCCCCTCCAGTCCCTTCCTATTTAAAACGACCACACACTCTTTGTAAAAAGCCTTCCCGCTGGCTGCGTGCAGGTCCAGTTCTGCATAACGTGCCCTGTGCAGCAGCTTCCCGGAGGACCCCTCCAGGTTGGGGGTCAGGGTCATCTCCGGGAAGGGATCCTCCGAGTTTGGCTCCTCCGCGCCTTCGCCGTACTCCTTCAGCAGGGCCAGCTCCTCCTCCGTGAGCGTCTCCCTCCACCTCTTGAGCACCAGGTGTACGATCCTGGTGGACCTCACCCCCAGCCGCTCCGCCATGGCCTCGCCGTCCTGCAGGTCGCTCCCCGCCGCCGCCACCACCTGCCTCAGGGTCAGGACCCCCGCCTCCCTCAGGATGCTCCTCAGTCCTGGAGTGGCCCCGTCCTGCACATCCAGCCTGGCTCCTCCGATCACCGGCTCCTCCAGGAGCCAGTGGAGGGAATCTGCGGCCTCCCTTTTCCTGTTCTTAAAATACCCCCATGCTTTAAAAAGCTCCTGATAAAAACGGGGTAAGCCCGACTTGTTTAGAAGACTCGTGTCCATTAAAAACAACGAGCGGTCAAGTCCCATCCTCCCAGTCCTCTTTAAGACCAAGCCCGCCACGTCCTTCCAAACGTTAAAGTACCCCGTTAACAACTTCTGCACAAACTGTAACCTAAAAGTTGCCACTCTGCTTTTGATGTCCACCACACCGTGCCCCCCTTCCTCTTTAGGCAGAAAGACCCTTTCCTTCCTGACCCAGTGGAAATTCCGCCCCCAAAAGAAGTCTATCAGCTCGGCCTGTATCTTCCTAACTAGCAGGTCTGGTGGTTGGACACACGCCACTCTGTGCCACAGCTGTGAGGCCACCAGGTTGTTAATAATGAGCGTCCTGCCCCTATAGGACAGCTGTGGCAGTGCCCACCTCCATTTTCTTAGCTTGCCCTGTATCTTTCCTAGCAGTCCTTCCCAATTCTTCCCCACCACACTTTCGCTCCCTAAAAACACTCCCAGATACTTAAACCCATCCCTTCGCCACCGTAAGCCTCCTGGCAGTTTTAAAAGTCCCCCCCTCCATCCGCCCACAGCCAGCGCTTCGCTTTTGCCCCAGTTGACTTTCGCTGCTGATAGCAGCCCAAAGTCCCTGACGATCCCCTCCAGTTTGCTGATTTCGTCCTGTTTCTTTATTAAGACAATGACGTCGTCCGCATAGGCTGATAGAATGTGGCTTCTCTCGAGACCGTTTAGAA
This sequence comes from Zeus faber, assembly GCF_960531495.2. Classification (NCBI taxonomy): domain Eukaryota; kingdom Metazoa; phylum Chordata; class Actinopteri; order Zeiformes; family Zeidae; genus Zeus; species Zeus faber. Next base: position 28,622,358 of record NC_137204.1, on the reverse strand, counting down.
ACACACCCTCGATGTTCGTCCTTAATTGACACAGCAATGGTTCTATGGCCAGAGAGTACAACATCCCTGAGAGGGGGCAGCCCTGTCTCACCCCTCTACGCACTTTAAAAGGGCCGCTCAGCCCTCCATTAATCTTCAGTATACTCTCGATGTCCTGGTACAAAACCTGGATCATGGCTATCAGACCAGGGCTGAGGCCAAAAGCCTCCAGAGTTTTCCAGAGGTAAGGGTGCTCAACCCGGTCAAACGCCTTTTCCTGGTCTAGCGAAATGAGCCCAGTTTCAATGCCCAGAGAACTAGAGACGTCCAAAATATCCCGAATTAGGGACACATTGTCCAGAATGGACCTACCAGGCACACAGTAAGTTTGGTCCTGATGGACGACCAGGTCCATCACCTCCCTCAGCCTGTTGGCCAGTGCCCTCGACAGGATTTTATAGTCCGTGCACAGAAGGGACACAGGACGCCAGTTCTTGATCTCCTGCAGGTCTCCTTTCTTGGGTAGGAGAGTGATGACTGCCCTCCTGCAGCTGACTGGCAATAACTTATCTTTAAAAACTTCATTAAAAACCATTAAAAGGTCCTCCCGTAACTCCTCCCAGAACTCTTTGTAAAACTCCGCAGGAATCCCGTCGATGCCAGGGGCCTTACCCCCCTTCATGCTCTGCAGGGCCGTGGAAAGATCCTGCAGGGTCAGAGGTTCCCCCAGCACCGCACTGACATCTTCCGGGACCCTGGGCAAATTCCCACAAAAGGAGTAAAACAGTTCTTTTTGCTCCTCGTACTCACTTCTGTACAGCTCTGTATAAAAGTCCACGGCTCTCGTCCGGATCTCCTCCGGCCTCCTGAGCTCCTGTCCCGTGTCTGATCTCAGGGCGTGGATAAACCTGCTCTGCCCGTTGCTCTTCTCCAGGCTAAAAAAGAAACTAGATGGTGCGTCCATCAGTGCTGCGCTCTGGAAGCGAGAGCGGACCAGCGCCCCCTGCGCCTTGGTGCCTAGTAGGTCTGCAAGAGCAGCTCTTTTAGACTTGAGGTCCTTAATGTGATCTCGATTCCCAGTGGGTTCCACTACACCCTGTAACTCCACAATGTCAGTCTCCAGATCCCTCATAGATCTGGTGATGTCCCGTGTGACATTGAGAGTATACTGCCGACAGAGCTGCTCTATCTCCCTCTTCCCATAGTCCCACCACAGTCTTAAGGAAATAAAATCCTGCTTTCTGTCTCTAAAACCTTCCCAAAAAAACCTAAAAGCATCTTTAAAGTTGGAGTCACATAGTAGGGTGGTGTTAAAATGCCAATATGCGCTTTTGGGCTTTACATTGGCGATAAAAACACGGCAAACAACCAGGGAGTGATCGGTAAAACCAACAGGCACCATTCTACATTCCTTAAAAATGTTAAAATGGTGCTTAAAACAGTAAAACCGGTCTAGTCTGGCCAACGATAAAGAGTTGCCTCTGCAGTGCACCCAGGTGTACTGTCTTTCATCCCCGTTGGTTCTCCTCCACACGTCCGTTAGCTCGTTCTCGCTTGAGAGCAGCCTCATCGCGTTCTGCGATGCTCTGTGCGGCTCACAGTGGTTCCTGTCTAACAGGTCGTTCTCGGTGCAGTTAAAGTCACCTCCTAGAAACAAAAACTCCCCAGTACGAGCTTTGCTTAAAACCCCATTTAAAACTTGCAAAAAAGTGACTCTGTGTGGTCCTGTGGTGGGAGCGTACACATTTATAAAGACAAACTTATGATGCTCAAATGCTGCCCTCACCACCATCAGTCTGCCCTCCACCACCTCCTCCACCTCAAAGGATGCTGGGGCAAAGCTCTTAGAAAAGAGAAGAGCCACCCCACCGCTGGTGGTGCTCTTGTGGCTTAGCACCACCTCCCCCCCCCACTCCCTCTTCCAGTCAGCCTCATTGCCAGAGTCACTGTGGGTCTCCTGCACCAACAGCACATCCAGCCTCTTCTGCTCCATCAGCTCATACAGCAGAGACCTCTTAGCTGCGTCTCTGGCCCCATTCGCGTTCAGCGTGCTGATGTTAAAGTCACTCATTGCAACGGAAAAGGGAAACAGCCCGAACAGCAGCGCCCACCTCCACCTCCTCCCCATCCTCTCCGTTGTTCAGCTCCTTCCTGATCTTCTGCACTATTTTCTTTAACCTGTACACCTCCTGGTCCG
>NC_137204.1:28612682-28615182 GCF_960531495.2 Zeus faber | reverse complement strand
AGGGAATGAGAGTCCAGAGAAACCAGCAGAGCATCAGGGTCCAGGAACAGGCAGGGAATCAGGGTCCAGGGGATCAGGCAACAGACAGGGGATCAGAACAGTGTGAAGAGCACCAGGCTAAGTACAAGTGGAATGACAAGGGAAGTTGAGACAGGAGGTGCAATAACAGACTGGTGACAGGTGTGTAGTGACCGGGAACTGAGGTGACATGAAACACAGACAGGGGGAGCCAGAGAGGGACAGAAAAACCTAGTGGGAGACGGGACACGGCAGGGGAAGGATCATGACACTGAGGGTGTTTACATGTTTATTGTTGTCAAATGTTGTTTATTTGCCTCAAGGATAGAAAAGTGCACACACTGTGAAGCTCATACCATTCAGTTTTGGTGGAGTTCAATTGTGACATAGATAGATAGATAGATAGATAGATAGATAGATAGATAGATAGATAGATAGATAGATAGATAGATAGATAGATAGATAGATAGATAGATAGATAGATAGACAGATAGATAGACAGATAGATAGATAGATAGATAGATAGATAGATAGATAGATAGATAGATAGATAGATAGAGAGATAGATAGGCAGATAGGCAGACAGACAGACAGACAGACAGACACATGATAACACATAATAAACTACCTGAATAAAGTCATAAGTCATAATAGCAATAAAGAAAATTGCAATATGCACCAAAGCTAAACCCTGACCTGAACAGTGAACCTCAAGTGAAGGACGACAGGGCTGTGGTCTGTTGGTTGTGGTGGAACTGATTCAAGCTTCATTCATTTCCTCCACAGAGTTTACGGTCACACAGCAGCAGTCTCATTATTTCTTCTTCCTTTGATTTCCAAGCCGTGAAATTATATAATTAAGAATGAAAAAAAACACAACAGTTTACTGTATATAACCAAAAGCCAACATCAGGGAGTTCCTTATTGAAACGGGGGATTTCATCTTTCATCCTTGAAAACTGTTTGATGAAGTTTATTTAGTAGGACCTTGACAAAAGGCACGGGGGCATCTGATTGATGGAGTAAAGTCAAAGCTGGTCAAAAACGATTAAAACGATGAAAACAATGAATTGATCATTTTCAATGATTTTGTCAAAATGATTGATTAAAGCCGCTCGCGGTTTTGTGAAATGTCATATTTGTATTGATATGGGGTTAGGGTTATGTTCAAATAGGCTTCGTATCTGAAGAAGGAAGATTCACCATCTCAACGCTGTCACAAAACCCTTTTCAGATTTCAATCGACTTTTTCCATTTCACTACCGAGGCGGGAGGAGTCCCATTTCTTCGTCCATTCACAAATTGCATTTGCTAGCCAGGAGGGAAGGTTCACCTCGGCAGCGAACCCAAACCGCTAACAACGCGTGTGCTTCCTTCCCCGCCGTGCGGGGAAAGGTGTTTAAATGGATACTGACAGCGTAGCGGGAAAATGGGAATGCAAATCACCTCCTGTACCAAAACCTCATGTAAATGGGTGTGGATCAGAACGTAAGGAAGTAATTGCAGTGAACGTTGCTCTCGCTCGCCAATAAACTCAACAGACTCCGAGCCCTAAAAAATACATTACTGCACTGTAGCTGCGTTTCTTCAGCAGGGTTTTCCAATCTTGGCAAAATGTGACCTTTTCAGCAGGAATGGGTGAAAAGGTTTTCCATTTTTGGCAAAATACGACCATTTCAGCAGGAATAGTGATGGAAACCAACAGGAATTTCAATCACATCATCTCCACCTGCTGCTGGAGCAATTTACCACCACCACCTCCATCAAATATGTCCATTCCTTTCAGGGCAAGCAAGGAATGGGAGTCCTGGTCCAGGCAACTTGTCGTCTCCAGGCAGAATACTGTTAAAAAGGGTTAGGGTTAGGGTTAGGGCCTCTGTGGAATACTTGATTCTGATTGGTCAATCGTGGCAATCGTTGGTTTTCTTATTTCTGAATGATAATGTCCGCGGCCACGGGCAACCACTTCTCCCCGTCTGGTTTCACGTACCTCTACATGGTACCGCTAACGAAAGCTGGTGGCACCGTAGGGAAAACAGTTTGCGATGTTTGCAGTCGTGATGTCATTGTCTGTGCAATTCTGGGCAAAATCCTTCATTTTTAAATGATTATCTTTCTTGAGGAAACTTTCTCTCCCTCGGACATCTTCCATAACAGGTTTTTGTCCAGGTTACTTCATTTTGCAGTATTTTTGTATTTGCTAAAGCAATGGCACCTCTGTCTTTTCAAATGGAATTGACAAATAAAATATACGGCAAAAATACATGACTCAGACAAAAATATGTCAGTGGGACCAGGAGATAAGCCCGATGGTTCAAATGTTTATGAACCTTAGGATTTTGACAATATTGAAAACTCAAAAAGTGTGAGCTGTCATCAGGAAAACTGAGCGGTTAAACGGTCTTTCAAGGTTTGTTTCCATATTACAACTTCACAGAAGTTGTTTCCCTTTATAAATTTTCGACGTGCTCCTTGCTCCCAA
>NC_137204.1:28597682-28607682 GCF_960531495.2 Zeus faber | reverse complement strand
CGATTTCTGGGTTTGTGAAACGCAGAACGAGTTACAGTTTTCAGAGTTTCCTTTAAACGCAGCATCGGCTTGGGTCGTTGCCTGTCTACGTCTCCTACAGGCCGGACCCCTACTAATAGAAATAATAATAATAATAATAATAATAATAATAATAATTATAATAATAATAATAGTAATAAAAATAATAATAGTAATAATAATGACAACTTCTTTATTTAATAACCTTCATATAATTACCATAGTTTATATATTTTAATGTAATTGTAGAAATTATACTTGTATACATTGTTTTTAATTACTGTCATTTGTTCACAAGGATACTAATAAAGGAATAACTAATATTACAATAATAATAATAATACAATAAACTAAAATACACAACCTGATATATATTGATTGTGTTATTTTTCTAATTAATTGCGGTTTATTAGAATACAGGTTATGTAGTGTTCTGTGCTAATCAGCCTTTAAATCAGATGAATCTTTGTTTCCTTAAAATTCTAGGTTGCCATAGCCCATTAATTTCCTTTGAATCTCTTTGTTCTTATCGTGGTTATTTGTGCAGGCATAAAAAAACCAGTATCATCACACTAAACTATAAACATTCACAAAACGCCAAAACATGCATAACTTGATTCATCCGCTGGTTTTCAACGACAACCACTTTATTTATAGCCATGAAAACCAACATTTAGGTGTCCCCAAAGCGGCGGTGACGTAAAAACGTTGTTTTCGAGGGCGTGGCGCTCGATGTTAAAATGTTGCTGCTTCTCTTCCCGTCTTCCCGATCCCTTTCTCATCAAACCTTTCCTCCGAGCGACGGCAGATCCTCTCCAGGGCGCATCCCGTCTGCCCCATGCATCTTTCATGGCCGTCAGGTCCTCTCATATGACGACCTCTGCTTTTAACTCCGGGAGGGACGGCAGGACGGCAGCATCCCCCCGTCACCTCCCCAGGGAGCCAGGAAGCCTGCAAGGTGTCCATCAGAACTCACCGTCAGGTCGGGTCCCGACCCACGTCTTAATAATACATAGAACTGAGAGAGTCGGAAAATGAAATGAAATAACTTCCACAATGCAGCTCTTGTGGCTACACCCGCATTTACAACAGAGACAGACAAAAACAGGAAGTAGGAAGCTGGAAACAGGAAGATCCGTGTTTTTCCCGACGGCGACTGGTGTTCGGCTCTTTTTTGAGCCTCGGTTCTATACAAGTGACTCGGTGAAAAAGGGGTCGTTCAATCTCTCCGGCTCTTTGTTCAATTCCTGTAACGAGAGTCGGAAGAGCCTTGTGAGTGGAATTCTACCAAGAATCATTTAATTCCTTCAAGTGCATTTATTTTTTGGCGGAATGCAAAGTCAAATTCAGTATGAATTGTAGAAAATGCCTCGTACATGTTTCCACATGAATTCAATCCATAGAACGACTCCTTTGAGGGAATGACTGTGATTTGTTCGCTACGAACCAATCGTTTGCGAGTCTTGCATCACTCCTGTTGCTGACGCTCTGGATGTGCTGCAGCAACTAGGAAAGGGGTTGTAAATAAAATGTGATATTACTGTTATTCAAAACATTTTAAAAATGCACTTTGACACGTCTGACTATAATGTGAGTTTCCTGTTTTGACAAGATTTCATGTTTGTAAGTCTTAAACTCTTAAACCCATTGACTGGACTGTAAAAAATCACAGTGAGAAGCTGCAGTCAAGCCGTATGTTTCTCTGGCAGAGCGGTAAGTTTCTGCACAAGAGAGGTACGTTTCTGCTGCAGAGCGGTAAGTTTCTGTAGCAGAACAGTAAGTTTCAAGTATTAAGTACTTTTCAAATAGTTTTAAGTATAAACACATTCATTCAAGTTCACAGATGTGTACTCTGTACTCTGGATGACTGTACATCTTTCTCAGGCTTCACTGCACAGATATGTAAATATGTAAATGTCCATCCAGAGCCGTGCCCATAATCACCCTAGCAGATAATAAAATATATGTATAGAAATACGTCTGGGAAAATACAAAGGAAAGCAATGCCGGCAGATTATGTTCCACTGTTTGGCGGTTTGGAAGAGCTGACCATCTGAATGTGAAGGATAATGAAATTATCAAGTCCGAGGAAGAAAGAAAATAAGCAGAGTTTATGAATATTTCATCTTCAGTCGCTTCCTGCTGGACTTTAAATGATGATATTTACAATCATGCGATTCATGGGAACCTTGCCTATGTCATCTGTTTTTATTTTTTCTACTTGAACAAATACAGTTGTAAAAGCAACAAACAACAGAACAACACCACACAAGGTAAACCAGAGGTTGTTTATATTAAATCTATTTCATAGTTTATACGATATTTAGAACCATGCATTTCATGGGAACCGCGCCTCTGTCCACACATTTTTCTCTTTTTCATTTTGGACCCAAATATAACAAGAACAACAAATGGAAAACAACTCAACCCAAAGTAGAAGATACGCTTTGAATATTTAACCCATCTCTGATGTTTATATTCAGTATTTCATCCAATATTTTGACTCAAGGAAGGGGCACCTTTTTGCCTTTTCACTTCTTTCATTCCTATTTGAACAAAAAGTAATAACGGGGATGGTAGTTCAGGAGGTAGAGCTGGTGGTCTAGTGATCTAAAGGTTGCTGGTTGGATCCCAGGCTCCTCCTGCTAGCATGCTGTAGTGTCCTTGAGCAAGACACTTAACCCCTAATTGCACCTGATGGCTGCGTCTGTCTGTGTTTGAACAATTGTAAGTCGCTTTGGATAAAAGCGTCTGATCAATGTAATAATAATTTTGGCAAAAAAATAAATAAAAGAAAAAAAACATCCCAAATTCAATGATTGAATATCTTTTGATGTTTGATATTTGGGGAAATACCCCAATTACCACTTTCAAGAAATACATTCTCAAATGGGAAAATAAATTGAATAAAATATATTTCCCAATTGTGTTAAAAAGTCTAAATAAAATTAAATAAAATGAGATAAAACTTTGTCAATCCTCGTGGGGAGGCTCAGCAGTGGTAGAAAAAGAGGTGGAAAGCCACACTTGAGTAACAGTGGAGATGGTTTCCTAGAAAACTACTAAAAGTCACTCGTTAGAGGACTACTTCAGTCTGAAAGTCTTAAAGTAGCTGATAATAAAGGTATTTAAGTGTCAAATATATTTGTACAGTATTAAATGTACTTAATTATAAAAAGTCAAAGTAAATCCTGTTGAGAAAAAAAAGCCAGACTTTTTTTTTTTGCTCAGTTTTATTCTGGTTGCCAATATATGTATTTTTTTGTGACCATAAGCATCTTTCACTCCCACATAAGAAAACATTTGTTGTAAACAAGACCCCGGGTGTTCCATCAGTCGTAGCAGGTGCAGGTGTTGGTGCACGTGCAGGTGCACGTTTAGGTGTTGGTGCAGGTGTTGGTGCAGGTGCAGGTGTTGGTGCAGGTGTTGGTGCAGGTGTTGGTGTAGGTGCAGGTGCAGGTGCAGGTGTTGGTGCAGGTGCAGGTATTGATGCAGGTGCAGGTATTGGTGCAGGTGCAGATGTTGGTGCAGGTGTTGGTGCGGGTGCTGCATCACCTCTGAAGGGGGCGGTTGCTGTGGGCGTGGTTCTCCAACACGCTGCTCTGCTTGTGGTTGTAGTTGTGCCCTTGACTGGAACAGGAACCTGGTGATAAATGGCTTCAATAACATCACTGCCGACCAGTCTCCCTTCGATTTTATTTATTAGCGACTAACAAAGCTGTTCAGGGGAAGAGTGGGAGTAAAAGTTGACTTTTCTGGGGCTAAATGTAGCGCAGTAAAAGTAAAAGGGGAAAGAAATAGAATAACTCAAGTAAAGAACAGATACTCCCAAAAAAATAATACTAAAGTACAGTGACAAAGTATTTTTGCTTTGTTCATTTAAAGCACTGAAGTTCAGACGTCACAGCACTGCAGCAGAAAGCAACGCAAGTCAAGAAAGGCATCAGACGTAAGATGCAGATGCAAAACAAAACAAGCAAATATTAGTGACGTATGTTTTATGTTCATTAAATTAAAGTCCTATATGAACCCTAATCATGACTCCACCCTCTGTGAACAAACCCAATTCTCAGGAGGAAGGAACAGGAAGAAGTACCTCAACTGTGGAGGATTGGACGATGCTTCACCTTAAGTTCAACTGTATTGAGAACATCTGCTCACTGAGGCAGACTCATGTTGAATCCAGTTCATTGAGAGTGAGAAGCTAGAGCCGTAGTGATGGTGGTTCTGACTCTAAATGACATGGAACACACACACACACACACACACACACACACACACACACACACACACACACACACACACACACACACACAAAGCCAGATAAACACACACACACACACACACACACACACACCTCAGGCTGATGGCTGTCTGTCATTATTTCTTTTGGCAGACGGATGGAAGACCCTGGTCCTCCGGTGTTGAAAAACCCCGGTGGCAGCATTTCGCCTCCCCAGCTGAGCCCTTCACACCCGAGGGCTTTGAGCAGGTTCACAAGGTCCCTGTGGAGGAGGATGAGGAGGGTGAGGAGGGTGAAAGAGAGAGAGAGGGAGAGCTGGGGGGGAACGACACACTGGGAGACACTGGTTGGTGTGACGCCCAGAACCCTCCAAAAGCCCACCAAGAACCCCCGAAAACCATCCAGAACTGTTCAAAAACCACCCTAAACCAAATCTCCAAACCACCCATAACCGTCCGATAATGTCTAAAACCACCCACAACCATCCAGAACCGCCCCAAAAACACTAAACCAAATTTCCAAATGGTCCAGATCCCTCCAAAATATCATCCAAAACCTCCACAAAGCTGTTCTGAACCAAATTTCCAAATCCTCCATCCGTAAATGTCCAGAACCACCCAAGAAAATGTTGAAAATTGTCCAAAACCACCCCAAACTGTCCAAAAACGCTCCAAACCAAATCTCCAAAACAGTCATGTGTTTGTGTGTGTGTGTGGCGCCACCTGTAGGTGGAGAATCAGCAGGGGACGCAGCTGCAGGAGATTGGGGTGATTCTTTAAAAGCTGCTCTTTCCGCTCCTGACAGCGAGGCTGGATCCCACTCCGGCAGTGGGTGACACGCTGGAGTTGTAACTAAAGTATTTTATTTAATTTCAACATTTGCAAAGTCTGTTGAATTTCTTTTGGCAAACAAAAAAAAAAATGCATCGCCGACCTGTCGACTGGTCCAGCACTTGATCCACTGCCGCAAATGCCAAACGCGCCTTACAGCGATCGATGGCCCGCACAAAGAATGATCCATGGTCATAACATTATACTGTGTGTGTGCGTGTGTGTGTGTGTGTGTGTGTGTGTGTGTGTGTGAGTGTGAGTGAGTGGGGTCAGTCAGGGGTTGGAGGGTCGTTCTCAGAGATAATTGTAATCGTAAAAAGGCTTTGATGAGTAAAATCTCTTTCGCGCTAATGCCTGATACCGCACATTTCACTTGGATATCCTTCATGGCATATTGCACACACACACACACACACACACACACACACACGCACACACACGCACACACACACACACACACACACTCAATTCACGAGCCTACAAACATGGTACAGCCGGCAGATATTATTTATGTTTTGTTTGAATGAGAGAGAGCGATGCCACATAGACACTGATTACACGTGCACACACACATTTACCACAAGTCCACACACGTGTTATGGATCTCTATGCAGAAATTGTCCCAAATGCATTTTGACAGACAAGTGACCTCATCAGACACCTTTGCATGGAATTGCCAAACTTGACATCCTGTCAACACCATGTTTGAGCGTCATAACAGCACACCGGCGGTTCCATGGTGTAATGGTTGGCACTCTGGAATTTGAATCCAGTAATCGCAGTCTGAGTCTTGGCGGAACCTCTGTCCTTTAAAGAAGAAAGCTCTTTCCTGGCAGCATCAATGAGCTCCCAGAAGCTGAGCTTTGTAGCTCATATGCTCGAACCACAGACAGGGAGGTTGAGATGATTGACTGCTCGGGCTCTGCACGCGTGGGTTTGAATCCACCCTCATCGACTCCCCCTTCTATGGCACTTACCTTCAGCAGTGGGAGACAGCATGAAAAGTAGAATCATGGCGATACATTGGGAGATGTGTTGTTACATCATGTTCCGTGTGAAAGTCGGATCCAAAACTTTTGATCATGGTTATGTCAGGGAACAGGCTCCACGACATGCAGTAAGGAGGTCTAACTACAGTAGGTTCCACTGAGATTTGAACTCAGATCGCTGGATTCAAAGCCCAGAGTGCTAACCATTACACCATGGAACCTCCACAAGGCTGCTGTAAACTCAACATCACACCTCACGAAAACATGAATTAAACGCTTGATCGATTTATGGATCTGTCTGTAGAAATTGGCCAAAATAAGGTTTTGACCTGACTTTCAGAGACACGTTATGTCACAACACAGGTTTCGACATGTTCAAATTTATAACCGTGATTTGCAAGGATTCCCCGAAAGCTACACAGAAGCAACAGTTGACAGAGATGGGAGATTTGCACTCCAATCACTGGATTAATAGTCTAGAGCGCTACACCATGTAACTCCGCCAAGAGCTGATTCTTATCAGAGATCCGTTTGGCGCAGCCTGCGTCGGTAAAGGAGACACACCTTGAATGAGACGCTTTCCAGTACAGTGCTATGCTGGTTTTAACCCGCCTTTCATAGACATACGCTATGTAACAACACAACTTCAGTTTATAGTCATGAGCCTATTTTGCATTGAGTTTCCGACTGCTAAAGCGAGCAGCTACGTAGATGCGGCGGTCGATGAGGATGGGATTTGACCCCACGAGTGCAGAGCACAATGAACTAGCAGCCCCATTGCCTTCAGCACTCGGTCACCCCACCTGTGGGCAGGCGATGCCAGCTCGAAAACTCTGTTTCTGGAGCCTCATTGATGCTGTCGTAAAAGTGCTCAACTGACACTCTCCTGACGACACCTTGTATAGGTGTGACAGGAGATTTGACTGAGAATTGAGTTAGATCACTGTATTTAAAGTCCAGAGTGCTATGTATTACACCATGGAACCTCCTACACACTCCTGTAAAATGTTATTTCAATGCACTCAACATCACACCTCAGGGAAAATGGATCAAACACATGATCGTGTTGTGGATCTGTATGTAGAAATTGGCCAAAATAAGTTTTTGATCTGACTTTCAGAGACATTACATAACAACACATCTTCTGATATTTTTAAATGTAACTGTTACACCGTGGAACCTGCACCATAACCTTCTTATCGGAGATCCGTTTTGAAGCGAACCACGGAGACAAAACACAACACAAGTATTCTGACTCTAAGAGATGCTTTCCAGCACAGTGCTCAGTTGCTTTTGACCTGATTTCCACAGAGATATGTTACGAATCAATACGTCTTTGAAAATGGTCAGTTCAAAATACTCAACATCACACCTCAGGGAAAAATGGACCAAGCAAAATCTTCCGACGTGACAGTAACTAGCATGGTGTCTGCTGTCATGCCTGCTAAAATGTGCCGTTTTGAAGGGGCAGCCGATGAGGATGGGATTCGAACCCACGCGTGCAGTGCACAATGGATTAGCAGTCCATCGCCTTAACCACTCGGCCACCTCATCTGCTCTATGTGCTGTATTTGTGCTGCAGAACTCTGTTTTTGGATCCCCGGCGAGGCTGTCAGAGGGGGGTTGGGCTGCGTCCTGATGGCCCTTGTGACAGGAGTCGGACAACAGAAGGTTCCACCGAGATTGGCACTGGGATCACCCATTTGAGAGTTCAGAGTGCTATCCCTTACAACATGGAACCGCCCAAGTGCTCCGACAAACACTTAAACCAAGTGTCGACAGGACGAAAAATTTGGCAATTTCATGCAAAGGTGTCTCAACTGGCAACTGGAGGATCGGTGGTTTCATCCTTGGCCGCTCACTACTTTGCCAAGGTGTCCTTGAGCAAGGCACCTTACCCCCTTACGGCTGATTTGTGTCCACGGGGACGCAAGCGGCGACGTGTCGCCCGTCCGAGCATATCCGAAGTTTTCTAACCACAATGACGTGCGGCTGTCATGGAGAACCTGCGGAGTTCTGGACGGTAACCGCATGGAGTGTAAAAGCGTCCGAGCGTGAAGCGGAGCCAACTCAAAAGCCCCCGAGGAGCTGGCGGTCTCCTTGTGGCTGACACGGCCCCCCACTGTGTTAATGGGTGAATGTGCGGCATGGAACTTGAAAAGCTTAAGACACGTATCTACCTGCGGTGAAGGAACAAAATGAAAGTATTCTGTCGCTGGTTCTTAGACACTGTCACTATATTAATGAGCAAATCATGGTTACGCAAGTTTGACATTAAATTCACAGAAACGCAACATTAAAAAGCATAGTTATTGTAAATCACAACATATGATGACAATATTTATAATAAATGTTTGTACATATGAAGTTCATAATCCTTAATTTTACAGGTACAGAAGGAGTTTTTTTTATAGTTTAATATTTAATAAATAGTTCAATATTTGAAGAATTGAAATATGTTGTGCCTATTTTCCAAATGGTTGGTGAGAAAAGTCGAGGAGCAACTGGGACCTTTTAACATTCAGACTTTCTGTTTACCAGATGGATTGCGTACCAGACCACACGGCTCATACGTTTCAATATTTTAATAAATTGTTTGAAATGAAAAAAACTCACATAGTTTGTGCACAAATAAAGTAATTACTCTTGGATTGCCAAGATGTTTACAAATGTATATACATATTTAAACTGTCTTTTTAAACACACATATTTAAACACACATTTTTAAACACACATATTTAAACACACATATCATACTACACATATTTAAACACACATATTATAATACACATATTTAAACACACATATTATACTACACATATTTAAACAGATATGTTTAAACACTCACATACTACACATGTTTAAACACACATATTTAAACACACATATTATTACAGACATATCACAACAGACATAATTTAATACACATATTTCTATTTTTTATGTGCATGGGAAGAAACTGTCTGGAGAGCGACTGTCACCGTTCAACATTGACACTCGAAAAATCATCAATAATCAACTTACAATGGATATACAATTGCATTGAATATAGTGATATTACAATGTACAAGGAACAAGAGTGAACCAGCACAAGCACATCTAAAACAAACACCGAAGCACGTCCCGTTGTTCCCTGTGGCTGGTGCAGCTCTTCAGTGTCGCTGTGCTTCCCCGGCGGCGTCCGGAGCAGAAGAAGGAAAAAGACAGAAAACAAAAATACAAACTTCACACACTCCCATCACATCTCCCTCCCTCTCTCTCCCTCCCTCTCTCTCCCTCCCTCCCTCTCTCTCTCCATCACACTCAGACTCTCACAGCATGTACATGTGCACCACCCGCTGGTTCGTGAGCAGTAGATCAGCAGGTGGGACAGCAGCTCACAACATTCTTCATAGTAAAAAAAGTACAGTCATGTCTCTTCAACCCCTACTCTACCTGTACTCTTAGTATACTCTAACTTTTCTGTAACTCTACCTCTACTGTAGCTCTACTTTACTCTACCTCTGCTCTAGCTCTACTCTACCTGTACTCTAACTATACTAGAACTTTGCTGTAACTTTACGTCTTCTCTGGCTTTACTCTAACTCTGCCTCTACTGTAGCTCTATTCTCCATGTACTCTACCTGTAGTTTACCTGTACTCAACCTCTTCTCTAGCTTTACTCTATCATTACTCTAACTCTACCTCGACTGTACCTCTACCTGTACTCTAACTGTACTCTACCTGTACTCTACCTGTACTCTACCTGTACTCTACCCTGTCCCAGGGCTAGGATGAAGTGACTGAGGGAGCAGCTAAAAGTGGCGATGGGGCAAGTCCTGTTATGTAGTCAAAAAGCAGGTTTCACCTGCTGTGCCTGTTGGTGCGTTTCTTCACTCCGCGGGTGGCGGTGTGGCGGTGCAGCCATGTACAGCCGTGTT
>NC_137204.1:28590182-28592682 GCF_960531495.2 Zeus faber | reverse complement strand
ATTCATTCGTTCCATTATCAGAGACCACTCCTCACACGAATCATCATCACCAGACTGAGGTAGAGACAAGCTAGGGTAGATGTAGAGTAGAGGTGGAGTAGAGGTAGAGTAGAGGTAGAGTAAAGGTGGAGTAGATGTAGAGAAGAGGTAGAGTAGAGGTAGAGTAGAGGTGGAGTAGACATAGAGTAGAGGTGGAGTACAGGTAGAGCAGAGGTGGAGTAGAGGTGGAGTGGGGTTGAGGCAGCGGGAGAGTCGAAGCAGAATAGAAGCAAAGGGATGGAGTAGAGTCGATGGGTCACTTTGAGTTATTTGTGCGTAAAGAACTGAGGTGGAGTAGATTCAGAGTGTAATCAAGGTGGAGAACACTTCTGGCCGGAACCTTCCCCAAAGTCGTAGCTCAGCTGCCAGCGTCACGCCGCTCCGTTTCATGTCCTCGATGCAGCGCGAGGTGATGAGTAGTGGAAATCCGGCGACAATAATGTGAAAGCGCAGGATGACGTGCCCCTGGCAGCACGCTGGCAAAAAGGCTCAGGTTGCTCTGGTACCTACGCTACCAGCTCCATCCAGAACCGGAGGACAGCTTCGGCCCCAACACTTTATTAAAAATAAATACATAAATGCCCCTTCATTTGATGATTTTCTGTTGCGTATTTAACAAAAACAGGTAAAATATTGTGCGATCATGAGCTTCGTCCAGCGCGGGCGTCAGAGGTGCACCTTTTTCCCAGATGGTTTTACTGGATACATAACTTTTGATTGTCGATCGTGACAGAAATGTGCCAAAGAAATACTTAGGACGGCAGGGATGTTGTTTGAATCATATTTTCTATTTTCTTTCCATGAAATGTGATGAGATAACTCAAATTACAGTGACAGGGTTGCAAGTGACAGGGTTGCAAATGCTAATGTAAGCTTCCTCTCAGGGATAGATGCTGGCTGTGGAACGTAACGTTACGATCAGACTTTGATGTACCTCTGTTTTTTGCTTTCTCTCGTTCTGATCATTTGAGCAACAGGGCTGCGCTGGTGAGAGCGACACCCAGTCAAGGCTGAGAAGACTGTAAAAATATGAAAACTGGAAGCGAGGACTGACGGTCGGTCAAGCCACGGCGTTGATGGAGGTGATGACGCCGCTTCCTCAGTGTCACTGTTTGGTCTGTTCCTCGGTCAGGCTCAGGAGGTTTTTGGGTAGCAGGGTTTGTGCGCATGTTGTGGGACATAAATTCATAGTGATTGCTGATATTTCAAATATGTTGATGATATCACAAATCATTTTAATTGTGTCATTTGATATGAAAGTTGGTCATCAAGAAGGTGGGACAAGAGAAAAATGACCTTTTAGGGGTTGCTGGAGAGCAATTCGGTATTTCAGGGCAAGGGTTAAATTTTGGACCGGCTTTTTGTACAACTATATTTACATTTTCTCTCAGGACAAGTATCATTTGCATGTTCGAGTATTTTGTGCGGGGATTATTTAAATTTCATGGGCGGGACAGAAAATGGCCTCCGATTCTGCAATGTCCCTACTCATGAGTTTTTTGGTGCCTAATCTTTGGTCTATTGTGGTTTTTCAGTTTGCTCTTTGACTTAAAACAAACGTTATCGTATTGACTTGCTCCTTTTTCCTACCGCTGTGGGGAGCGGAGGGATTGGGGGACTGAAAGGGACTTGAGGAGGGTATAAATGTGGGCACTGTCAGACTGTGTAAAGGTTATTAAACAAAGAAAAAACCTTCATAGTGCAAGGCAGTCATTTTCTACGGCACTTATATTTCCTCATAAAAATATAATAAAAACAATTATTTGTTTGATACTGGCCTTAATAACTAGTCTGTGATTACTCTACAAAGCAGAAAGTGAATTGAGGAAGTGCAGTGGACAAGCGGGTCTGTGTCGACAGGGATGTGCAGAGAGCCCAGTATTTGGATTTGTATCTTTTGTTGAGGCGGCAAAATTATTTGCATTTGTATTTGAATAGAAGTGGAAACAGGTGTAACAATCCTGTTTTTGTCTTTGTTTTTGTTTTTCTTTTTCTTTTTATTACGCTTCTGATCTCAGGATTCAGGATTTAGTGTCAGTATAAGCGTTCTTCAATCAACTATGAGATAATTATGAGCACTCAAATGTGTTTCCGAGACGCCGGAGACGCCGGAGACGCCGGTGGCGCGAGAACAGCGGAAAACCAGGGAAGCGCTGCGGGTCTCCAACCGCCAACCTGGTTCGTGGTGAGTTCTCCCCGAAAACAAATCATTTTTCAAATATTTGTACGAAATAAATATTGCTCTGTATTGTTCTGTATTTGTGCTTTGCCAAATACCGTATTCGGATTGGGCTCCGCCCCGAGTCGATAGAGTGTTTACTGGGATTAAACTGCTTTTGTTTCAGTCACTGGATCCCTGCGGCTCCTTGTCAAAGGTTTTTTTGGCGCGGCGATGCATAATTAACCCTTGGAGGCCGACAAACGGATTTCACGTCTGAAACCCACTGGACTTTGACTTATT
>NC_137204.1:28567682-28585182 GCF_960531495.2 Zeus faber | reverse complement strand
AACAAAACATAAAAAAAATATGAACAAAAAACATGAACAAAACATGAATAAAAACATAAACAAAACGTGAACAAAACGTGAACAAAAACATGAACAAAACGTGAACAAAACATAAAAAAAATATGAACAAAAACATGAACCAAAACATGAATAATAACATGAACGAAACATGAACGAAACATGAACGAAACATGAACAAAAACATGAACGAAACATGAACAAAAACATGAACAAAACATGAACAAAACATAAACAAAAACATAAACAAAAACATAAACAAAAACATGAACAAAACATGAACAAAACATGAACAAAACATGAACAAAACATGAACAAAAAACATGAACAAAAAACATGAACAAAAAACATGAACAAAAAACATGAACAAAACATGAACAAAACATGAACAAAAAACATGAACAAAAAACATGAACAAAAAACATGAACAAAACATGAACAAAACATGAACAAAACATGAACGAAACATGAACGAAACATGAACGAAACATGAACAAAAACATGAACAAAATATGAACAAAAACATGAACAAAACATGAACAAAACATGAACAAAAACATGAACAAAAACATGAACAAAAAACATGAACAAAAAACATGAACAAAAAACATGAACAAAACATGAACAAAACATGAACAAAACATGAACAAAACATGAACAAAACATGAACAAAACATTAAAAAATATGAACAAAACATGAACAAAAACATGAACAAAAACATGAACAAAAACATGAACAAAACATGAACAAAACATGAACAAAAACATGAACAAAACATGAACAAAACATGAACAAAAACATGAACAAAACATGAACAAAACATGAACAAAACATGAACAAAACATGAACAAAACATGAACAAAACATATATGAACAAAAACATGAACAAAAACATGAACAAAACATGAACAAAAACATGAACAAAACATGAACAAAACATGAACAAAAAACATGAACAAAACATGAACAAAACATGAACAAAAAACATGAACAAAACATGAACAAAACATGAACAAAACATGAACAAAAACATGAACAAAACATGAACAAAACATGAACAAAACATGAACAAAACATGAACAAAACATGAACAAAACATTAAAAAATATATGAACAAAAACATGAACAAAAACATGAACAAAACATGAACAAAAACATGAACAAAACATGAACAAAAAACATGAACGAAACATGAACAAAACATGAACAAAAAACATGAACAAAACATGAACAAAACATGAACAAAAACATGAACAAAACATGAACAAAACATGAACAAAACATTAACAAAAACATGAACAAAACATGACCCCTCTGCTTCTCTACCCCTCCACCTCTCCACCCCTCCACCCCTCCGTCTCTCCTCCACCTTTCCACCTCTCCACCCCTCCAATTCTCCTCCATCCCTTCAATCCACTGTTCCTCTTCTCCAACTCTCCACCTCTCCACCCCTCCTGTCCTCCACCCATCCGGCCCCTCATCTCCCCACTTCTCCACTTCTCTACCTCTCCATACCTCCACCCCTCCATCCCTCCAACTCTCCGATTCTCCACCTCTCCACCGTCCACTTCTCCACTCCTCCACCCCTCCATCTCTCCACTTCTCTGCCCCTCCTTCCCTCCATCACCCCTCCACCTCTCTACCCCTCCTCTCCTCCACTCCTCCACCCCTCCACCTCTCGACCTCTCCAAATCTCTACCCCTCCTCCCCTCCACCCCTCCACCTCTCCACTTCTCCCCTCGACCTCTCCACCCCTCTACCCCTCCTCCCATATTTTCTGGCAGCCTGTGTCAGACTGGACAGGAAGCTTCCACTCATCCATCGTGTTTCTTTTCAGCCAAAATTGTTCCGAAATGCTGCCAGGATGAGGATTCGACACGAGGACAGACAGACAGACAGACAGACAGACAGACAGATAGACAGACGGACGGACAGACAGACGGACAGACAGACGGACGGACAGACAGACGGACGCTTCATTCATCCCTCATTCAGCTCACATTAGGAAGAGGTAAAAGTAATAGAATTAAAAAAAACAATAAAACCAGAAAAAATAATTTAAAAAAGGGACATTTTTGAAAAAATATGAAAAATGTTGAAAAGATGAAAATATTTCCTGCTGGAGGTTGAACTTCTGAAGGATTAGCTGCTACTGACCTCATGTGGCTGCTTTGGTACCTGCAGTGAGGTTTAAATTCCTATGACATGATGGATGAGTGAATAACACCTGATAAGATAGAATACAACAATATAAGATAAAACAAGATATAATAAAACAATATAAATAAATGAGATAAAATAAAACAATATAATATTTACAAGATATAATAAAACAATATAATATTAATAAGATATAATCAAACAATATAAGATAAAATAAGATATAATATAACAATATATTGGTAAATAAGATATAATAAGACAATATATGATAAAATAAAATTCATTAAGACAATATTATATTAGATAAGATATAAAAACAAGTAATAGTTTTTAATATATGGATAAAGTATTTTTTTTTGTTTTATTAAGGCTTTATACCCTTTGCGGATCAAATGTTTGGTTGATATCACTGTTATTTTTTGTATTGCTGTTAATAATTACGACCATCATGTTTACTACCATACGACTACCTGATCAGACTGTAAATAGATATATCCAAACACACTACGGCTATGTACGTATTTAAAATACCAACATATTTACTACTACTATCATTCATATCAATACTGTAATGGCATTTCACTCTGTCAAACGTTTTTATTCGGCCTTTTGGGGGCCTTAGGAAACTTGAAAACTCACAAAACATTGCACACGTGAGTCCCCCCATCGATATTATAGTGGTCCCGGTCCCTCTTTAAAATTTCAAAACATCAACCCTATTCAGTTTTTGCTGTGAAAACTGGAACACTTATGTAACATCACTAGGCTAAAAAATATATATTGCCACCATGACCAAAACCCAACGGGAAGTCGGCCATTTTGGATTAAAGGTGCAATGTTCACTTTTTGGTCATTTACATGCTTTGTACTTTCGCAAACTCCTCCTTAGGGCGATTCATCGGATCCACTTCAAACTTGACGAGTGTCAACAACACTCGCTGTGTTGATCACTCACTGACAAACTGTCTTTTTTGGGGGGTTTTTCTGGCCGAAATTTTGCCGCCTGTGTCGCCTGTTGGAAGCGATGCCCCTTGGTGGAGTCATAGTCACTTAAAGAGAAGAGGAGAGGAGAGGAGAGGAAAGGAGAGGAGAGGAGAGGAGAGGAAAGGAGAGGAGAGGAGAGGAGAGGAGAGGAGAGGAGAGGAAAGGAGAGGAGAGGAGAGGAGAGGAGAGGAGAGGAAAGGAGAGGAGAGGAGAGGAAAGGAGAGGAAAGGAGAGGAGAGGAGAGGAGAGGAGAGGAGAGGAGAGGAGAGGAAAGGAGAGGAAAGGAGAGGAGAGGAAAGGAGAGGAAAGGAGAGGAAAGGAGAGGAGAGGAAAGGAGAGGAAAGGAGAGGAAAGGAGAGGAGAGGAAAGGAGAGGAAAGGAGAGGAAAGGAGAGGAGAGGAAAGGAGAGGAAAGGAGAGGAGAGGAGAGGAGAGGAGAGGAGAGGAAAGGAGAGGAGAGGAAAGGAGAGGAGAGGAGAGGAGAGGAGAGGAGAGGAAAGGAGAGGAGAGGAGAGGAGAGGAGAGGAGAGGAGAGGAAAGGAGAGGAAAGGAGAGGAGAGGAAAGGAGAGGAAAGGAGAGGAAAGGAGAGGAGAGGAGAGGAGAGGAAAGGAGAGGAAAGGAGAGGAGAGGAGAGGAGAGGAGAGGAGAGGAGAGGAAAGGAGAGGAGAGGAAAGGAGAGGAGAGGAGAGGAGAGGAGAGGAGAGGAGAGGAAAGGAGAGGAGAGGAAAGGAGAGGAGAGGAAAGGAGAGGAGAGGAAAGGAGAGGAAAGGAGAGGAAAGGAGAGGAGAGGAGAGGAAAGGAGAGGAGAGGAAAGGAGAGGAGAGGAGAGGAGAGGAAAGGAGAGGAGAGGAGAGGAAAGGAGAGGAGAGGAAAGGAGAGGAGAGGAAAGGAGAGGAAAGGAGAGGAAAGGAGAGGAGAGGAGAGGAAAGGAGAGGAGAGGAAAGGAGAGGAAGGGTCCAGGGGTCATCGGTATCAAAGGTGCTTATGACAACCTCGCCCACAAGGAACAGGAAACATTTCTAGTTTCCCTCCGGACATGTTGACCGTTCAGGTCGAGGGCGGAGCTCCGGGCCGAGCCTCTCGGCTGTGTTTGAGCGTGGGCTGGGATGGTGTCGTTGCTTTGGTTAATAAAGCTTTCCTGGCGCGTTTACGTAATTTTACATCGGTGTAATATCAAAGTCCGAGGAGTGGGAGCGTGTTTGTTGAGAACAGGATTATAAAAAGGAGGAAGAGAAATGAGTTTGGCTGGTTCCTGGCTGAGCTTGTTGACTGACACGGGGCACGTCCTCCCCTCATCCTTTCCCTCCAGAGTGTCTTCGGCTTTGCTTGCCGCGTTTTTCCCTTTTGAATGTTTTTGTGTTGTTGCTGTCGAGGTCCGTGCCGTGACGCGCGTCTTTGGCTTCTGCTTCCTGTTCCTCTGTGGGTCTACGCTGAACGGGAGCTTCGCTCGCTGTTGAATGCTGGTGGTCCTCCTGGCCGGCTGGCTCACGTCAGGTGTAGCTGTTTGTTTGCTGCGCTGGGTTCTGAAGCTCGGCAGTCAAGACAACTTGTTGATGTTTGTAGTTGGCGCTAAGTGAATACTGACTCTTAAAGCCCATAGGCAGCCGACTCTACTGTCCGTTCATCTTTACACCCAAACTTGATTTGGATTCGCGTAAAATGTACTCGCACACACCAGTAATTCACACGCGGCGGCATGCTCCTCATCCGCGTCCGATCTTCGACGTGTTTTTAGATGCAACGCAACGTGAAACGTTCGACGTGGTACCGCCACGCACCGAACCGCGTCGCTCTGCGAGACGTCATCTTGCTGAGGGAGATCTGCAACCAGCCCCACTGCTTTCACGGTGAGTTTCTGATTTTTACATTCCTCCATCTTGGACTGCTCAGGCGGGATGTTTTGTGTTTTGTGGGCGTGGCTAAATGGCCACACCCAAGATGAGGTGAAGATGCCCCTTTAGAGTTTCAAAACATCAAAACTATTCCTGAACTAAAAAAAAATATATTGCCACCATTTCTGAAAACCGACAGGAAGTCAGCCGTTTTGGATTAAAGGTGCAGTGTCACTTTTTGGTCATTTTGATGCTTTGTACTTTGGCAAACTCCTCCTACGCCGTTTATCCGATCGGCTTTAATCTTGGCGAGTGTCTCCAAGACACCGTCACCATTTAAATTTATTAAAATATTTTTTTTTCGTCACACAATGTGGGCGCGGCTATGTGTTCAATTTCATGTTCCAAAAAACGCTTTGTATTCGTGATATTTTAGGCAATTTTTATGCGTTGTACTTTCGCATACTCCTCCTAGGGGATTTATCCGATCGACTTCAAACTTGGTGAGTGTCTGCAAGACACCTTGGGGATTAAATGTTATTAAAAGATTTCGTTTTTGTTGTTGTTTAGTTTCTCACTCTGTTTACGTGACTTTTGGGGCCTTAAGAAACTCAAAAACTAGCAAAACTTTGCACACTCGTCAGTCCCAGTATATCATTTGATATTCTATGGGTCCCATGCATGGGCGTGTGAAAATGGCCGCCCATGAACTCCCCCTAGAAAAGAAATAAAAATCAAACCTTCTCACTTTTCTCCACGAAAACTCACAAAATTTGGTACAAATTTGTGACATCACTAGACATAAAAATAATGATATTGCTGCCATGACCAAAACCCAACAGGAAGTCGGCCATATTGGATTAAAGGTGCAATTTTATTCCCTTTTTGGTCATTTTCATGTTTTGAACTGTCGTCAACTTCTCCGAGACAATTTATCGGATCAACTTCAAACTTGATTTGGTTTTCGTGACAAGGTGTGAGCATAGCACAGCCTTGAATTTCATGTTGGAAAAAAGGCACTGTTTAAGTCACCTTTTTGTCGTGTTTTGGTCATTTTCATGCTCCGGGCTTTCGCGGACTCCTCCAATCCGATTTATTGGGTCCTGCCGACACTTGCACTTTGAGGACCCGGTCATTGCTGCTTGCAGCGTTAATTATTATTATTATTATTACGATACGATAGAAAAAAATTAATTGTTATTCATTTCATTATAATTAATATTTGGGGTCCAGCCCGTTTGTTATTGCTGGGATTATTCCTTTTCCTCTCCTTGGCATTTTTCAGACTAAAAGCGTCTGGAACATGACAATTGCTGAACCCACGGACAAGGTTGAGGTCTCGTTAGAACAGGGACGTGTCAGACGTCTTGTGGTTGAAGTTTGATTCATATCCATCTACATTTTGGGCAGGAATTTGCTACCGGAAGTAGTTCATGCATCGCTTTGATCCGACAAGGTTTATTTTAAAATTCATAGTAGTGCTGATGTGAAAACGAGCGAGAAACTCTTGCTACGTTCCAAAGGTCAAGTCAAATTTGAGCAGAAATTAGTGAAAAACCGACCAAAATTTGAGCTAAACTATTCAGCTGGTCCTCCTTGACTGACACGCCACTATTATAAACAAAACGAACAAGATGAGATTTAGAGTGAGACGCTTTATGACATCATCATAATACTATAAATGTAGAGGTTCTGATTCAGAATGTACATTGCACCGCATCCAGTGTGCGGTGTACACTCTGTCACTCTGTAGTGGTTAGACGTTACAAACGAGAAGTGTGTGTGTTTATGTATCGTCTTACCTGGTAGATGTCTGTGGATCTGTTCGATTGATATTTTATGTCTTTGGTTTCCATTACTTTGACGGATTAATGAAAAATACAAATTCTTGTAGTTCACAAAAACAAGTGAGCGAGTTGAGTCGAGTCTACCCGACTGTAGGACTGAGTGATGCCTTCAAGATCCAGCGAGGCATCGGAAAACTAAAGCCGCAATATGGTAATTACTCACAGAAACACCACAAAATTGTTTGTTTTTCATGGAAACATAACTTATTGAGAATGTATGTGGCAGTTTCGCGTACCAGAACACGTCACTTATGTGGCGTTTTTAGGGCCCTCCGGCACAGAGACACAGAAGAAGGGGTTGTAAACACCAGTTTATTGTAGAGAGTTGGCCAGCAGGAATTAGCCCAGGAGCAGATAGACATGTGTCATGACACAGGCTTCTCTGCTGGGTGAGTGTGGGGATGGGGGTTTTAACCTGCTGCTCGTTAGACAAACCAACGATACAACAGGTATGCAGCCACTCTGACCCAATCACCTAGGTCCAGGTCAGGTGTGGTTGCTGAACACAGACCATCCCCAAAGCACAAAGTAATTCATGGAATAAAAGTCATCACTAAAGTAACATAAGTTTGACTACTATCGCAAATCTCTGTAAATACATAAACCTACGTAAATACGTCATCATTGACACACAGGATACCCAACGTCACCTACCGTCACTGAGACTGCACATGTAAGTACAAGGTGAGTTATAACAATGACAAGGTTTGGTTTAAAGTAAAAAATAAAGGTTGTTGTACAAAGGTTGTTTTAAAGGTTTGTAACTTGTGTAACTTGTGATGCGTTTTCCAGAAACCAAAAAGTGAGTACGTGCCTAAAATGAAATAAACTGGACCCTGTGTATTGCTGCCTGCAGCCACATTTATTCTTCTTCTTATTTATTTCTCCCACTACCTTGGTGGCCAATGATGAATGAAACCCGTCACAGCCAGTACTTAACGTGCAACCCAATCCTCACGTCAGGGTTAAATCCCGGAAAGAAACAGAAGCTCCAGGCTTTTAGGTTTTATCTGAGGGTTCTCAGTGCCTCATGTCAAACGATCCACTGGTGTCAACAGGAACAGAGCCACAATAAATAACAAATCTGCTCGACTGCTTCACCTTTTGTTTGGTAGACAGACAGACGGATGGACAGACAGACAGACAGACAGACAGACAGACAGACTGACTGATACGATAGATAGATAGATAGATAGATAGATAGATAGATAGATAGATAGATAGATAGATAGATAGATAGATAGATAGATAGATAGATAGATAGATAGATAGATAGAGAGATAGAGAGATAGATAGATAACAATTAATAAATAATATAAAAATATAAAAGAAAATGGCAATGTATGGAAAACATTTACGATAAAACCTGTTAAAAAATAGTAACAAAATGCTGATTAAGGTTTGAAGAGGGTTTACCTGTCCACAGTGAACTGACACTTTACACCAAAACCAATGATAAACAACAACATGAGCCTCAGAAGGAACCAGTCTTCTGCTCCAACGCACTGAGCTCAAGCCCTCTCCTGCAGTGAGAGATAAAGGTCGTGGAGAGACATCCCATCTCAAGGCCAAACATCATGTGTCGCACAGCCCCGGGTGGATGAGCGTACCACGCTCCTGACGCCGGCGTCTTTCCTGAGGGCAGGCTTGAGTGTTTCTCCGAGCGCTGCACTCCCACCACCTTCCCCGCCTGACGATGGGCGGTGAAACCTGCGGGATGAAAAAGCGGGCGTGGCTGACCCTCAGTCTCAGATGCTTGGGCCGCGCTGCGTGCAAGGTGCACGTCCGGTGCTTGGTTCAATGACCGTGCACCTTGAATGTGACACACGGTCGCTCAAGAGCCTCCACGACAGCTGCTCATATACAGTAACCAATGAAACCAACTGAAAAGGGAAGCAGAAGGAGTGGAGCATGAGGAGGAAACATGTACAAGTACAAAACATGTACAAGGACAAAACATGTACAAGTACAGGAAACATGTACAAAGACAAAACATGTACAAGGACAAAACATGTACAAGTACAGGAAACAGGTACAAATACAAAACATGTACAAGTTCAGGAAACATGTACAAAGACAAAACATATACAAGGACAAAACATGTACAAGTACAGGAAACATGTACAAGTATAAAACATGTACAAGTATAAAACATGTACAAGTATAAAACATGAAATATCAATCAAACTAAAATGTAATCGTTCAGGATGATGCTGCTGTGACGTGGACGTCCAGAGCAAAAGCTTTTTATTAATATACCTGAAAAAAGGCATGTCTGTCATTATACCTGTCTTCTGTATACCTGTCTGCTTGTATACCTGTCTGTCTGTCTATCCACCTGTCCGTATTTCTGTCTGCCTGTCTGTCTGTATACCTGTCTGCTTGTATACCTTTCTGTCTGTCTATCTACCTGTCTGTATTTCTGTCTGCCGGTCTGTCTGTATACCTGTCTGTCTGTATACCTGTCAGTCGGTCTGACTGTCTGTCTGCCTGTGTCACTGTCTGTCTTCCTTTCTGCCTGTTCGTACACCCAGCCATCCTGGGGGGTTATAGGATAATTATGTCTATGTCTAGAAATATGAGAAATTGAAGAAATGTGTGTGTGTGTGTGTGTGCGTGTGTGTGTGTGTGTGTGTGTGTGTGTGTGTGTGTGTGTGTGTGTGTGTGTGTGTGTGTGTGTGTGTGTGTGTGTGTGTGTGTGTGTGTGTGTGTGTGTGTGTGTGTGTGTGTTGGGGTAAGAAGAGACGTACCCCCCACCCCCCCCGCCCTTTGGGGACCAGGCCGTTAATGACTGCTGTGGTCACTCAGTGGAGGGACGGTGGTAATGTAATATTATATTTCTATATATATTCTACCTGGACATTAATACGCTCATCAGACGCTGCTGTCTCTGCTGCAGGTGACGAGTGATGATTGTCTGACCCAGAAATGACGCCCGAAAGAAAAGGGAATCGTCTTTTTTGTCATTGACATTGGGGACATTAATATCCAAGGACTGGACTTGGGTTGGAACACAATGTTTCCAAATCGTATTTCTGCCACAGCAACACGTTTTACAATAAAATTTCAGGAATCCAAGGAATTGTGGTTATTTTTGTTCAGGGTCCAACCCTATTGTTATTGTTCAGGAAAGAAATCTCGGAATATGGGTTAGGGTTAGGGTTAGGGGTTAGGGTTAGGGTTAGGGTTAGGGTTAGGGTTAGGGTTAGGGTTTGGGTTAGGGTTAGGGGTTAGGGTTAGGGTTAGGGTTAGGGGTTAGGGTTAGGGTTAGGGTTAGGGTTAGGGTTAGGGTTAGGGTTAGGGTTAGGGTTAGGGTTAGGGTTAGGGTTTGGGTTAGCCTAAAACTATCTGGAAAAACAACTTTGGTGTAACACACGAACACGGACACAAGTCTTGTTTGAGCCGCGCTAGCACAAAGACCTCGTGGTTGAAGTTTCATCCAAATCGTGCAGATATTAGCGAAAAACCAAACAATTTTTTTGCAATTTTAATCAATTGCTAAAAATTTGATAGCAATTTTTCATCTAACCCAAAAATATGTCCAACCCGGCTAAAACTATCAGGATCACATACTTCGGCATAAGCTATGAACACGGTTGAGGTGTCGTTTAAACCACTATGTCACAAGGATCTCGTGGTTTAAATCGTATCCAAATTGATACAGATACGGAGCAGATATTAGTAAAAAATGGAACATATTTGACCCGAAATATTCAGTTGGTCTTGGTTAACTGACACGTGGATCAACAAGTGAAGGAGGTGAGATTTACAGTAAGCTGCTTTATGACATCATCATATTATTTACTATAAATTATATTTATAGTAAGACGCTTTATGACATTGTCATATTATTTATGATGAATGTACAGGTTCAGATTGAGAATGTCCAGTTGGACCGTGTCCAGTGTGCTGCGTGGACTCGGTCACTCTGTAGTGTTTGGACGTGACCAAACTATGAATTTTCATGTATAGTGTAAAGTGTATAGTGTCATGTAGACTCGTAAACGATTCGGTCACGAGTCACGTGTAATTGTGGCAAATGAGTGGAAATTCGACTCGAAAACTGAAAATAAGTCCAGAATTCATGTAAAATTTGACTGATTTTCTTGTCACAACACACAGAATGAAATGACTCTCAGCAGAGTCGTTTGATCGCTGAAGGTTTGTCCATGCTTTGACCAACCAAAAGCAGACCAGTTTTGGGATATATAAGCAATGCCATTGTCCAAGGGGCGGGGCTTACCGTCAGGCGATTGACAGGTCCGGAGCTGAGTGGTGTGGCCCCCCAAAAAGTAAGTCTGTACCAACCAATGAAATACGAGTATTGTTGCTTTAAATGTAATGCAGACATCCTCCGGGATGATGGAAAGATGGAACCGTTCCCGCTGAGAGCATCTGTCGTGGTGAATCCAGGCCTGGAAAACGACACTGATCAGGGTCCAACAGCAATTAGCAGCTTGCCAGGGACGGGATGGAGGGATTTACAAAGCAAAGGGATGAAGGAGGAGAAGAATAACGAGGAGGAGGGGAGGGGAGGGGAGGGGAGGGGAGGGGAGGAGGAGGAGGAGGAGGAGGAGGAGGGGAGGGGAGGGGAGGGAGGAGGAGGAGGAGGAGGAGGAGGAGGAGGGGAGGGGAGGGGAGGGGAGGGGAGGAGGAGGAGGAGGAGGAGGAGGAGGAGGGGAGGGGAGGGGAGGGGAGGGGAGGGGAGGAGGAGGAGGAGGAGGAGGAGGAGGAGGGGAGGGGAGGGGAGGGGAGGAGGAGGAGGAGGAGGAGGAGGAGGAGGGGAGGGGAGGGAGGTTCTTCTCACCCGACGCACCACGCGACCTTCGTCCTGTTGATGGTGGAGGAAAGGAGACGGAAGCTGGGGATGACGGGACGGATCAAAGGGAAGAGAAAGGAAGGAAGGATATATGAAGACAATAGAGCACAGCATACAGCATGTATGCAGTATGTGTGAGATTCATGTACATACTGTAGTATACTGTTTAAAATCTACAGTTTATAGTATTGGTAGTATAGTTTCTTGTTGAAATCTTTTTAGGTAACTTATATTAACTTATATATATATATGTGCCACCATAACAGCTGTGACCCGTGGAGACATGGACTCCACCAGACTCTGAAGGTGTCCTGTGGTGTCTGGCACCAAGACGTTAGCAGCAGATCCTTTAAGTCCTGGAAGTTGGAGGTGGGGTCCCCATGGATCAGGCTTGTTGTTCCAGCACATACCACAGATGCTCCATCGGATTGGACCCTAACCCCACCCATCCACGTAATGAAGAAGAAAAGGTGATTCATCAGACCGGGCCACTTCCTTCCACGGAAGTGGCCCGGTCTGATGACGACGCTCACGTGTCCATTGTAGGTGCTTTCAGGGGTGGACAGGGGTCAACATGGACACTGTGAGCTCCCATACGCAGCAAGCTGCCCTGCACTGTGTGTTCTACACCTTTCTATCATAGCACCATTCACTGTTTCAACAATTAGTAGGTAGTAACCACTGCATACCAGCAGACAAGACTGGCCGTTAATATACACAATATATGCAGTTAATATACATTAACTGCAACATAACTAACTTATCTGTGTATATATGAATAGATTACATATATACATTTTTACAATATATATATTTTTTCTTTCAATAATTGAATTATTTTTGTTATTTTTACTGATTTTAGTGCAACATTAACTTTTTTTATATGTTATTATTTTATTATAAATAATTGTTGTCATTATTTATCATTCTTATTCTAGAGAGTGCGGGGGGGGGGGGGGGGGGGGGTTGGAGTGATTAAAGCCGTGGGAGGACGGACCCAGATGGAGAGACATACGGTGAAGATGTGATAAAGACAAAACTGGCGAAGCTGCTGGACCTTGGACAGCAATGAAGAGAGTGTGTGTGTGAGCGAAAAAGTGAGCGAAAGAGAGTTTGTGTTTGTATGTGTATGTGCGTTTTGCTTCTTGTCATTGAAACTATTACACATATAATATGTTACAAATATCATTATTATTATTATTATCATTATTATTATTATTATTATTAATAATATTATTATTACCATCATCATCAGAATCAGAATCGGAATCAGAAATACTTTAATAATTCCAGGGGGAAATTACTTTCGTTACAACATATAATAATTATTCAGAAACATATTTATATATAAATATATACATAAACATATCTATATACACATGGTAAAGTGTAAAATGTGCAGTTAAAATGTGCATAAAGAAGAAGGTGCAGAAGTGGAAGTCGGTGTTTTGAGGTCAGGTTACAGAGAGGGGGTGTCTGACTCTGAGGGAGGCGTTGTAGAGGTTGATGACCTCAGGCAGGAATGATTTCCTGTGGCGCCCTGTGGTGCATCTGGGTACGAGGAGTCTTCTGCTGAAGGTGCTCCTCTGCTGGGCCAGTGCGTCGTAGAGAGAGTGTGAGACGTTGTCCAAGATGGACTGAAGCCTGGACAGCATCCTCCTCTCTGCCACAGTCGTCAGGGTGTCCAGCTCCTCTCCTACTACATCACCAAACTACATCATCATCATCATCATCATCATCATCATCATCATCATCATCATAATGAGGGTATCATAGTTTAACCATAATGTTATTCTCCATTTTATACCCTGATACATTATAATGTACTGCACTATAAGATATAATGTACTGAGCTCTAGGTGGTTCTTTTGGAGGGTAGTACTATGAACTTCCTGCAGGGGACAGTAAAACATTGTTTACTACATCAGACCCTTCATTGATCAATTCAAAATGCATAATACTAAAAACGACTTTTTGATATATTGATATATCTTGATAATAATAATAATAATAATAATAATAATAATGATAATAATAATAATAATAATAATAATAATAAATATAAATATAGCTGTAGGCAGCAATACACAGGGTCCAGTTTATTATTTTTAGGTACATGCTATAGTTTTTTGGTTTCTGGGAAACGCATCACAATTTACAAACATCATGGACTTACGTCTGGTATGTCTGGATCAATCAACATGGACTGACCTCAAGGACTGGATTTTGGATTTTTGGACAGTTGGACAATTGCTTCTTTGTTGTCTTAAACTTTCAGCTATTTTTCGGCATCTGGAACAATAACAAAAACAAACGTCATAATTACTTTGCATAACAATAATAATAAATACTGTTTTTATTTTATAAACATAATAAATAAATATTAGTTTTAATAACTACTTAATTTTCGTTCTGTTATTCGACAAATGGAAAATTCAGTTTAATAGATGACTTGTGGATATTGTAATGCCGACAACATTTGTGGAACCTTAACATTAATTTGCCAGAATTATTATGGAAGAACTTGTCAATACATAACACTTAACGTATTTACGGAGGTTAATGACAGTAGTCGAACGGATGTAAATTTAGTGGTGACTTTTTCATGATTTACATTTGAATTACATTTTAAATAAGTTAAGTTTCTATGAAATACGAAAAAACATTGTGATGTTTCTGGGAGTAATTACCGTATCACGGCTTCTATTTCTCCAACCTCTCACTGGATCTTGAACACATAACTCAGTCATACATTCGAGTGGATTCGACTCAACCTGGTCATTTTTTTCTCCATATTTTTCATTAATCTGGCAAAGTAATAGCGACCATAGAGATAAAATATCAATGGAATGGATCCACAGAAATCGACCAGGTAAGAAAGTCAAGTCAAGTCAAGTCAATTCACACTTTATTTATAGAGCGCATTTCATACCAGGGCAACACAATGCGCTTTACAAAGAAATACAAAAAAGAAAGAGAGAACGTAGTTGTCAGTCGGTCATTACAAAAGAATGCCCCTGAAACAACAGCAATAACAAAAGCAACAACAAAGACAACAAAAACAACAATAAAAGCGACTCCAACCACAGCGGCAGCAACAGCAGCAACAACAGCGCTGTTGTATGATGTACGACCGTATATGTATGTATGTGAAAAATAATCTCTTGAACTTGAACTTGAATATCACAACAGAAACAACCACAACAACAGAAATAGCAGCCACATCAACACCAGCAGAAACAACAGCAAAACCAAAGCAAGAGCAACAACAGCAATGCAGACGTAAAGACCTCACCACAACCGGAGGTGGTAGCTCTCACCGGAACCGGAGAAGTCACTCAGGTTAGAGACGGTTAAGTTGAGGTATTAGGTTAGAGGTGTTTAAGTTAGGGTATAGGGTTAGAGATGCTTAATTTTAGCCATAAGGTAAGCAAGGGTTAAGTTTAGGTATAATGTTAGCAGCAGCCACAGCACCAGCACCTGTAACACAGACAGACAGACAGACAGACAGACAGACGTCAGTCAGTCAGTCAGTCAGTCAGTCAGTCAGTCAGTCATAGACTGTAGTGAACAGCAAGGTTTCTAACCTGCTTTTAAAAGTATTCAGTGTGGGGGCCTCGTTCAGGTCCCTCGGTAGGTTGCTCCATTTACTTGGGGCATAGATACAGAAAGCAGCTTCTCCTGTTTTCGAGTTGGTACGAGGGATGGTTAGAAGACCACTGCCTGTGGACCTGAGAGTTCTTGCTGGTTCGTGTATAATTAGCATTTCTTTTATATACTGAGGTGCAAGGCCATTAATAGCTTTATATACAAGTAGCAGAATCTTAAAATCAATACTAGTTTTGACAGGGAGCCAATGTAGAAATCTAAGAACAGGTGTGATGTGTTCAAACTTCTTTGTCCCAGTGGGAACGCGTGCAGCCGCATTTTGGATGAACTGTAGCCGCTGCACAGCTGATTTGGGGAGACCGGTGAATAGGACATTACAGTCGTCCAATCTACTCCTTATGAATGCATGCATTAATTTTTCGGAGTCTGCTTTTGACAGGAAGCCTCTTAATTTTGAAATGTTTTTTAGATGGTAGAAGGCTGATTTTGTTATGGTATTGATATGGCTCTTAAAATTTAGATCGCTGTCTATGATAACACCCAGATTTTATGCTTCATTCTCGCTCTCCAGGGACAGAGAACAAAGATGAGCTGCAATTTTCTGTCTTTGAGCCCTTGCACCAAAGATGAGTATTTCTGGTTTGTCTTTGTTCAGTTGTAAAAAGTTCTTTGACATCCATGCATTAATATTATTAATACACTGAGTGAAGGAGTGTATGGGTCATCAGGAGATAAAGATGTGTACAGTTGTGAATCATCTCCATATTTATGGTAATTTATTTTGTGTATATGTGCAAGTGGAAGCATATGGAGGTTAAACAATAATGGCCCCAGAATCGAACCTTGGGGCACTCCACTTACAATATCCACTTTGTTTGACACAAAATCCCAATGGACACAAATAACTGCCTGTCCTGTAGGTAGGTTTTGAACCAGTTTAGAACCGGGCCAAAAAGGCCGACCCATTTTTGTAATCTCGCTAATAAAATCTGATGGTCAACAGTGTCGAAGGCAGCACTGAGATCCAGGAGCAGAAGAACAGATAGTTTTTTTGCATCAGTGTTTATGTGCAGATGGTTCAGAACTTTAATAAGTGCTGTTTCTGTGCTATGGTGAGGTCGAAAGCCATATTGATAAGTGTCTAAGAGGCTGTTTGAGGTTAGATGGTTGTTAAGCTGAAGGTAAACTGCTTTTCAAGTATTTTGATGAGGAGCGGCAGGTTGGAAATGGGCTGGTAGTTGGCAACAACTGTTGCATGGAGATTGCTCTTCTTCAGGAGTGGTTTAATGGCAGCTGTTTTAAATGCTGCAGGGAATATACCTGATTGAAGAGAGCCGTTTAAAATGTTTAATACCTCATGTGCTAGGCAGTTAGAAACAGTTTTAAAAAATGTGGTAGGGAGGGTGTCCAGGCGGCAGGTGGAGGACCTGAGCTGACCAATGATATCGTCCAGTCTTTTTATGTCTCAGGGGGCGAAGTGAGACATGGCAGCAGTCATATCCCTGGAGAACTGGAGGGAAGGTTCATTTCTGGATGTTGAGGCACTAATATTCTGTCTGATAGCTATCCTTTTGTTACTGAAGAATGTAGCAAACTCCTCACATTTTTCAGTGGAGAGCATCTCTGACGGGGTTGTAGATGGTGGATTAATAAGTCGATCAACGGTGGAGAAGAGCACTTTACTATTGTTGAGGTTTTTATTAATGATTTTAGAGAAGAAAGACTGTCTGGCCTGTTTTATTTCTACATTGTTTTGATTGAGTCTATCCTTGTAAATTTCATCATGAACCTGAAGATTTGTCTTTCTCCATTTTCATTCTGCCTGGCGACACTCTCTATTAAGTTGCCTAATAACTGCTCGATTTCTCCAGGGGGCTTTTTGTTTTTCTATGTTTTAATAGGTGCAATATTATCAATGATATTTTGTATTTTGGAGTTCAAGTTGTTCACAGGATCCTCAGTTGATGATGCCTTGAACAGCGGTAACTTTTTTACAATTCTCTTAAAGGTTTCAATGGTATCATTGTGAATGATACGTTTTTTAATTGTTGGGGTACCCCTCTGTTGTACAGGAAGAGCAGACACGTCAAAGAAAACGCAACAGTGATCTGAAATAGCAACATCCATGACACAGGGTACAGTGATATTTAGTCCTTTTGATATGACCAAGTCCAGAGTTTGCCCCTTATTGTGGGAGGGTTTTTATAAATATAAACAACACATAGTT
>NC_137204.1:28555182-28557682 GCF_960531495.2 Zeus faber | reverse complement strand
GGCAACACAGCAACTGGGCAACTGAATGTAGAGTTTCTATTATTTTTCGTTATTTTTCTTTTTTACTTCATCCTCTGGTTTATTATTTATTTTATTTATTATTTATTTATTATTGAAGAAAGGAGCATGTGGTGAGGAACTTTCCTTCTAAGCTGGTCTACTTGATCTTTTAAAGTTTAGGAAGGGGCCGTTCTCTCCCTATTCCCTCATCCGACTGTAGCTGTGGCGTTGCCATAGCAACAAGTAGTCCGCTAGCTCATAGGATCTAATACATTCCTGTTCACTGAGAACTCCACCTGAAATAAACTTTGTCTAATGTGTTTTAGTGTAAATCAAACTATTCTAGCCCTACTATCACTCCCACTGTGGTCATATCAAGCTGCTTTGCCTCGCTTGGATCTGGACTGTTGTTGGAGGATTTGGGGTGTAATTCTCTGCCTTGCCCAAGAGAACTTAGTTCGAGTTGCTGTTGATCTGCTACTTGCTGATCTTAAATGCTCCCTGGGACTGGGTCATGCTCCTCGGGGCTGGGTGTGGGGGTTGCTCCACAGCCCTCTGGCTTCTCTGGGGGCCCGGGGGTCTCCTGTGGCTGCAGGGCAGGGTACCTGGGGCTTTCCTGCGGCCGTACGGTGTCTACAGGGCCGCGGAGTTCGGGGCCCTTTCCGCTGCTTGAAGGCGCCGTGACGTAATACCAACCTTCTACACCAGTACCAAGGGGGATAAGTCATGTACACTCACTGGTGGACATCACACACACACGCGTGACCAGTAGTAGTTCCACTTTTCCTGGACCTAATTCACTGTTTTTCAACACATGTTGTCGTCCAATGTTGATGTTTTTGTGTAAATGTTGTTTGTTTCTATGTTTATTTGTCTCGCCCGTAGTGACTCTCCCTCTTGGAGCAGTGATCAGTTGTTTATAGACCCAAACATGAAGAATAGTTCTCCAAAGAGGGGGGTTGGTGCTGGTTCTCTAGAACCAAAAGCTGAGCTGTTGTCATCCCACAGCTCGTCCACAGGACAGAGTTACTGCAGCAGTTGTTGATGATTAAAGAATGAATGAAGAGTTTCATTGCAGGTTGAGAACTTGAACTCTGTCCTGGATGCAATGGAACA
This sequence comes from Zeus faber, assembly GCF_960531495.2. Lineage (NCBI taxonomy): Eukaryota > Metazoa > Chordata > Actinopteri > Zeiformes > Zeidae > Zeus > Zeus faber. The sequence continues at coordinate 28,556,566 of NC_137204.1, read as the reverse complement.
AATACTGTGTTGTACGCCCAGCGTGCTGACAGCACGGCTTAAAACAAAAAAGAAAAAGAAAAACAGGCCGGCCCATATAAGGGCGTAGAAGGTTGTGGCGTCGTCGAGTTGTCTGGCAGAACGAGCTCGGCAGAGCTACGCATCTCTCTCCCTGCCCTTCCACTCTCTCCCCCTTCTTTCTCTCTCTCTCTCTCTCTCTCTCTCTCTATTCCTGTACATTCCTCTACCCCACCCTCTCCCTCCCTCCACCCCTCATTTTCTTTCTCCCACTCATTCTCTCTCTCTTCCACTTTCTCTCCCCCTTCTCTCTCTCTCTCTCGCTTGCTGTCATCCTCTCTCTCTATTTCTGTACTTTTCTCTAACCCCTTTGCCTCCCTCCCTCCCTCAGCCTCACTCCCCCCGCCCCCCCTCTCCCTCCACCTCCCTCCCTCTCTCCCTGCACTTTCCTCCCCGTCTTTCTCCCTCACTCTCACCTCCTCCCTCTCTCCCTCTGTCATTCCCTTCCTCCCTCTCCCTCCCTCTGTCATTCCCTTCCTCCCTCTCTCCCTCTCTTCTGAACATTCTCTCCTCTCCTCTCTCCCTCCACGTCTGTCCCTCTCTCCCTAACCCTTTTCTCCCCCTCTCGCTCCCTCACTCTCACCTCCTCCCTCTTCCTCCCTCTCTCCCTACCATTCTCTCCTCCATCCCTCTCTCTCGCCCATCCCCCCTTCCCACCTCCTCCCCCTCTCTCTCCCTCCCTTTCTCTCCCCCCTACAGGGATAGCTTCTCACTAGAATTACCATCTCCTTGATCTATAATTACCACAAAACTCTGTAGCACAGTTCACACTCCCTCATTGAAACAGAGTGTGTGTACTTGTGTGTGTGTACTTGTGTGTGTGTACTTGTGTGTGTGTGTGTGTGTGTGTGTGTGTGTGTGTGTGTGTGTGTGCGTACATGTGTACGCCTGTACGTGTGTGAACGAGCACGTGCAAGACTTCTTCATTTTCATTTTCTTATGGACAGTAAATGAGACGTGTGTTTGGGGCAGTTCCTTCACACTTTGTTTTTTTTATAATTGATGTATAATAAATAATTATACAATCAATTATAAAAATTTCAGATTTTTGTACGTTGATTTTTTAAATTAATAAATACAATAAAAATGATAAAAATGAAAATATTTCAATAAATAAGTATACATAATAAATGATTATAAATAATTACTAAACAAATTTTATTAATATACGTATAAATTAGTAATTATTTATTAAGTATTCAGTAATAATAAAATAAATAATACAAATCAATATTTTGTAATATTATATATTAATATATATATATATATACACCATATAAATATATAAATATCTATATATATAAATATATATTTATATATATATATA
>NC_137204.1:28510182-28550182 GCF_960531495.2 Zeus faber | reverse complement strand
GAACCTCCATATAACCAATGTACAACCTACATACAACCCCTATATTACAGCATAGCACCTCCATAGAACCTCTATAGAACCTACATATATGGAACCTCCATAGAACACCATAGAACATCCTACAATAGAACATCCAATGATCCCACAGCGGCAGCGGCGGGAAGGAGGTCTAAGGGAAAGGTGGAGGTCAGCGGTGGAGGGACAGTTTATGTCAGATCATGTCAGGGCAGCACAGGTGGAAGGAGGGGATGGCGGGCGTGCACACAACAAGGAGGTAAAGGAAGGAGGTGAGAGAGAGAGAGAGAGAGAGAGAGAGAGAGAGAGACATGTTCCCGGTCAGGTGGAGAAGAAGAACTCCATCTCAGCCTGAATCTGATCCCTCTGATGTAACCGTGGAGTCGTGGTCCTTTCACTCCAAACCCTCGCATTTCCACTTAGCTGCAACGTTAGAGGAGCCATTCGGACGCCGCTGCCGCCAGGCCCCGGATCGATAGCGGGGAAAAACTGGACCCTTCCTAAAATCAATAGAGCCACTTAACGGGACAACGGCAGAGGGCCCCTCTGGAAGCTCCACTGACCACCCTGGACAGAGATGCAGGAGGTGGCTCGCACATTGGGCCCTCTCGTGGCTGGTTGCAAAACTGTGCAACTCTACCCAGTAGAGGGGACAGTAAATAGTTAAACTCCATGGTCAATAACTTGCTAACTGGATAACTAACTAACTAGGTAACAAACTACTTTGGTAGCTAGGTAACTAACTAAATAGCTAAGTAGTTAAATAGCTAGGTAAGTAACTAACTAGGCAACAAACTAATTAGGTAGCTAGCTAACTAACTAGATACCTTATTAAATATTTAATTAGGTCGCTAGGTAATTACGAGATAGCTAATTAACTAACTTACAACCCAACTAGTTAACAAACTAACTAGGTGACAAACTAACTCACTCACTAATTAACTAACAGACTAGGTAACGAACAAACTAGGTAACCAATTAACTAGCTAATTAACTAACAGACTATGAAACTAACAAATAACTAACTAAGTAGCTGATTAACAGGCTAATTAACCCAATGACTACCTAACTTATTAACTAGGTAACTGAATTACTAGTTAATTAACTAGGTAACTAACGATCATTTCCATTCAGAGCGCCCATGAAGCTTTCATACTGGTGGAAGTGGAGGAACCTCCGGGAGGATTCACCAACTGAGTAGTTTTACTTCCTCTTTTGAAGTCCTCACTTTCTTTTCCTGAGATAAAAGGTTCAACTCATTTGAGAGTCGCTTCTTGACAAGTCGCTCTGTCAAAAAGAAAAGAGTCGTTACGATCTCCAGAGTTGTTTTGGTATTGTGTGGTTCGGTTGGTGTACCGCACGATGAGCGAGGCAAGAGTCTGAAGGGTTGATTCAGCTCTGAGATGTGAACGGAATTCTCTCAAGAATCATTTATTTCTGTCAAAACAATTTTGGTGGAATGTGAGTGGCGTCAAGTCACCGTTAATGTTGATTACGGCAAACACCCCGGACTTTAATTCAGTCCTCAGTAATTATTTTCACCTTGCAAGTCTTAATTCACTCTTTTGTCAGTGACTCCAAACTCCTGATTCGTTTACAAGATGTGTTCGCTACAACAAATCATTCAAGTTGTGCATCACTAACTATGAGTCACCATAATAACAAAAATAAACACATTTCTACATGTTTCTGAGGTGTTTACTGGTAACATGGTACATGGTAGTCCGGGGTAATCCAGAGTGTTACAGGGTGGTACAGGGTAGTGCGAGTAGTCCAGGGAGGTACAGGGTAGTCCAGGGTGGTACAAGGTAGTCCAGGGTGGTACTGGGTGGTACAGGGTAGTGCTAGTAGTCCAGGGTAGTGCAAGTAGTCCAGGATGGTACAGGGTACTCTAGGGTCGTACAGGGTAGTCCAGGGTGGTACAGGGTGGTGCAGGGTAGTCCAGGGTGGTGCAGGGCGGTACAGGCCGGTACAGGATGGTACAGGGTAGTGCAGGGTAGTGCAGGGTAGTCCAGGGTGGTACAGGGTAGTCCAGGGTGGTACAGGGTGGTACAAGGTAGTGCAGGGTGGTACAGGGTGGTACAGGTTGGTACAGGGCAGAGCAGGGTGGCAGTGCAGGGTAGTCCGGGGCGGTTTAGTGTGGTACAAGGTAGTGCAGTACGCTACAGGGTGGTCCAGGTTAGTCCAGGTAGCTGTGAGTTGTGTAGAATTGTAGCTGTCATCCGTATGTGTTTGTGAGTGAAAGACTCAAATCTGTCTCTATACGATTCCAATCATCAAGGCCACAATTCAACCAAACATGTTTGTTTTAATCGGGGCAAGTCTTTCCAAAATCCTTTGGTGTGTGTGAACGTCAAAGCCTCACATCGCAACGACAGTGAGGAGCGACTTGTGTGTCGGTGTTGAACGTCAGCGCTGCAAGTTCGCTGCACAAACAACCACAGTAGCGAGCTGCAAGGCAGCCACGTTTGTTTTGGGGTCAAAATATTGCAAGACATATTGCCTCTCGCTGGAAGACACATTCTGGCGATGGCTGGAGCAACACAAACCTGCGTCCGTCATCAGATCTGTGATCAGTTGCTGTATGTGTGCACAGAAGAGACTGAAAATCTGCAGTGGTTAAGCGTGCGCTGATAGATCTGCTCGTTGTTGTCGGTGATTGAAAAAGTCCTGTAATGTGGACGAGGCTAAACGAAAGACTGTGGTGATTGTTTGGCGGTAGAGGGGGGTTGCCGTGGCGTTGGAAACACTGCTGCGCGTATCTGCGTGCAGAAGTGTCTTTTTAAGTGTCTGTTTTCCATGCTTTTCCTTCGCGTCTGGCAACCGTCTGCTCTCCCAGCTTGGCAGTTTGGGTTGCCAGCTGCGTCGTCCTCCTGCTGCAGATTAATGAGGCCAGACGCTCCTTAATGTCACTTTCCAGCACCAAATTCATCCCGACAGGAAGTGAAGGAGGTGTGTGAACACGCCACAGCATATGGCGTGTGACAGGCATTTCAAAGGTAAAATATAAAATAATATATAAGACATATAATATATACTGCATATAATGCAGCGTGTGGACCTTGGGGCGTCCTTGATGGAGTGATCATCTCTCCAGCAGAGAGAGGGAGGATTCTATCGCTTCCTGCCAAGCCCAGCTGTTGCACATCTGTCTCTCATTTTGAATACATTGTGCTTTACAAAACGGTGATAAATCTGCTTCCCATTTAAAATACTATTAACTTTACCAGGTGGTAAACTGTCAAATGTCTCCATTTAAAATATGATCAATCTTATAATATCTTCCATTCGAGCTGCATGCCGCTTTACCAAACTGTAGAATGTTTGAAGAAAAATTATTGACAAAATGGTACGTCTGCCTTTCATTTAAAATAGCAGAGGATTCCGACATTTCTGTATAATTTGAAATTAATTATAAATAAAATTAATATTTAATGACAAAAAAATAAAATAATAAGGATATTATTATTATTATGATTATTATGATTATTATTCTGATTCTGATTCTGATTATTATATTATTATTAGAATTATTATTATGATTATTATTATAATTATTATTATGATTATTATTATTATGATTATTATTATTAACCATCATCATAATAATCATAATAATCATAATAATAATAATAATAAATAATAATTATTATTATTATTATAATAATAATAATGGAGGGAGGGAGGGAAGGAAGGAAGAGGGAGGGAGGGATGGACACTGTGGAGTAACTGAGTCACGTCTTATTTACTGAATCAAAATCAGGAAAATGTTCAAATTCCACAAACAGAAAGGGAATGTAGATCTTGTGTTGCAAGATCCAAACTGCCAGGCTGAAAGAGTGGATCGTGCAGATCAGCTCCAGCGGAACAGGAACTCTGTGTCCATCACATCAAGCTTCATTCTGAAAGTGACGAAAGGTTCGACTCTTTTTTGAGATTGGGTGCTTGACGAGCCACTCGGTGAAAAGAGTCGTTCCATTTTATCCAACCCTGCGCTGGAGCTGGTTGAGCCGGTGGAAGGAGGGTTAGCGAGGCAGCGAAGCAGCGAGGGAGCGAGGCAGCGAGGGAGCGAGGCAGCGAGGGAGCGAGGCAGCGAGGGAGCGAGGCAGCGAAGCAGCGAGGCAGCGAGGGAGCGAGGCAGCGAGGCAGCGAGGCAGCGAGGCAGCGAGGGAGCGAGGGAGCGAGGGAGCGAGGCAGCGAGGGAGCGAGGCAGCGAGGGAGCGAGGCAGCGAGGGAGCGAGGCAGCGAGGGAGCGAGGCAGCGAGGCAGCGAGGGAGCGAGGGAGCGAGGGAGCGAGGCAGCGAGGGAGCGAGGGAGCGAGGGAGCGAGGCAGGGAGGGAGCGAGGGAGCGAGGCAGCGAGGGAGCGAGGCAGCGAGGCAGCGAGGGAGCGAGGGAGCGAGGGAGCGAGGCAGCGAGGGAGCGAGGCAGCGAGGCAGCGAAGGAGCGAGGGAGCGAGGGAGCGAGGCAGCGAGGGAGCGAGGGAGCGAGGGAGCGAGGGAGCGAGGGAGCGAGGCAGCGAGGGAGCGAGGGAGCGAGGGAGCGAGGGAGCGAGGCAGCGAGGGAGCGAGGCAGCGAGGGAGCGAGGCAGCGAAGCAGCGAGGGAGCGAGGCAGCGAAGCAGCGAGGCAGCGAGGGAGCGAGGCAGCGAGGCAGCGAGGCAGCGAGGCAGCGAGGGAGCGAGGGAGCGAGGGAGCGAGGCAGCGAGGGAGCGAGGCAGCGAGGGAGCGAGGCAGCGAGGGAGCGAGGGAGCGAGGCAGCGAGGGAGCGAGGCAGCGAGGCAGCGAGGCAGCGAGGGAGCGAGGGAGCGAGGGAGCGAGGCAGCGAGGGAGCGAGGGAGCGAGGGAGCGAGGGAGCGAGGCAGCGAGGGAGCGAGGGAGCGAGGGAGCGAGGGAGCGAGGGAGCGAGGCAGCGAGGGAGCGAGGGAGCGAGGGAGCGAGGGAGCGAGGGAGCGAGGCAGCGAGGGAGTGAGGCAGTGAGGGAGCGAGGGAGCGAGGCAGCGAGGCAGCGAGGGAGGAAGCGTCACAAAAAGGAGCCTGACTTTCCGCCACTAAACTCTTCATGTAGATCAGATGGTTTCAGAGTCGTGCTGAAGGAAACACAGTGTTTGGTTTAACGCTGACATGGATGGTAAACTGTGTGTGTGTGTGTGTGTGTGTGTGTGTGTGTGTGTGTGTGTGTGTGTGTGTGTGTGTGTGTGTGTGTGTGTGTGTGTGTGTGCACATATATGGAACTGTCTGCGTATCTAAGTCTGGGTTTGACCTTGTTAATATGTATATGCATGTGTGTGTGTGTGTGAGTGTGTGAGCGAGAGAGAGAGAGAGAGAGAGAGAGAGAGAGAGAGAGAGAGAGAGATACCATCATTGAACCAAACAAACATTTGATTGGATTGTCCTGGACCCCCCGGGTGTGACCTCATAAGTGTGTGTGTGTGTGTGTGTGTGTGTGTGTGTGTGTGTGTTATTGTACTTCCTCTGTGTATTTGCCTGTACTGGTGGTGGTGGACCACAGAATAACAGAAACCAGCTTATAGAGTAGAGAAGCAAATGCATAACGCAAACACACTGAATGGGTGTTCCTTAATAAAGTACCAGCTAAAATAAATATATATACTGTATATACATTTAAAATAATGATATAGTGTATATAAAATATATTTTTTGACCAAAATAATGTGACAAATTACCACTTTAATGTTGTTAAGAAACAATGAAGCTGAAAGATGACGAGCACTCGCATCCTCACGGAGAGAATGGAGGGAAAGTCATTTTTGACAAAAAACAGTGTTGATATGTGGGGGTGGAGAGATGGAGAGATGAGTAGAGAGGTGGATGGAGGGATGGAGAGATGAGTAGAAAGGTGGATGGAGGGATGGAGAGATGAGTAGAAAGGTGGATGGAGGGATGGAGAGATGAGTAGAGAGGGGATGGAGGGATGGAGAGATGAGTAGAGAGGTGGATGGAGAGATGAGTAGAGAGGTGGATGGAGGGATGGAGTGGGACGAGGGAAGCAGGGACGCCGGCAGGAAACAGAGGCGATCCATGGAAGAGAGAGAGAGAGAGAGGGATGAGGAGAGAGGGGAAAGGAGGTGAAGGGGGTGGGGTTAAGTAACCCCCGCCACGCCCCTCGTCCAGTCTGCAGTGCTCTGGTTTTCTTTCGCCTTCAGTTCCGGTTGATAAGCTGCAAATGGAATATACAAGTAAAAATATATCTGTAAAGATCTATAAAGAAAATTTAAAACAATGAAATAAACAAATAAACAAATAAATAAATAAATAAATAAACATATAAATAAATAAATAAATACATATAATAAGAAAAGCAATATTAAATTCATTTATTGATTCATTTATTCAATAAAAATTTACCTGAATATTGTCTTGAGGCTGTTACAGAAATGGCTTTTACTGTCAACCATCATGACATCATGGCAAGTTCGGGCTCCGCGGGAATCAATATTTTTCGACAGCCAATCACTTCTACGGCACGTTACTGATCAATACTCTTATTAACCTTGTTTGGTTCCCCTCTTGGATTATGAATAACTATGCAAAACGAGTGATATTGGCAAACAAAAAAGCAGAAATCAAAACCCTTTCACCAGATGCCGAAACTCTTCTTCGTGACAGGCAACAGATAGAGGAGGAAACATGGATCGTAGGACGTGACCCATTGTGATCATCAGTGGAAATGTCTGATTTTCTTGTGTTCTTAGCGACGGGAAATCAGACGCAGAACAGCGTCATAAAACGTGTTCATCTCCTGCAGGAACACGGGGACACAGCAGACAGGCAGGTACTGTCACCGCTGCTCATTCACATTTTAGTTGTTGAAACACTTCGTACACTCCCTTAAGCCCCTTAAACTTGTATGGAAACATGTTTGAACGTGGATGATAATAATAATAATAATTATAATAATAATAATAATAAGAAGAAGAAGAATAATACTTGCAAACAGGCAACTATAGAATATCTTTATGTATAATAATGGTGCAGTGCTGACATTTCTAATCTCCAAGCGCACAGATCAACCCAAAAAGAAGAAGAAGAACCAGTTTGAACCTGAATTGAAAGATTTGCCTTTTTAACTCCACACAATGAGGCGTCTCTGGGAAATCCACCTGAACAGATTGTATTATGGTCTGTGCATGGTCGAGCTCCCTCTCTCTCTCTCTCTCTCTCCCCCGCCTCCCCCCCCCCCCCCCCCCCCCCCCCCCCGCCTTTCTCCCTCTCTCCCTCTCTCTCTCTCTCTCTCTCTCTCTCTCTCTCTCTCTCTCTCTCTCCCATTGAAAGTGTGTTGGCGTGCACTGCAGAGTATCAGCTTCCAGCTTCCCTGCCTGGCAGCACTGCTGAGCCTCTAAACAGGGCTTAACCAGGCCTGGGGGGATGGATGAGACTGTGTGTGTGTGTGTGTGTGTGTGTGTGTGTGTGTGTGTGCATTTTATTTTCCTTTGTGTACCCCCCCCCCCATTCCCCATCTATAATCCCAAAACAAGGGCTCCATATTTTGGGGTCAATGAGAGGCCAGCTAATCTCAAAGGGAATTCCAGGTGAATGTTGTGCTGCACGTGGAACTTCCTGTACCTGCAGTTCACTGTGATAAGTAACTGTAATAAGCTGTGATAAGCTGTAAAATACTGTGATAAGTTGTAATGAATTGTAAAAAACTGTGATAAGCTGTAATAAACTGTAATAATCTGTGATAAATTGTAATAAACTGTAATAAACTGTGATAAGCTGTAATAAACTGTGATAAGCTGTAATAAACTGTAATAAACTCATTTTACACTTGTCATAAATAAGTTTAAAAGCTGAGAAGATAATTGACAGTTTCTATATCTATCCAATAAATGTCTGTAAACATGCCTTTTTGTCAGTATTTACTTCCCTCTCATAATTGCCGTCTTTTTTGGCGCGGTGGATACTTCTATCCAGTTCCATATTGCATTTGTGTGTTATTTAAGGTCAACATTTCTCCCCTAAAAGTTTGGGGAAACAGTTCCACAACAGGAGCAAAGGAATGTGCATCCCCATAGAAAAAACCTTCCATCACACTGGGTGCAGTGAGCTGATGGGGTGTACCACAGGGGGTGGACCTGGGCCCTTCCAGGAAGTCACACTTCTTTACCATGACGATAATTTTATCCCATACCCTGATGTAATTGATCTCAATCCAGTACTTCAAGTGGTCAAGTGGTATAAGTAGCAGTAATGGTAGAAAGGATGGTAGCAGTAGCATTGGTAGCAGTAACAGTAGCAGCAGTAGTAGAAATAGTAATAGATGTAGAAGTAGCATAGAAGTACAGTAGCAGTAGCAACAGAGATAGCACTAACTGTAGTAGTAGCAGTAGTAGTAATGGTAGCAATGATGGTAGCAGTAGCGGTATTATTAGTATTAGTAGTTGTAAAAGTAGTAGTAGTAGTAGTAGTAGTAGTAATAGTGGTACTAGAAGATGTAGAAGTAGCAGTGGCGACAGATGTAGCAGTAGTAGTAGCAGTAGTAGTAATAGTTGCACTATCTGTAAGAGTAGCATAGTAGCAATAGGAGTAGAAGTGGGAGTAGTAGGAGTAGCAGTTAGTAGCAATAGGAATAGCAGTAATAATTTGATGTTTAGCTTTACATAAAACATCAAAAGCATTAAGACAAAGTGCAAAGAAATAAATAATAAAATGACATAAAATGCATAAAGTTAAAAAAAAAAGGATACTGAAGAATGAAGAATCTTTCTTTGTCACATGAATGGATAAAAGTTATAGTGCAGTGCAAGAAATGTATCAAAGAAACAGTGTTTTACTCTTTGTTAACAATTATTTTGCCTATTCCCCAAATTGTGTTTAACCTTGTCAAGGCGATATCCTAACCCCGTAGAACAGGTCTGGAGATCTTTTCCTCGCGTATTCCCTGAATAGCGTTTTACCTTGTCAGGGCTCTACCCTAGCCCCAGAGAACCGGTGGAGATCTTTTCTTTGTTAAAAACTACTTTGCCTATTCCCAGAATAGCGGTTTTCCGCATCAAGGCGATATACTAGCCCCAAAGAATCGCTCTGGGGATCCTTTCTTTGCCTATTCCCAGAATAGCGTTTTACTTTGTCAAGGTTGTATCCTAGCCCCGGAGAACCGGTCCGGAGAAGTTTCACTTGTCTGAAATCGCTGTTAAGATAGGCCGAAGCCGTTATAACAACTATTTCACCTAATCCCTGAATACCGGTTTTTACCTTGTCATGGCGATATTCTAGCCCCAGGGAATGGGTCTGGAGATCTTTGCTTTGTCAACAATTAATACAGTGCACACAAAGCCACGAGATTTCACATTTCAACAACAAGGCAATTAAAAGTGCTTTAAATAAAACCTTAGAAGCATCAAGACAAAGTGCAAATGAAACATGTTGTAAAAGGAAAGAACACATAATAAAGTTAAGAAACAGAATACATAGAATACATAAAATCAGGTCATAAACGTGACAGTGCAGTGCAAGAAATTTATATTTGGTTTTGTAAAAGGCAGCGGCAAACAGAAAAGTCTTCAACTTTGTTTAAAAGAGGTTAAGCGTTGCCGCAGACCTGCAGTTTCCTGGGAGTTTGTTCCAGATATGTGGAGCATAAAAACGCAACGCTGCTTCTCCATCTTCAGTTTTGACTCAGGGGACAGAAAGCAGAGCTGTCCCAGACGACCTGAGAGCTCTGGATGCTTCGTAACGTGGGAGAAAATCAGAAATGTATTTTGGCCCTCAACCATTCAGCGCTTTACAAACCAACAGTCTTATTTTGAAATCAATTATTTGACGGACAGGAAGCCAGTGTAAAGCTCTGAGTACTGGAGCGACATGATGCACTTTCTTGGTCTTAGTGAGGACGGGAGCAGCAGCGTTCTCAATCTGCTGTCTGATCCGTCTTTTAGGGAGACCTGTAAAGACAGCGTTACAGTCGTCTAGTCTACTGAAGATGAATGCATGGACACGTTTTTACAAATTCTGTTGAGACATAAGTCCTTTAATCCATACGTTCTTAAGGTGATAGCAGGCTGACTTGGTAATTGTTTCAATATGGCTGTCGAAATTTAGCTCCAAGTCCATGACTACGCCAAGATTTCTGGCTTGGTTTGTGCTTTTTAACATTACTGAAGCTGAGCGCTGACTTGAAGTCGTTCTTCCCTGGCTCCAAAATCAATTACTTCAGTTTTGTCTTCGTCTTTGTCTGACCCTCCAATGCGCACACTCGATTTATTTTTTTTTCTGTCTCAGGTTCTGTTGACATTTACATTTGGCATCGTGTCGGTTACACCGGGTTACATGGAGAGACAGAGGGAGGAAAAGAGAGGTGGAGAGAGGGAGAGAGAGATACTTCCGTAGCCACAGGGCTCTTGCTGTCATGGCATGGTTAACCTATCGACTCTAATAGCTGCCCCCCTGTGGTGAGCCATGCACGTGTGTGTGTGTGTGTGTGTGTGTGTGTGTGTGTGTGTGTGTGTGTGTGACCTCCCCCACACCCTCCCACCCTCCCCACTGACAGGAGAGGGCAGACTGGGAACCACAGCTGATGGGTCCGCTCTGTCACTTCCCACTGAGATCCATTTAATTTGCTGCTGCGTCAAATTGGGGAAAAAACGGAGACCCTGTTTTCTGATTAATTATTCCTTTCATTTTTTCCCCAATAATTTCTGCTATTACTACTAACACGATATTTTTGTGTGGCATACACTGTTTCACAATTGAAGAACAAAATTAAAAAGAAAATAAATCTGCAGGCAGCGATGCACAGGGTCCAGGTTAGTCGCAGCAATTTCACCATTATGAAAACCAGCCAAAAAACGGGGGGGGGGGGGGGGGGGGGCTAATAAAACATACTACTACACAACATAAACTGGAAAACACATATTATGTTCACTTACTCAAACTGGGGGTAATACAGTTTTCCGAGTTCCCATGGAATGCAGCATCACTTCCTCTCTTGTCGGAGCCAGAAACAAACGCTTTTGGAGCGTTTTCACAAACACCTTTCGTAAACACACACCTTTTATAAACACACAACTTGTGTAAACACACAGCTTTTATAAACACACAACTTGTGTAAACACACAGCTTTTATAAACACACAACTTGTGTAAACACACAGCTTTTATAAACACACAACTTGTGTAAACACACAACTGTAGTTAACACACACCTTTTGTAAACACACACCTTTTGTTAACACACAACTTTTGTAAACACACACCTTTTGTAAACACACCCCTGCAGATCCTGAGCCGAGCAGCCAATCCACACCAATACGGATGCAACGGTACAGTGGGCTCATGGTTTCGAGCCACGCTAATGGTACAGTTTCGGTATATTTATATTTAAGAAAAAAGAGTAAGTTAAATGGTGTTTTTAACTGTTTTTATAGTATAGTATAGTATAAAAACTAGTGAAGCACTGTGTGTATGACGGGGGTTAAAGTTCATTGGTGATTGTTGTAATTTGCATAATTTCATCTTTTGGAGATTGCAGGGGAGGTGTCCAGGATAAGTGGATAATTCAAATATTAATTTCTGTTTATTATTTATTTATTTATATAGATAATATTTTAAAAATGTTTCACAATAATAAATAAATTAAAGCAGTACTATAGTTAGATGTTTTTGTGCAGAACAGACAGAAACAGTATTTTCACACATAAATGATAACAGTAAAATAAGCCCCTCCCGGCGAGGGAGGGGCTTAGGATATCTCTTACATGGAGGGTGAAACAGTTGACAACAAAAAGAAACTTATCACCCAGCGAGACTCGGTCCCTTCATTCTACAAAAGAACTGCTCAAAAGAACCGGATCGTTCATGAACGACGTGGTGCGAGCGTCTGAAGAGAAGCTGGTAATAAAGAGGGCCACGCCCATCCCAGGGGGTTCTTTTCCCACTGGACTCCTTGACTGATCGTACTCTTTACAAAAACATTTCTCTGTGGTTTTATCTCCTGTTTCTATTGAAAAGGCTGCTTAGCCGCACGCTGTTGAAAAAAAATTGACCTCTCGCAAAAATAGAGAAATGCTGCGCGGCTCCGCCCGGACCCTGCGCAGCTCCGCCCGGACCCTGCGCGGCTCCGCCCGGACCCTGCCCGGCTCCGCCCGGACCCTGCACCAACGCGTCCACTGGACTTCCGCCGTGATACCGAAATAAGTGTTGACGTGTGCGTATTGAACCGTAGGGGGCGTGCCAATGGTTCGAAAGCACATCGCCTACCGTTGCATCCCTAACACACCGACGTGTCCTGCGGTGAAAGCTCCTGCAGAGTCATGCCCTTCACATAGTACATCAAATTGGATGATGATGTCACAAAGCGCTCTGCGCCGCTACTTCCGGTTCCTTCCGCTCATTCAAAAAAAACATTTTTTTTATTAACTCCTCCTACACATATGGTCCGATGTTCATTTGCTGTTCATCAAACTTGGACCGCAGCGTGTCTGGACTAACCCGAATACAATCGATTTGCGCACCAGGCACTTCCAGCCGGAGAATCACTGGGAGGACGGGAGGACAACAAGCCCCTTTAACACATAGTTCCCGGGAAATTAAGGGAATAACCTTTCTGGAACGGCCAGTGAGTATTGTACATATAAGAAAATATGTGTTATAAAAAGTAGAACAAACATCGTATATGAAAGGTAAAGGTAAAATATTGAGAAAAATACTTGATATATTTTAAAATATACATTGAAAACAATTACAGAAACACAAAATCGATATTATGATGAAAAGAATACATTTCAAGATATGTCTTGTGAAAAAAATTGAAAATATATTATTCAAGTATCATATCAAAGACATCAGACTGTATAAAAACCACGTTTTAAAATATTGTTTGTGGTGTATCATCTTTTTGAAATGTATTTTTGAAAGACTTTCTGAGCCTCGTCAGGGCAGCACCCGCTCCGCGCCCGCTTCTCACCTGTGGCGGAGCCGCGCGATTGGCGCGCGTCGCGGTGCGCGCGGTGCGCCTGGCCCCGCCCCTCGCGCGCCAGACGACGACCACGCCGCGCGCTCGGCTCCCACCCGCACCGCACGCGCCCCCGACCGAGCCGATCGGGCGCTGATCCCACGCGCGCTTCCCTGATCGATCCCCGCCGCGCGCGCCGACCGGAGGCCCCCGACCCCCGACCCCCGACCCGACCGTCCGACGCGCGGGTCCCGCAGGTTTTGTCTTTTCGTCTTTTTTGGGGGATTTAAACCATGAGATCCGCGTGGAGTTGCGCGCGGCTCGTCGCGTGGACGTGGACGTGGATCTGGAGTCTCGCGCTCCCCGCAGCGTCGGGCATCCCCGCAAATCAAGGTAAGAACACGCGCGACACCTGTTCCCCGTGCGGGCGGCGCCCCCGGGTCCGGAGCCCGCAGCCCCTGTTGGTCGCGGGACTCATCGGGACGCGGCCACCGACGGGACGTGGGTTTTTTTGGGGGGTACGGGGGGCGGGGGCGGGGGGCGCTGACAGTCACTGCAAACTGGGGTCGCGCACACGCACACGCACACGCACAGCCACTTGAAACATGAATTTGTTGTTAATGATCAGAAACGGAACAAGTCGTTGAGGCTCCATTGTCTCAGGTGCTGCGCTGCAGCTTCCTGAAATAAACATCAGGCTGGATGAAAGAGGTTCAAATATATATAACAAAATATACCATTATTATTATTATGCGAGTGATAATAGTATTTATCACAGTATGTAATATTATTTATAATAATAAATGCATTTTAGAATTGTTTGTATTTACCTATTTAATAATAATAATAATAATAACAATAATAACAATAACTTTTATTTATGAACGCCTTTCAAGCCAACACCACTTGACAAAAAAAACAACAACACGTTACAGGAAATAATATTTCCGCGCACAACTTCCAGAACACTGTGAATGTTTAACCTTCCACATAATTCCGAGTTGAGCTGACAACAGTGGCTGCGTCCCGCATCCAACGCACTGTTTTCAATCCCATTGTTCAAACCAGCCCCTCGCAGCACGGACGCTCCGTTGGTGCAGGAGCCGTTGTTCGTCGGCGGACCCGGTGACCGGATCAGACCTGGTTTCTCTGGCGGATCCTCAAATCTGAGGTCGATGTGTTTATGGTTGAATCTGGCTTCCTGTCCAAACATCGTGAACGGACGCGCTCTGACGTCCCGAGGGTGAAACGGAAGTGAAAAGTTGGACCCGACCCCGGGGGTCCCCGGACCACCCATTGACCACCTCTGGTGTTGGGGGGCTATTAGACAGCGACGAAAACCCTCAAGTAAATACACGCGTCACCTGCCATCTTTATCGATATCGACAACCGATTATGAGGGCTCCAGCGTGAAGCGTTGGAGCCCCGTTGTTTTTGTTGAGGTTTTTGTTCTTCTTCTGGCCATTCTCCCGCTGAAAGTGCCTGGTGCTCGGGAACCGTGGATCCCACGGACAAGAAACTACGGAATTTCATTCGGGAAGGTCCAGACACGCTGTGGTCCAAGTTTGATGAACATCGGACCATATCGGTAGGAGGAGTCAGTGAAATAACACGACGTTTTTCTGAATAAGCGGAGGAAGTAGAGGAGCTTTGTGACATCATCACAATATTAATGCGCAGGGCATTAATAATAAATAATTGTACTGTCTTCAATTGATCCCATTATTGCCATTTGTGCAATTGCGGCAACTAATTGCGATTATTATTGTTACTATTATAATTGTTATCATTATTATTATTATTTTTTTATAATTATTGTTGTAGTCCATATTATTATTATTAGTATTATTTTTATCATTATCATTATTATTGTTACAATAAATATCAATTACAATATCAAACCTATTGATATTGTTCTGGGAAAATTCTCTGAATTTTGAAATCTAAAGCGATTTGAAACTGGAGAGCGACAGATGCTACGAACAGGGTTTCACGTCTTGTTTTTAACCGGCACGTCACAAACATCCTGTGGTTTACGTTTCATCAAAATTTATCCACATACGGAGCAGAAATTTGTGGGACCAAATTTGATCGATATCGCAGACGTGGTCCAATGTTTTTCATGCCAAAACATGTAGGACCCGGCTAAAAGTATCTGGAACGCAGCGATGACAGAAGCTACGAACACTGTCGAGGTGTCGTTTAAACCGGTATGTCATAAGCAGCTTGTGGTTTAAGTTTCATCGAAATCGATCCACATACAGAGCAGAGATTAGTGAAAAACAGATTAACTTTGACCCAAAGTATTCAGCTGGTCCTGTTTGACCGACACGCCACTGCTCGTAAACAAAATGAACAAGATGAGATTTAGAGTGAGACGCTTTATGACATCATCAAACTGTTTACTATAAATGTAAAGATTCTGATTCAGAATGTACATTGGACCGTGTCCAGTATGCGGTGTACACTATGTGGCACTGTAGTGGTTGTAGAGTACCTATGTGTTGACATGTTTATTTATCTACCTTTTCACCTGGTAGATGTCTGTGGATCCGTTCCATTGATAATTTATCTCTTTAGTCCTATTCATTTGCCGCATTCGTGAAAAATACAAAAAAACAGTAATCCACGAAAATCGTGACCATGTTGAGTCAAATCCACTGTCATTTACGGCTGGGTGATGCCTTCAAAATCCAGCGAGGCGTCGGAAAAATAGTAGCCCTGATATATAAATTACTCACAGGAATACCACAACGTTTTTTGTGATTCATGGAAACGTAACTTATTGAAAATGTAATTCAAGGAAAACAGTCACCCCTAAAATGACCAAAGTTTGACTGCTGTCGTAAACCTCCGTAAATACGTCACTTCAAACATGTGACACAAACAGCCAATCATACAGCAGGAGTGCAGATTCCCCACGGAGCCTCCTCCCGGAGCCCTTTCATCAAATAGGGAATTAGTACAAATACATGAATACATAACCTGACATGAAAATACCCTGGTCGAAAATGAAAGTACCACGTTGACGTTATACGTTTGTGTAAGAACTTGCTGTTACATTTTTTCAAGTGTTGAAAGTAAAAGTTGTGGTGAAAAATGGAGTGGAGTCATTTAAGAAGATGTGGAACTAATAAATCATCGATGAGCAGTTTGATTGATCTGGAGTTTGATATTTATCATTTACTATAAATCCTGATTAAAAATGAAACTTAAGTAATGTGACTGTTAGAAATGCAGTAGGATAAAAAGTATAGATATGTAACATGTAGTAGAGTCCAAAAATATAGATAATTGAATTGTAATGGAGTAAAATGTATAAATACAGGAAAGATGTACTTCTGTACAGTAACAAAGTACTTAGTTACTTTCTACCACTGATTACAAACCAAAGCTAACAACCAGGATACACATAACCGACTGGCCACACGAGAAGTCCATAATATCAATTATTATTTTTAGGGGAAAAAACCCACAATGTAGTCGCTGTTACACCATGTTTTTAGTTTCTGCTCCGACTCATCGGTCTGGTTTTCTGTTTGGGTTGAAGCTCCGGCGTCTCGGCCGTCGACATGTTAACGTGTTTGTCAGGGAAAACGCTGCACGTTGGTCTGCCATTTTGTCCCCCATGTAAATGAATGGGGAGGAGACCCCAGATGCATTGATTTGCAGATGCATGTTTTTTCTCTTACATTTTTTTGTTGCAATTTCTTTTCGGAAGCCCATTCTGAACAGTTGAAAACTTAATTCAGTGAAATCTATGGAGTGAAAGGTATAGATATTTGAATTTGGATTAAACAAATGTAGATATTGGAAATGTAATGAGGTAGAAAAACAACATATATTTTAAATGTGATGGAGTAAAGTATAGATATAAAAATTGTATTAGATAAAAAATATATATGGATATTGGAAATGTAATGAGGTAAAATACACATATTTAAAATGTAATGAGGTAAAAACCAAAATCGGATTCTTTAGATGTAATGGAGTAATGTATAGATATTTGAAAGTTATTTGATTCAAAAAGTGTCGATATTGGAAATGTAATGAGGTGGAAAAAAAAATACACATATTTTAAATGTGGTGAGGTGAAAAATACTAAAGGAATACATCAAAGTAAGGCTCCTTCCACCTGCGTGTTGAACAGCTCATGCTGCGTTCCGCTCAAGTCGCAATTCTGAAAAATCCAGCCTCCACTTGGGAGCGTGCGAGGGAACAGCCACGTATGCTGGAATTTCAGAGCCGAGCGCTCGAGTTCACCACGATAACGGACGCGTTGCCGCGGCAACACGGTGGCGCGCGCCCCTCCGCCCGGAACAAACGTGGAGCGCTTGCTTATCGCGCTTGCTTATCTACTGGAAACAGATAACGAGGGGAACCGGCTGTTTTCACCAAAACGCTGAGGAATGGAAAGCGCAGAAGGGATCCCGCGCCCGTGTCCATATATATGGTCCATGACGCCACGGTCACCCCGAGCCCCAGCCGGAGCAAGCAGCGTGGTGACCCCGAAAAACATGATATATTTCACTATGTCCACTTGATTGGTCCACTTGGGAGGTCAGAACACAGCTTGTGACAAGAGCCGTTGCCGAAGGAAACCTCCCCCGGCGCCAAAGAGTAAAAGGGAGAAGTGCACCCTGAGCGCCGGGTGTTTGAAATGCGGTGTGAGAGGAAGGAGCTCCGATGATGTTGTTCCCGGTTGTGTTTCCGGAAGCCCCTTCTGAACCGTTGAAAACCCAACGAAGAGATCACTTCCACATCCCTCCGTCCAACGTGCCTCCGTTTTCCCATGGCTTTGGCGCCGCCGGCTCCCTTTCCGAGGTTGGCACATTTTCGGATGCGGGGCTTTTCACTGACGTGCGGCCGCGGACGATCACGGCGGAATAGCAAACTGCCGGGGCGGGTGGAGCCCCGTGACGGAAACGCTGCCGCTTCAGTGTGGTGCGTGAGTGTTTCCTGCCGGAGCTCGCAGCGGGCCATGCGGCCCTTTCGTTCATGCACCCGAGGGCCGGACCACCTGGCCGCACGTTTTTATTGTTTACTTTATTAAAATCCGAATATCATTTCAACATTGAACAGCCCAAGTATTAGCCCTGTTCAAGCTGTGCGGCTTTGGTGCGGACAAAGAATATACAGTATCTCCTTTCCCGACCATTCACTTTTATTTCATATAAAAAACCCCAAAAAATTATTTATTAATTTTTTCACATATTCTTCTGACGCTGAACTGTGACGCTGTGTGTGTGTGTGTGTGTGTGTGTGTGTGTGTGTGTGTGTGTGTGTGTGTGTGTGTGTGTGTGTGTGTGTGTGTGTGTGTGTGTGTGTGTGTGTGTGTGTGTGTGTGTGTGTGTGTGTGTGTGTGTGTGTGTGTGTTATTGTCACATCTCACAGCCCTAACACACGCTACACTCGCCACTAAGATACAGCCGTGTACCTTTTAGGGGTATCAAACATCAAACTGTGAAGACCAAGGTTGCCCCTAATTTGGGCAGATTTTTTGACCGGCGGGACCGAAGGAGTCACCAGAGCTACAGGAGGACAAAGCAGTGCCCCTGCCGAGGGTGGTGCCACTGAGCAGGCCCAGAGAAAGGAATTCACGAGCCACAACGTCACCTCCCTCATTCACGGCCGTGGAATCAAATTCTTCCGTTTCACTCTGCACGGGCCGCCCTCCGCCCTGGTGGAGTCATGGAAAAACAGACGTTGGTTCCCGGGAGGGTGTGACGGTGTCGTCGCACGGCGCAGGAGCTTTTCATCTTCTTCCCTAAACATGAGCCAATGGTTTTAAAACAAGTTTTACAGAGAAAGGGAAACGTGATGAATGATAATCATAAACATACATACGTATGTTTATGGGGAGAGAGACTTGGAGAGTGATGGAGCCAGAGACTGATGGAGAGACTGATGGAGAGACTGATGGAGACTGGTGGAGGCTGATGGAGACTGGTGGAGGCCGATGGAGACTGGTGGAGACTGGTGGAGGCTGGTGGAGACTGGTGGAGGCTGATGGAGACCGGTGGAGGCTGATGGAGACCGGTAGAGGCTGGTAGAGGCTGGTAGAGGCTGGTAGAGGCTGGTGGAGACTGGTGGAGGCTGGTGGAGACTGGTGGAGGCTGGGAGCTACTCATCATCGAAAATGACAAACTGATGGAGCCTTGGATAGCGAGAGAGACTGAGAGAGACTTACTTTTCATTTGTCGACATCAGTTTGAACGAGAGACAGAGCAGACTGGGAGAAAGACTGATAGAGACTGGGTGAGAGAAACTAGGAAAGACTTTGAGAAAGACTGGCGAGAGACTAAGAGTCTTAGCAAGACTGAACAAGAGACTAGAGCTGCTTTCACACAGGCCCTGCAAACCTGAAATGATCTGGACATGACGCTGAGGAGCTGTAGGTGTGAACTCAACATTTTTCCAGACTGTACCCAGCCACCACCCTCGTACAAAGTCTGTGTAATGTCTGATAGAGCGGTGTGTGTGCACAGAGCAGGTGATTGTCCGGAGCAGAGTTTCTGTTGGAACAAATTGGTGCCGGTCAACGTGTTCTGGAAAATTTCAATTTCCAGGACAAATTGGAGAGATTCCGCTCAAATACTATCTGTGTTTATTGAGCTGAAAAACAATTGATAAGAAGGTTAAATAGATTATGTAGATGTATAATACTGTATTATTTTGATTGAATATTCAAAATAAAATAAGTCCTGTCAGTAAACGCCATTTTAAAAATAAATAAATAAAATTTACAAATATTACGACTTGAAATCAAATAATTTCCGTTTGTGAACAATAAATAACAGGTGCGGCCACTTTAATTAACATTTCACTTAAATACAATTTTGATCAAAAGAAGAACAAAATAAATGTGACAAGTAGGTCTAAATAAATAATAAAGTGTGTTGGCGTCCCCTCGACATATTGAATATTTACAATGAATATTTAGCGTCTGCTTTGGGTCGGGGGTGAAATTTCCAAGGAAACACCGAACTATGGATGTACTGTATGTGTCCCAACGACACATCATCTTTCTGCTTCTCCTCAGAGCTCTAGACGCTGCATCTGTGTGTCTACTGTGTTTACAAGCACAACCTGTCCACGGGGGAGGGGGGGGGGGGCGGGGCTTAGTTCTATATCGACAAATGTGATTGGTCAGAGGTGAAAGCTCAGACTGATTGGCTTCCGGTTGACACTTGCAGAGCGCGGAAATTAGCAGATCTGCGGAATTTTTTTAATCTAAATGATCCACCCAGCACTGATCCAAATTGCGCTTAGTGGGAATTTTTTTTGTCACCGGAAATGACGACCGGGAGGATTTAAATATGTCGCACTTCGACGGATTTTCCCGGACAAAAACCGGCAACTATTGGAAAACGTAAACGCCGGTCCGGAGAGGTCGTAGCGAGCGAGCGAGTGGGCGTGTCGTGTGTGGATGACGTCTCTGTCTAGTATTTCCAGGCACTGTAAACGGACCTGATTATACGGATATTGTTCGTAGTCCATGTGTGAAAGACCGAACCGAACAAGAGACGGGAGCTACTTTCACACGTGAACTCCGGACAATATCGGGATCATCAGGTCTGGACGACGTGCCCTTTCACACATGCAGCGCACAACCGCAGATTGTCCGTGACAGCTGGTTCGCACCACCCGGAAATACTCTGTTTGGTTTAGACGAGGGGCGGTGCCTGGGCGGAGCATGCAGGGGGCAGGACGAGACGCGATGACGTTGCGCTGTTCTGCAACCCACCCAAGATGGTGGAGGAGGCTTCCGACTGACCAGTAATTGTGATCCGCAAAATCAACGGGAGAGTGGACGGGAATATAGAGGAGACCAGAACCAGAACCTCACCAGTCGCATGGTAGGGGCGTCATCAACACGAGACACGCCCACTCGCTCGCTGGGAATGCTCCGGACAATCACCTGGACATTTGCGTTCACACAGACCGATAATTTCAGCGTTGCGGTGCATGTGTGAGAGCCGCTTAGGAAACACCGCAGGGGGGGAGCGAGAGAGAGAGAGAGAGAGAGACCCTTTATTTTGATTGTAGCTTAGAAAAGAAGGGGGGAAAAAAATCCCCTCGTTTACGTGCTCTTCATGCTCCTCATCCGTGTTCTTCTGGTATCCGCGGAGTCTTACAGGACCAGAGAACCATTCAGTTTTGATGGCTTTTTAATGGCATATGTGACGATCATTCCCACTGGAGGGAGGGAGGGAGAGAGAGATTCAAAATCCCGTATGATGTAGTTCAGCACCACTTATCTCTCTCTTTATGGCCTAATTAGATGTGCAATCGCCTCCTAAGGATATATTTTATCATTCTCTGCAGAGAGAGAGAGACAACCCGACATGCACTTTGTCCCTCCTCCATCGTGGTCTCCTGTAGGATTTTGTTAACGATTAATCGTCATGCAAGTAATCGCTATTGATGATTAATTGTCTTTCTTTTCTTTCAAAATCGTCGCCTGGATACAGTTGTATGTTTTTGTCAGTATTTGAGGGTATTTTAGGCCAACGTTATAAATGTTGTAATAAAATTGGTCTGTTATTACACTGTTAATACAATGTTAATACACTGTTTTTACACTGTTATTGCACTGCTAATGCTGTATTTCCTCAAATATAAACCGGTAGTCAAATAAAAACCATGCCTCTAATAAATGCCGGTTGCGTGGTCTACACAAGCAAATACAAGCCTGCCTTAAATACAGACCAGAGGAAAAACTTATCAGAGCTGCGGCGCCGTCAAAAAAATCAAATAAAAACAGTGTTTTTATTTGAGATGTATTTAATTTACTCCATTTACTACTGCCACATAGCAGATCGCTTCTTGGGGCAAATTCATTTCACCATACATGTATTTGCATAGCACGGCCAGATGTAAGTTTGATTGAAAATTCATACTAAAATATGATAAAATAAACCTTATTAAACAGAAGAAATTAGTTATAAAAAAGCCTGCTTCCAGTAAAGGCCTGGTACCCTCTGCAGTTGAGGTAAATGATGGCCCTAAATTATGCACTGTTTATGCACTGTTGTTACACTGTTATAGACTCATAATAGGACAATACATTGTTCATTGCAATTATTTACTGTATTTGAAAATTATTAACTAAAACACCGGTGACGGTACTAACTGCATATCTACCTTTTCCGAAGGAGAGCCGTGGATTGACATTAAACATTAGAACGTAACAGTTTGCGATGACAGTTTGTCTTGGGAAAATATCAAATTCATATGTTTTCTCTGTCGCGGCATTTCTGCTCTTGGTTTGAAATGCCGCTCAAATTAGGATGAAAACACATGGTTATGGACTCAGAACAATGTTGAAAGCTCAAATAATTGCAATGAGAAGATTATGTAATAATTTTAGTGCTAGTGTTGTGTCGACATGCGGACGCCCTGTTTTACAGCCTGACTTATCCTGCTTCCTTCTCTACCTGGAGCACTGCTTTGGTTTTTTGTCAACAGCAGCTGGTGTACACGTGTGTGTGTGTGTGTGTGTGTGTGTGTGTGTCTGTGTGTGTGTGTGTGTGTGTGTGTGTGTGTGTGTGTGTCTGTGTGTGTGTGTGTGTGTGTGTATGTGTATGTGTATGTGTATGTGTATGTGTATGTGTATGTGTATGTGTATGTGTATGTGTATGTGTGTGTGTGTGTGTGTGTGTGGGGGGGGGGGGCCAGTTTTGTGTTGGTCCTGATCAATGAGCGATAACAGAGCAAATGGCAAACGCAGGTAAACGCAGACTCGCTTTAAACGCTTTATCTAGCAAACGTAAAGATTCATGTTAGTGAGACTAAGTGCTATAGTGTTAGTGTTATATAAGAAAATAACTATACAATAAAAGAAGTAAAAGTCAAGAGCGAGCGATTTTTACAACTACTCAAGTACAAGTAGCACCTTCTACCTATTGCAAAATAGCTGTTTTCTGACCTTGAATGTAAAGATTTGGGTAAACAGTTAATTCCTGATGGAACTGATGGAAATGCACCTCATTCTCATGTTATTCATTGAAACATTCATTCACTAATTTCTGATATAGTTTCAAAGTTCACCTCCAATTTGGATGGAAACATATGATGTCTTACTGAAGAATTACCGTGGACTTTTTACACAATACAACCACCTTAAATATGCATTACTTTTGCATTCTTTTCAATTGGAAATTCCCCTGTGAATGTTAAAATTTGCCATTATTTCACAGTTTCAAGTTTGACATTATTTCAAGCCTGACACCCACAATTTTTTTCTTTGTAACTATACCTCATCAAATACAACCTTACAATACAAACCAAGCAGAGGAACTCAGCGCACCGTGGATCTCATGCTTCCCCGCTGACAGTTTAATAAAGACCAAAGCTTTTTCACCTTCGTGAGGAGATTTTCGGGAGTTTCTGTATTAAGAGTCGTTGCCCGTTGCCCGGTTGCATTATTGATATCAAATCTAATCTTGACCCTTAAGTATCGATATCGTATTCAATCGATATCAAATCCAATCGCAAATCTTTATATCAATATCGTGTTGGATCGGTTTCGAATCGCGACCCTTTCTATCGATATCGCCAATCTTTGTCTCTCCTTTGCCGTATATCATATACCATGAGTGACTGTTTTGTTTCTGCAAGGGAAGTTGGAGCAATAAAGTAATTACAGTAATTAAAGCGCAGGAACACAGAGTGAGCAACGAGCTGGTACTACAGTACAGATGGTAGAACGGCTTTAAAACTTTGGAACTGTGGTTATCGGTAGGGTGGGATAGTTGTTTACTGCATACGGCCTGTTCAGCACAAGGTCAATTCATAGCAAATGCACCAGGAAAAAAATGGTTTCTTATGATATCGATATCCTGATACGACACTGGATATCTGTTCCATATCTATATTGTGGTATAGGTAGGTCTATGTGTTTATGGAGCACTACAGTCAAGTAATGCCGTATTCTGAACTTCACAGACCATTGACTAGATGGTAATATCCACATTTCCAATGATTGGTTCTCCGATATTTCTCTTGTGTGAAAATCTTTATAGAGGCACCAACAGTCATCCCCCAAAATATCATGGAATGAATGACATCGAGGTACTCGTCAGAAATTCGCGCAAGATTTGGTTCTGCCAAATGTAGGCGTTTTCGCGCCTCCCTGCGGGGAACCAGGAACTGGGGAGGTCCCCCGACAACTAGATGCCTTGGAGGGTTTTTCTCTGGTTGCATTCACACTGGTAGTAGGAACGCTGAAGTGACGTCAGCCAATGGGTTTTGGGCTTCACCTTCGGGGTTCCGTTGAATATACCCCGTAAACTTTTGCGTATTTCACCTTTATCGCTCCACCAAAATCTCTTTCCGCAACAAATTCGAGGCGAGAAATACTCGGTCCAGTTTCTGAATCTTCACTCAAACAAGATCTACAAGACTTCATTTGAAAGTTTGCTCTGACTTCCGTGAGGCACAGGCTCTCATCGGGGCAGCGCATGCGGAGTTTTTGTTTCATTCAATTGACGTCGGAAAATAAAATAAATGAAATACATCTACAATAACAATATATTTTTGATCTGTTTTAGGGTCTTTTTGGGGTTTATTTTTCAATCACCGTGCACTGACGTCACTGAAGCTTCCGCTTGTGCCGGTTCGTCCCTGCCCAGGACTAAGAGTTAAAGTCTCCCAAAACAGCGTTCTAAGAGCTACGATCATTCCGAGCTCCTGCAGTGGGGACACAAAAAAAGGGAAGGTTCCTCCAAAAGCTTTCAGAACTATGAAACGCTTCCTGCGGTGCCAAAAACACCTCTTGCCATCTCACACAGACAGAAATATCAGGGCACTTCAGGTGTCCGCTAACTCTTACGGCAAATCTATTTAAGAGGCGTTCTAAAAAAAATGCACCAAAAAGAGTCTTGAGCAGTTCGGGGTTTGGTGTCTTGCTCAAGGCGGGTATCGAACCGGCAACCATGCCATTACTAGAACCTATATCCACATTGAACCCATATGTATTTCAACACCCCAAAGAACGTTAAAACCATCCACTTAATTAAGGGGTTCATGGTGGTTCTTGGTGGTTCCTCATGGTTCTTGGTGGTTCTTGGTGGTTCTTGGTGGTTCCTCATGGTTCTTGGTGGTTCTTGGTGGTTCTTGGTGGTTCTTGGTGGTTCCTCATAGT
Organism: Zeus faber; assembly: GCF_960531495.2. Taxonomy (NCBI): domain Eukaryota; kingdom Metazoa; phylum Chordata; class Actinopteri; order Zeiformes; family Zeidae; genus Zeus; species Zeus faber. The sequence continues at coordinate 28,525,108 of NC_137204.1, read as the reverse complement.
TCTTGGTGGTTCTTCATGTTTTTTAATGGAACCACACAGCTTTTTAAAGAACTCTTTAAGAACCAGTATTGTCATTTTCTGTGTGAATCCTTCTCTCATCTGAGTTCATTCAGTCGTAGCCCAACTTGATCCACTTCCGGCCCCGTTCCACTGTCTTGAAATGTAACCTTTTTTTTTTTTCCTGGACGTGACTGTGATGCTGATGTTCTGTGTTCTTACCGGAGGATTTACTGACAAACAACGTCGCGTCAGCAACTGACACGTATTATTTTGATGAAAGCCTTTTTTTTTTTTTTTTTAATGCATTAATGTAAAGTATCGCTGTGTTGTGTTTGGCAGTGAACCTTCTGGATTCCCGCTCAGTGATGGGCGACCTGGGCTGGGTGGCCTACCCCAACAACGGGGTGAGTAAAGCAGGATTAAAGAAAGATAATAACACTGACTGTAGCCTTTGGATTGGATTTGGATTTTAATTGGATTCATTGGATGTAACATATGCTTAATACTTGATGTGTTTAATCTTTTACCTTATTTCTTTCTTTCTTTCTTTATTTATTGTCTTCTTCAAGGCATGCTCTTTCGAAAAGGTGTTTTTTTGTTATATATATATATTTTTTCCCCAACTGTTAGTTCTCGCTATTGGTATAATTTGATGGTTTGAATTATAAATGGTATACATTATGGTTGGTTTAAATGGTATAAATTACATTTATGGATGGTATAAATGGTACAAAGCGAATTCCCGTTGGTATAAATTATTAATAGATTAATTATCAGGATATTTGGCAGCAGTTACGGTGACATGTTGAACAGCTCTTTTGCCTGTTGCTATGTTACCAGTGTGCTAATCTATATTATTATATTTTATATTTTAAAATATTTGATGCACTGTAGACAAGGACTTTCACGACTACTGATTTTTACTAGTCGCCAAGTTTTTCGTAATAGTATTCGGCGAGTCGTCTTTTACCTGTTACATGTGGAAGTTCCAGCCGATTCAGCTTTTTGTTTGTTTTCCTTCTGTAATTCACGGTTTACTACCTGTGAAACAATCCGTTCGTAGACGTCGCCGCTCAACTCTAACTCCATTCTCGCGTCTCAAGCCGCCGATGGGACTGTGGACAATGACGGGCGCACGGAGGAGGAAGTCTTGGCCCGGATATCCGCCGGCTACACCGGAAACCTCAGAAATACTGGCAATTGTATTTTGTAAACAAAATGAATTTGGAGAACATAGCTGAACTAAGATATAAATGTCAATACATCTTTAAGAAAAATATTTTACTCGAACAATAATTATTGAAAATCTGGTGACATTGACAAAAATGATGACGTCCACGACTAGTCAACCGCGCCGACTAGTGGTTATAGTTGTCGACTAGTTGACTAGTTGGTGAAACCCCTGCTGTAGTCACGATCAGGGCATTTTGGTTGGTGATTTATTGCAATATAAATAATTGCGCTGAACAATTGAATTGTGTTTCATTGTATAAGCTTATAACAGTGTAGTAGCACGTTCTACCTATTGAAAAAAAGCTGTTTTCTGACCTTGAACCCAAAGATTTGGGTAAAGTGTTCATTTTCCTCAATCCAGCTGATGGAAATGCACCTTATTACCATTTTATTCATTGCAGCATTTCTAATACTGTTTCTAAATTCCCCTTCAATTCGGATGGAAACATGATTTTCGAACCTAACTCCCTCAAGTACATGTATGACTGAAGTATTACCATGCTGTTTTTGCACGACATAATCACTTCAAAATGCTTTACTTTTGCAGGTTTTTAGTTAGAAAATCACCTCTTAATGTCAATTCAGTAATTTTGTACACTGTAACGTGCACGTTTTGTGCCACATAATCAGTTTAAACGCGTAGCTCTGGCACGTTTTACTTAAAAAATGTGACATTGTTTCACAGTTTCAAGTACCACATTCTTACACCCAAGAAATACTACTTTACAAGTATACCTAACGACATGGTGCAGGATAGGTAGGAAGGGATGCGGAGCTCGTGGAGCCGGTTGTGTCAGGCGGCGTGTCCAACTCAACAACTCAAACGATGCAGGACCTGGTCCGTCGTCAGCGTTGTGACTGATTTTCAGGTCAGATCAGATAGTACTTTGTTGAGCCGCTGTTGGGGAAATTCGGGCGTCGTCGCGGCCCAATGGGAAACGTCAAGTACATAGTAAGAGTAGGAGGCCGTACACCAAATTCACAATATAGGCATTCTGATAAGTACAACAGGAAAACAACATAATACTAATTATAAAGAATATACAATAATTTATGTCTGTGTATATATATATATATATATATATACACACAATAAAAATCAAGAATGTACAGCATAATTCTATTATTCATAATTTAATTTAATTTTTTTGATTTCTTATAATATTTTGCTGGTAGATTTCAGTAGCTTGGCAGGGAGGTACCCATTCTTATTCTACATTTGACATTTTGGGGACTAAGTGGATGTCCTGTTTTAATTCTTCCGAGCGGCACAAAGGCCTTGAATGCAGACACCTGTAATTCTAATTATTTTCCAGACAGAAATAAGTTTTGCCGTGCGAACTGCGACAACCCCCCCCCCCCCCCCCACACACACACTCCAAGCACGCTGGCTTATCAAAGGTCAAAGGTCATTCTCATTTCCACGAGCTCTCGGCTTCATTATCGCACTAAATTGAATTCATGAATAGGAAGCCGAAAGTCACCGCCGAATATATTATTCTCAAAGCAGGAATTTAATTTCCATTTGAAGTATTCCCAGCGTGCTGGCTAATTAGGGAATAGGATTCCAGATCGGGGAATAATGGAGTTTGTTCATGCTATTATATACAGTGTCATTTTTGACAAAAAAATGGTCTTTTCATTTCATTTATTCTATTATTTATTTATTTTTTTTTACTTCTGACTCCATCCCTGGGAGAGCGTGCTTTGAGACACTTCCCCTGTCGTTCCTGCCATAAAAAAAACCCTAAAAGAACATACTACTATACAAACTATATAAATGTCTCGCCCTTAGAGATCGTAAGGAGCGGTTGAGTTTGAGTTTACGGTCCTGATTCGCCTCCTCTCCATTTGAGAAAAAAAACAGAAAGTCATTCAGGAAAATGAAGATATTTGTGTCCGTTTCATTCTGAATCAAATCTCTGTCCTTTGTCTCAAGATCATATCCAATCAATATTAATCTGCATCGTGACTTTTTCTTCCAACATCATACATGAACGAATGAATGAATGAATGAATGAATGAATGAATGAATGCATGCATGAATGAATGAATTAATGCATGCATATAGAGTCGTGAGCCTTTGTTTCGATTTCGTGTTGGATCTACATCCCATCGAATTGAAAATCTTGGTATCGATCTTGTGTTGAATCGATACCGAATCGTGACCCTTTGTATCGATATTGTGTTGAGTGGATATTGAATCTTGAGCCTTTTGTATCCAAATCGAATATTGACCCTCGACATGAATATGACGTCGAATCAATATGGAATCAATATGGAATCGATACGGAATCGATACGGAATCGATCTGGAATCGATCTGGAATCGATCTGGAATCGATCTGGAATCGCAGCCTTGTGTAGCACAATGGAAGCTGAAAGGCAGCCATGGCCTTTATGTCCGGTCACTTTGCATAAGCAGCCAATCAGTGCAGGCTTTAAAGCTCCTTCCTGTCTCATGTTCATGATGAGGTTGATGATGTCGCCGCCGGGGAGCACGCTGATGGCTTCGGGGCGGGGGGGGGGGGGGGGGGGCTTCTCGGACCAGGTCTCCCCCTCCGCTGTGGAGGAGATGTAGTGATTGTTCTAAACGGGAGTTAATTAGCAGCACACAAAATGAATCGGGGGGAGAAACGGAAAGTGCCGACAAGGCATTTTGGTCGCCCCCCCCCCCTGGATTTTTGAGGGAGATGGCGCCGAGCGAAGCTGCCGCGCCCACAGTCATGTTGATGATGATGATGATGTGTGATGTGATGATGTGATGATGTGTGATGTGATGATGTGATGATGTGTGATGTGATGATGTGTGATGATGATGATGATGATGATGATGATGATGATGATGATGATGTGATGATGTGTGATGTGATGATGTGTGATGTGATGATGATGTGATGATGTGATGATGTGTGATGTGATGATGATGATGATTGTGATGATGTGTGATGTGATGATGTGTGATGTGATGATGATGATGTGATGATGTGTGATGTGATGATGTGTGATGTGATGATGTGATGATGTGTGATGTGATGATGATGATGATGATGATGTGATGATGTGATGATGTGTGGTGTGATGATGTGATGATGTGATGATGTGTGATGTGATGATGTGTGGTGTGATGATGTGTGATGATGTGTGATGATGATGATGTGATGATGTGATGATGTGATGATGTGATGATGTGATGATGTGTGGTGTGATGATGTGTGGTGTGATGTGTGATGTGTGGTGTGATGATGTGATGATGTGATGATGTGATGATGTGTGATGTGATGATGTGATGATGTGTGATGATGATGATGATGATGTGATGATGTGATGATGTGTGATGTGATGATGTGTGATGTGATGATGATGATGATGTGATGATGTGTGATGTGATGATGTGATGATGTGTGATGTGATGATGTGATGATGTGTGATGTGATGATGTGATGATGTGTGATGTGTGATGTGATGATGTGATGATGTGATGTGTGATGTGTGGTGTGATGATGTGATGATGTGATGATGTGTGATGTGATGATGTGTGATGTGATGATGTGTGATGATGATGATGATGATGATGATGTGATGATGTGATGATGTGTGATGTGATGATGTGTGATGTGATGATGATGATGTGATGATGTGTGATGTGATGATGTGTGATGTGATGATGTGATGATGTGATGATGTGTGATGTGATGATGTGTGATGATGATAATGATGATGATGATGTGATGATGTGATGATGTGTGATGTGATGATGTGTGATGTGATGATGATGATGATGTGATGATGTGTGATGTGATGATGTGTGATGTGATGATGTGATGATGTGATGATGTGTGATGTGATGATGTGTGATGTGTGATGTGATGATGTGATGATGTGTGGTGTGATGTGTGATGTGTGGTGTGATGATGTGATGATGTGATGATGTGTGATGATGATGATGATGATGATGTGATGATGTGATGATGTGTGATGATGATGATGTGATGATGTGATGATGTGATGATGTGTGGTGTGATGTGTGGTGTGATTATGTCGTGGCTCCTTCGCAGCAGATTCTTGTTTTTCCCCTGAAATGAAAACACGACCGAGTCCTGGAAGGAGGCAGATACACATCACACGATGAAGACGACGAGGATGATGAAGATGACAAAGATGATTAGATGATGAGCATTGGAGCTAAACAAAGGGGCTCGAACAATATGGCCGCCACCATTGTTCGTCCGTTCACGATGCTTATCGGCTCCTTGCCTCCTCCCCCGAGCTCCCTTCTCTCCTGCGTAGTGCACTTTGCCTTGTTCCTCGGTTCCCTCGTCCCCTCGCTAGTATCCTTATTTCTTCTCTAGTTCCCTTGTCTTCTCCGGTGTGCCCTTGTCTCCTCCCAAGCTCCCTTGTCTCCTCGGTAGTGCACTTCTCTCCTCCCTTCTGCCCCTTGTCTTCCCCAGTCCCCTCCACTGTTCCCTTATCCCTTTCCGAGGGTCTTTGCCTTGTTCCTCGGTTCCCGCGTCATCTTGCTAGTACCCTTATTTCTTCTCTAGTTCCCTTGTCTCCTTCCCAGTGCCCTTGTCTCCTCCATAGTTTCCTTGTCGCCTCCTTAGTATCCTTATCGCTTCGCTAGTTCCCTTGTCTCATTCCCAGTGCACTTGTCTCCTCAATAGTTCCCTCATCTCCTCCCTACTACCCTAATCTCTTCCTTAGTTCCCATGTCTCCTTCCATATTCCCTTGTCTCCTCCCTAGTACCCTTATCTCTTCCCTAGTCCCCTTGTCTCCTTCCCAGTGCCCTTGTCTCCTTTCATAGTCCCTTATCTCCTTCCTAATTCCCTTATCTCCTCCATAGTACTCTTGTCTCCTCCCTAGTACCCTTATCTCCTCCCTAGTACCCTTGTCTCCTCCTAATTACCTTGTCTCCTCCCTACTTCCCTTGTCTCCTCCCTCCTTCACTTGTCTCCTCCCTAATTCCATTGACTCCTTCCCAGTGCCCTTGCCTCCTCCCTAGTTCCCTTGCCTCCTCTGTATTTCTGTGATCTTCTCCCTACTTCCCTTGTCTCCTCCTTGTATCCTTATCTCTTCCCTGGTTCTCTTGTCTCCGTCCCAGTTCCCTTGTCTCCTCCCTAATTCCCTTGTCTCCTCCATACTCCTTTCCTCTCCTCCCTCATTTCCTTGTCTCCTTCTGCTCGTACCTCCTTCCCTCAGCTCTTTTCTATCGGTCTGTTTCTTCTGTCCTTTTTTCTTTCCATTTGTCTAATTTTCCTTCCGTCATCACATTCCAATCTTTATTCCCCTCTCCTCCTCTTCTTCTCCTCTTCTCCTCTTTTCCTCTTCTCCTCTTCTCCTCCTCCTCTTTTCCTCTTCTCCTCCTCTTCTCCTCTTCTCCTCTTCTCCTCCTCCTCTTTTCCTCTTCTCCTCCTCTTCTCCTCTGCTCCTCCTGCCTCTTCTCCTCTTCTTCTTCTCCTCCTCTTCTCCTCCTCCTCTTTTCCTCTTCTCCTCCTCTTCTCCTCCTCCTCTTTTCCTCTTCTCCTCCTCTTCTCCTCTGCTCCTCCTGCCTCTTCTCCTCTTCTCCTCTTCTTCTTCTCCTCCTCTTCTCCTCCTCCTCTTTTCTTCTCCTCCTCTTCTCTTCCTCCTCTTCTCCTCTTCTCCTCTCCTCCTCTTCTTCTCCTCTTCTCCTCCTCTTCTCCTCTTCTCCTCTTCTCCTCCTCCTCTTTTCCTCTTCTCCTCCTCTTCTCCTCTGCTCCTCCTCCTCTTCTCCTCTTCTCCTCTTCTCCTCTTCACCTCATCTTTTCCTCCTTTTCTCTTTCTCTTCTGCTCCTCTTCTCCTCCTCTTTAGTCCTCCTTGTTTCCTTTCTTAAATGTTCAGTGTGTGCGTGTGTTCTAGCTCTGACATCCACTCTCTCTGAAATTCCGATCTTTGATTCAATTTGATCAAATAATATTGTTTTGACGTTTACAGAATTTGGCTGTAATTTAGCATTAAATATATATAAATTAAATCTAAATACATAATAATAATAATGTATAATACTTAAATCATTCAAATATATTTAATAATTGATATTTTGCTATTATATTACAATATTTTACACTGATATGACATAATTTTATTATATTTCACCGCACATTTTTATATTAAAACATTATTTATGATTTATAATATTTCATTGAATACATTTTACACTTTTCTTTTATTATATGACACTATTTTTTACATGTTTTTATAGATTTCCTGCTGAAGCTTCACTTTTTTCTTGGGAGTTCATCTTGATCAATATTGACGCTGGTTTCTTCTTTGGAATCCTGGACCTGCTGCTAAGAAGAAGGGAGGGGGGGGCAAACAGAGGGAAAGAATGAGTAGAAGAGGGAGAGAGAGAATTAAAAAAGGAGGAAATGAGGGACAAGGGAATATACATAGAGAAAAAACTAAAAAAGATAGAGGTAAAAAAAAATGTTTAAAGGAAGTAGACTGATGGATGGATGAATGATTGATTGATGGATAGATGATCAATGGATGGATGGATGGATGGATAGATAGCTGATGATGGATGGATGATAGATAGATGGACAGATGGATGAATGATGGATGGATGGATGGATGAATGATAGGTGGATGGATGGATGGATGCATGGTGAATGACAGATGGATGGATGGATGGTGAATGACAGATGGATGGATGGATGGATGAATGATAGGTGGATGGATGGATGGATGGGTAGTTGGATGATGGATGGATGACAATAGATGGATGATAGATGGGGGGAGGGAGGAGAGACAACTGGGAAGAGGAGAGCACAGAGAGGGCAGGAGAGGATGAGAGAAAGAGATGAAGGGATGATGTGGATGGCACACAGTCCCTGGTGCACCGCCTGCTGACCCAGGCCCTGGGGTGTGTCCATGGGAACCCACTGTTGTCATCCCAAATATCATGTCTTCTGTATTCAAAGAAAAACAAAACATAGAAAGCTCAACAGTCCGAAAAAATAAAAAAATTTAATGAAAAAGTAAAATTTGTAGAAAAAGACCAAACAGAAACATGTTTAAGATATACAAATGCGATATTATGCACAGGATAAATTACTGTTGTGATATATGGTAAAAAAAAAAACGTTATAAATATTATAAATGATTATATAAACCCTCAATGTGTCTGTTTGGATTTGTTGTGTTGGTCCTTTGGTGTTTGTGGTTTGGAGTACGTGTTGACGTCTGTGTCCACGCCCAGAAAAGAGCACGACGCTCTTTCGTCCAACCAGGGGTTGGACTATGGATGGACGCCCTCCACCCACCTTTGGTTAATGTAAATTAATAAATCAGAATGGGATATGGAAGGGGTTTCCTCATCTAAATACAGGGCCCTCTGGAAGCGACCATGCTCACTGGCTGGAGGAAAGAGGAAAAACAAAGAAAAACTGTTTCAGTTTGTGTTGCACTAATATTAGTGTCATTACGGTCATATGGATATCCCTCGTGTGAGAGTCATGGATGGATGGATGATGGATTGGTATATAGATAAGTGGATGGATGGATGATGGATTGGTATATAGATAAGTGGATGGATGGATGGATGGATTGGTACATGGATCGATGGATGGATGGATGGGTACTAGGCCTGCACAACATGAGGAAATCTGCGATGTGCGATTACATCGTTCAATATGGCGATGACGATGTGACCTGCGATGAATAAACAAATATTAAGGTGTGCATATGAACTATACAGTTCCGATAGGCTAACATGGACCCTAAGCATGCTTTTATTGAACACATTGCACATGAATACACAACAAATTATACAGAACATTAAGTTAAATAAGAAATTATAACTTTAAGAAATGTACGTTTAATCTCCCCTGCTCTCTTTTTTTTCTTCCAAACTCGACAAAAACACCTCTTGAAATAAAAAAAGATACCCAGGGAAAGCAACTTAAATCATTAAATACACATGAATGCATATATTACACTGTGCTGCGCTGCTTTTTCATGGCGCATTTATAACATCTCCATGTTGGTGGTGCAGGACACCTCGTGGCTTCTCTTCACGGTACCTTGCTCTGTGTTGCTGCTTCTGCGCGACGTGTCGTGAATGTGCGATTAAATATCGGATCGCTACATCCCAAGTTGCCATCATGTTTTTGTTAAAAAATAATAATAGAGGCTGCTGCTGAGCGTGAAGGCATGGCACGTGCAAGTAAAATGATTTGGTCCCCATGACGATGAAAATAGGATTTAATGGTCAGCACTACTGAGTAGATGGATGGATGATGCGTAGATGGATAATAGAGAGATGGGTGGGTGGATGGATGGATAGACCTTTAGATGATAGGTAGGTGGATGTGGAAATAGATGGATCGATAGGCTGGCCGATATATCGATATAATATCAATATTGTGACATGAGATGATATAAGTGGCAATATGCTGCAGTTACATTTAGTCTTTTAGTAGCATTACGGTAAAGTACGCAACCCACATTCCCAGCCGATATGGAGTCTTGTATCACAACATGGACGTGGTATGGACATCGCGACACGAGACTAGACATCGTCTGGTAATGTGTCATTTCTCGGACATCTTGACAGAGTTGAGTTTTGTCCTCGTCACAGTGAAGTAAAGCAGCTTCAGAGACCGTTCTAGTTGCTTAACCGATGGTCAGAATATCCTCATTACCAATTATTATTTATTCCAATAATTCTTGAAGAGATCAACATTGAGGTATATCTCAAAACTTTATTTTGTCAATATCGTCCCCGTCCTCAGTACTGATTTGATGCTTTTCAGAACCCACCCATTTTTTTCTCCCAAAGAAGCGACCATTCATAATGAATTTTTCATCCGTGGGAGGCGTGGTCTGTGGGAGCCGTGGTCCGTGGGAGGCGTGGTCTGTGGAGTGGTCCGTGTGAGGCGTGGTCTGTGGGAGGCGTGGTCTGTGGAGTGGTCCGTGTGAGGCGTGGTCTGTGGGAGGCGTGGTCTGTGTAGTGGTCCGTGGGAGGCTTGGTCTGTGGGAGGCGTGGTCTGTGGAGTGGTCCGTGGGAGGCTTGGTCTGTGGGAGGCGTGGTCTGTGGAGTGGTCCGTGGGAGGCTTGGTCTGTGGGAGGCGTGGTCTGTGGAGTGGTCCGTGGGAGGCGTGGTCTGTGGGAGGCGTGGTCTGTGTAGTGGTCCGTGGGAGGCGTGGTCTGTGTAGTGGTCCGTGGGAGGCTTGGTCTGTGGGAGGCGTGGTCTGTGTAGTGGTCCGTGGGAGGCGTGGTCCGTGGGAGGCGTGGTCTGTGTAGTGGTCCGTGGGAGGCGTGGTCTGTGGGAGGCGTGGTCTGTGTAGTGGTCCGTGGGAGGCGTGGTCCGTGGGAGGCCTGGTCTGTGGGAGGCGTGGTCCGTGGGAGGCGTGGTCTGTGTAGTGGTCCGTGGGAGGCGTGGTCCGTGGGAGGCGTGGTCTGTGGGGTGGTCCATGGGAGGCGTGGTCTGTGGGAGGCGTGGTCCGTGGGAGGCGTGGTCTGTGTAGTGGTCCGTGGGAGGCGTGGTCCGTGGGAGGCGTGGTCTGTGGGGTGGTCCGTGGGAGGCGTGGTCTGTGGGAGGCGTGGTCCGTGGGAGGCGTGGTCTGTGTAGTGGTCCGTGGGAGGCGTGGTCCGTGGGAGGCGTGGTCTGTGGGGTGGTCCGTGGGAGGCGTGGTCTGTGGGGTGGTCCGTGGGAGGCGTGGTCCCCGCTCGCATGTTTCATTTTTCTTTCGTATCTGACACATCCTCTGGGATTCTTTGTATTGTTTCTTTTTTTTTAGCTCCTCTGAAAGCGATGCCCCCTATTAACCTCAAAGTGTGAGAGCAATATCAGCGTCTTTCTTTCTAGATGAATTATTATTATTATTATTATTATTATTATTATTATTATTATTATTATTATTATGGGATGTTAGGCTGTTAGCGCCTGATGACAGCCCTGTCCCCGATAACAATTTAACACTGACATGATGAAGGGGCCGGGGTGAGACACGGGAGAGAGCGCTGGTGATGCAGATAACACACACACACACACACACACACACACACACACACACACACACACACACACACACACACACACACACACACAGATAACTCACCCAGGTACAGACTCCTCATAGGAATTTACAATAATCATTGGGAATTTCAATTGATGGAAGGATGTAAGGATGGGTGTAAGGATGGATGGGCGGATAGAAGGATGGATGGGTAGATGGATGGGTAGATGAAAGGATAGAAGGATAGGATTAATTTATCACACACATAAACATATGAGCAAACATGCAGTCAAATGTCATATAATGTAATACTACTATAATAACACCGTTAGAAGTTGGTTTGACCATCAGTCGTTGGCCCTGTCCATATTATTGTATACATAGACGAACATAATATTTATTTATTTATTTATTTATTATTATTATTATTTATTATTATTATTATTATTATTATTATTATTATTTTTTTTTTTTTTTATATCATTATTATTATTATTATTGTTATTATTATTCTTTTCTGTTCATCATGTACATAAAATTCAGATTGTGGTTCTTTTCTATGATGGAGTACATTTAGTGACGACCCCAACGTCCAAGCTCACCTCCTCTGTCTCACCCGCTGTGTCCCACCCCGTCTCACCCCCGCCCTCCCAGTGGGAGGAGATCGGGGAGGTGGACGAGGACTACGCCCCCATCCACACCTACCAGGTGTGCCGGGTGATGGAGCAGAACCAGAACAACTGGCTGCACACCAACTGGATCCTGACGGAGGGAGCGCAGCGGGTCTTCATCGAGCTCAAGTTCACCCTGCGCGACTGCAACAGCCTGCCAGGGGGCGTGGGCACCTGCAAGGAGACCTTCAACATGTACTACTACGAGAGCGACGGCGACGAAGGGGAGGAGATGGAGGAGGGCGAGGAAGGGAGGATGGCGGACGGTAAGATGCTGCTGAGGGGACATTACGACCCGAATGTGTTTGAGAAGGTGCTTGGATTTGTTTTGGCTTTTGGATTTCCACAGCGATGGATCCTGCATGGGCTCCATTAATGAGCTGATAGATGATGAATAGGTAGATAGATGGATAGATGGATGCAATGATAGATGGGTAGATGGATGCAATAAAGGATGGATGGATGGATGGATGGATAGATAGATAGATAGATGGGTAGATAGATATAGTATATGGATGGGTAGAGTAAATGGATGGATAGGCAGAATCGATAGATGGGAAGACAGAGAGATGGATGGATAAGCAGAAAGATAGATTGATGGATGGATGGTTGGATGGATAGGTAGATGGATGTATGTTCCATCACAATCTTTCTCTTCCATCCATTCACCTAATTCCTGCTCCACTTTGCGTGATGCCCTCGTGGGGCTGTGGTTGCCGTGCAGAGGGAGACAGATGGAAGCAGCACGGCTGCTGCTGGTGTTTTTGGTGCTGAGTCCGGGCACAAACCTGACGACACCAACAGAGACCAAAACAAAACTTCCAACAACCTTTTCACTTGGCTTGTCATCGGCATATTCAAACAGTTTTGGAATCGAACGGAGGCTGGTGGCGGTTCTCAGCGTGCTCTGTGTTTCCTTGCGCCCCCCCCCCAGAGGACAGCGGCCCCCGCCTCGCAGCCGGGATCACCGAGGTGGAGGACCGGGCCATGAAGGAGAGCCGCTACACCAAGATCGACACCATCGCCGCCGACGAGAGCTTCACCGAGCTGGACCTGGGCGACCGCGTCATGAAGCTGAACACGGAGGTCCGGGACCTTGGGCCCCTGACCCGGAAGGGCTTCTACCTGGCCTTCCAGGACCTGGGGGCCTGCATCGCCCTGGTCTCCGTGCGGGTCTTCTACAAACGCTGCCCCCTGCTGGTGCGGAGCCTCGCCCGCTTCCCCGACACCATCCCGAGCTCCGAGGCCTCGCAGCTGGTGGAGGTGGTGGGCCGCTGCGTCAACGACTCCCTGGCGCTGGACGAGCCTCCCAGGATGCATTGCAGCGCGGAGGGGGAGTGGCTGGTGCCCATCGGGAAGTGCGTTTGCCAGCCGGGGTTCGAGGAGCTCAACGGATCGTGTCAAGGTAAGGGTGGGTGGAGGGAGGGAGGGCGGGATGGATGGGAGGACGGATGAATGGAGGGATGGACAATAAACACAGCAACATACACGTACAACAACACCGCAGTTGTCAAACTGCACAATAATGTGGCGGCTTAGTAACAACAAGTGTAATAAAAAAATAAATACAAATAAAATAAAAAATCAATTAAGAGGAAAAGGAGAAAACATTTTAAATGTACAATGAAAAGTAACAGGGAAGTAAAAAGTGGAGTGAGTGTGTGTGTGTGTGTTCCAGACAGCAGAGTGCAGGGTATTCCCCGGGGGCCGGCAGCACTTCGCTGCCCGCTCGCAGCCGCTGTTCTCCTTTGATGTGGAGCCAAAACAGCCGGTGCCTCCGTCTTCCGGTTGCCATGGTGACCCGGGGCCGCGCTCCCTCTTCCCACTTTTTAAAATTCTGCCCGGCTCGCCCCGTCCCCGGCGCGCCCATGCATCGCTCCGGCTCCGGCTCCGGCTCCGGCTCCGGCTCCGGCTCCGGCTCCCACTGACTCCAAACGCCCCCGCGCTCCCGTGACATCCGTCGTCCGTTATGCAAGTGCCAGTTCTTTGCGTTTGTGTGTTTGTTGAGTTTGCTGTGGAAGTCGCAGGCGGTTGGTGCTGCTCTGAGGTGGTGTCAGTGGGGTCCGCTGCATGGCGGCTCCTAGTTATTGCTTTTGTTTTATATCCTTTTTGGAAAAAAGGTGTGGGGGGGGGGGCGCAAATGCCAAGCAATAGCAATAACCAATTTAAAAAAAGTCTAAAAATAAACAGGGAAATTAAGCCAGAAATAAACAGGAAAAAAAATCTGCAATATAAAAATGAGGCCAAAAAAAAACCGTGAACAATAAAAAATAAACCTAAACATTGCATGTAAACGAACCTGGAATGAACAATAAACAATTAACCTCTGTATCAATAATATACATTCTGAAATTGAGCTTACACATATATATAACATATATATAATATATAATATACTGTGTTTACCGTATGTAGTTAATGTCGTGATGATGTGATGGTGTCGTTGCTGCTTTTTCTTTCCTCAAGCGGTGATGAGCTGCGAGGCTGAAACGAAAAGGGAACTCAAACGTGCAGCGCTCTGCCTGTTGTTGTATGTGGACAGGAGGTGATCCGGGGTTTTCGGTTAAATAGCGGCAGGCTGCTTTCCTTTGCAGCCCAGGGATTCTAGCCGCTGCTGCGTCGGATACCTGCACAACACCCCGAGTGCCAAAAAAAAAGAGGTTTATGGAGCCATACATGCGGTTGGATGGAGGTGGAACTTTCTTTTTCCATTGACTTCCTACTTTTTCCATTGACTTCCATCCGGTCGGAGGTTTCTTGGAGCAGCATAGATGCTGCTCCAAGAAACATTTTTCTTGGAACTTTCTTCCAAGAAACATTTTTCTTGGAACTTTCTTCCAAGAAACATTTTTCTAAAGGTTGGGTTAGAACCCAACCTTTAGAAAAACAAAGTGATGAAATAAACTGTCGCCGGTTTGAATTGGCGTCCACTTAATGACTTTGCTTCCGACCCGTCGTGCGAGGGAATAATTTGCCAAATTTGCACATTTTTTGACCAAAATTGAGCCGGTGCACTTTAAGGGGCACAGCGTTTCCCTCTC
>NC_137204.1:28497682-28505182 GCF_960531495.2 Zeus faber | reverse complement strand
AGTTAGTATAGTCAGTATAATCAGTATAGTCAGTATAGTTAGTATAGTTAGTATAGTCAGTATAATCAGTATAGTCAGTATAGTTAGTATAGTCAGTATAGTTAGTATAGTTAGTATAGTTAGTATAGTTAGTGCAGTTAGTATAGTCAGTATAGTCAGTATAATCAGTATAGTCAGTATAGTTAGTAGAGTCAGTATAGTTAGTATAGTCAGTATAGTTAGTATAGTTAGTATAGTTAGTATAGTTAGTACAGTTAGTATAGTTAGTATAGTCAGTATAATCAGTATAGTCAGTATAGTTAGTATAGTCAGTATAGTTAGTATAGTTAGTATAGTTAGTATAGTTAGTACAGTTAGTATAGTCAGTATAGTCAGTATAATCAGTATAGTCAGTATAGTTAGTATAGTCAGTATAGTCAGTATAGTTAGTATAGTTAGTATAGTTAGTATAGTTAGTACAGTTAGTATAGTCAGTATAGTTAGTATAGTCAGTATAGTCAGTATAGTTAGTATAGTCAGTATAGTCAGTATAGTTAGTATAGTCAATATAGCTAGTATAGTTAGTACAGTTAGCATAGTTAGCATAGTCAGTATAGTTAGTATAGTCAGTATAGTTAGTATAGTCAGTATAGTTAGTATAGTCAGTATAGTTAGTATAGGAATTATAGTTAATATAGTTAGTATAGTCAGTATATTTAGTATAGTTAGTATAGTTAGTATAGTAATTATAGTTAATATAGTTAGTATAGTCAGTATATTTAGTATAGTTAGTATAGTTAGTATAGTAATTATAGTCAGCATAGTTATTATAGTTAGTATAGTTTGTATAGTCAGTATAGTTAGTATGGTTAGTATTGTCAGTATAGTTAGTGTAGTTAGTATAGTTGGTATAGTCAGTATGGTTAGTAAAGTTTGTGTAGTTACTATAGTTAGTATAGTCAGTATAGTCAGTATGGTTAGTATAATTATAATAATAATGAGAAGAAGAAGAACAACAACAACAATAATAATAACAATAATAATAATAACAATAATAATAATTATTATTATTTTTATTATAATAATAATAACAATAACAATAATAATAATAATAATAAGAAGAAGAAGAAGAAGAAGAAGAAGAAGAAGAAAAATAATAATAACAATAATAACAATTACAATAACAATAATAACAATAAAAATAATAATTATGATGATAATAATAATAATAATAATAATTACAATAATAATAATGATAATAACAATAATAATAATTGAATCTATATTTCCAGGCATGTTTTTATTTGGAAATCCACCCACATGGTCCTCTCAGCGTGGCTACCTGAGCGTGGAGCTCCCCACAGCGGTGCCCTCTACCCATGATCCTCTTCTTGGGTTTTCCCGCCTGTCACTCGTCACGGTAGCACACGTCAAGCAGCCTCTCGTCACCGTGGCGACGGCAGCGCCAGAAGCATCGTAACGAGGCGCGCCATCCTCCAGCGCTCCCTCCGGGAAGTTATCACGTGTGTGTGTGTGTGTGTGTGTGTGTGTGTGTGTGTGTGTGTGTGTGTGTGTGTGTGATCGGCTTCTGCTCGACTGGTTGCCACAGCACCACGTGCGCCGGCTTCTGTCGCCTGCGTAAGGTGACACTATTGAATTGAAACATCAGTGTTTTCTGACATCATCACTTCTACCCATCATGCGTTTTGCTCCGTCTCTTCCCTTTTGAGGGAAGAGGAGTTTTCTAATCGGTAAAAATCTGTATTTCTTATTATTTCTACACCGCCCCCGAGTTCATCTTTTTTCCTCCCCTCATTGTCACGACCTCATCATTTTAAAGGAGCTTAGTTTTTCAAACCTCCCTTACATATTGGTCCGATATGATTGTGATGATATTTATTTTATATTTATTTTTATTTAATTAGATTTATATTTATTTATTTATTTGTGATTGTTCCTATACCCATACAAACGTGAACGTCATTGGATTGATTTGATTAGGATTATGGTGACAACGGGTGGATACATGGATGCATAAAGGAAGGCTGTAGAGAGGCTAAGACTCCTCATTCAGACTCCTTGAGAAGCAATCACACTGTACAAGACAACATCTACCACAACTCTCAAGATTCAAGATTCAAGATTCAAGATTTTTATTTGTCACATACATATACATACTTCCATACATATATGCAGTGAAATGTAATGCAACGCACCCGGTGATAGCACACAATATGTCCTAGGAAAAAGTACAAAAATAAAATAAAATAAAAAGTAGAAAATTCCTTTCTAATAGACCGACTAACTGACTCCTAAAACGTAATACAGTAAGTGGAATACTTATAGAATAAGATAAAAAATATATAGAATAAAATACAATAAAAAATAAATTGAAATAAAATGGAATAGGTTGAAGGAATATGGCTATGTATATACAGATATGTGCATTAAAGTGGCATGTGAATTAAAGTGGCATGTGAATGTGAATAGTGTGAGGTAGTGTTTGGGATAATACAGCACAGTATACAACACTACGGCGCAGCAATACGGCATCACGAACAACCCTGAACAGTGACACAGTATGCGGTACAGTATGCTACATACAGTACAGTAGGTAGTGGAGCCTAGTGCATGGCTCAGTTAGGACCCCTGGTGAGGTCAGCATTGACAGTTCTAATGGCTTGAGGGAAGAAACTCCGTCTCAGTCTCTCTGTTCTAGCTGCGTGACTGCGGAGGCGCTTGCCTGACGCAGCAGCTGAAACAGTCCGTTGTTGGGGTGATGAGGATCCTTCATGATGCTGCAGCTCTGCTACTACACCTCCTGGTGTATAACTCCTGCAAGGGGGGGAGGGTAGTTCCAGTGGTACGTTCAGCTGAACGCACCACCCTCTGCAGGGCCCGCCTGTCCTGGGCAGTACAGTTCCCAAACCAGGCAGTGATGTTGCCTGTCAGGATGCTCTCCACTGCTCCAGAGTAGAAGGACTTGAGGATCCTCACCGAGACCCGGAATTTCCTCAGCTGCCTGAGGTGGTAGAGACGCTGCCTCGCCTTTCTCACCAGAGCGTCTGTGTGAACAGTCCATGTTAAGTCCTCTGTGATGTGGACTCCCAGATATCTGAAGCTGCTCACCCTATCGACAGAAGTCCCATTAATCCACAAGGGCGCGTGCGTCCTCGATTGTGATCCACGCCTAAAGTCCACAATCAGCTCCTTGGTTTTGCTGACGTTCAGGTGGAGGCTGTTGTCCTGGCACCAGAGTGACAGGTCAGCCACCTCCTCGCGGTAGGCCTCCTCATTGCAGTCGGTGATCAGGCCCACGACCACGGTGTCGTCAGCAAACTTGATGATGGTGTTGGATAGTGTAAGATGTGTCATTTACGGAAATCATTTGGTCATCCGACATCCAAGAAAAACAAAATGCTGTTCCGTGTTTTTGTCAAGAGTCTGACTGCCCCTCTGGCTATTTTGATATTTTATTGAATTATTATTATTTTTTTTTCATTTTGTTCTACTTTTTTCTGATTTTTTCCCATTTTTCATCTTTTTTTATGCTCATCGTCTGCATATAAACGCACCAATCCGCAGCAGGACAAATGTTCCTTGTGCATGAAAATGTGTTTGGGCGGAGCAAACCCATTGCAGCAATAAAGTGGGGTTTCTAAAAAGCCTTGTCTCTAAGTCTACACTATATGTACAGCATAAAGTCAACGGCAAACTCCTGAGTGACGGCTGCAGGGAGCGGGAGGAAGCGCCGCTGCTGTGGGCTCCCAAATGTCAACTGATTCAATTCATCACAGGAAAGAAGGAAGAGCCACTCACCCCCCAGGCTGCTCCAATCTGAAGCCCTTAGTGTAGCCTGTCGCTAGCTCTCCCTCTCTCTCTCTCCCTCTCTCTCTCTCCCTCTCTCTCTCTCCTTCTCCCTCTCTCTCTCTCTCCCTCTCTCTCTCTCCCTCTCTCTCTCTCCTTCTCCCTCTCTCTCTCTCTCCCTCTCCCTCTCCCTCTCTCTCCCTCTCTCCCTCTCCCTCTCTCTCTCTCCCTCTCCCTCTCCCTCTCTCTCCCTCTCTCCCTCTCCCTCTCTCTCTCCCTCTCCCTCTCCCTCTCTCTCTCTCCCTCTCCCTCTCTCTCTCTCCCTCTCCCTCTCCCTCTCTCTCCCTCTCTCTCTCTCTCTCTCTCTCTCTCTGAGTGATTGGAGGCGTGAGCGAGCGGAGCGTGTGAGCGTTTGGTAGAGTGAGTGATTTTCTCTCAAACTTTTTCTATCAATTGCATGTTTATAATTATTTGGTGGTGACGGGTTTAGTTTTTTGTTGGTTGTAGGGTGTGCGCACAGCGGGTGGGGGGTGGTGGTGGTGGTAGTGGTGGTGGTGGTGGTGCGGGTCCGCAACCATGTCGGACCTCACCAAGCTAACGAGGAAGCACGGCATTAAGTTGCCCGTGGCTTCCTCGGTCTCGGTGGAGGACTGCAGCCTGGCGGTGGGGAAGGCTGTCGGCTACAGCAGCGTTGTGTCCGCAGCGCGGATGAACAGCGCGGTGGTCATCTTCCTGGATGGCGTAGACAAGGTGAACGCGGTGGTGGCGAGCGGCGTCACGGTGAACAAAATGTTTGTTCCCGTCCTGCCTCTCTCCACACCGGCGAGGAGGGTGAATTTGGCGAATGTTCCGCCGTTTATTAAAGATGAGACCCTCACTAAGGAACTGGCGAGGCACGGGAAGGTGGTGTCGCCAGTTAAAAAAGTCCCGTCGGGGTGCAAGTCGCCGCTGCTCAAGCATGTGGTGTCGCACAGGAGACACGTCCTGATGGTGTTGAACAACAGGGATGCGGAGTTAAACGTAGCTTTTAAAATCAGGGCGGATGAGTTTGACTACGTGGTGTTTGTCAACACTGACACCACCAAGTGCTTTGGGTGCGGTGGGGAGGGACACCAGGTCAGGGCATGTCCAGGGAAGAAGGCAGGCGGTGAGACAGGTGAGGGGCAGAAGGGTGGACAGGACAAGGAGGGAGCACAGGAGGGGGCAGGTGAGGGTCAGAAAGGGGAAAAGCAGGCGAAGGTGGGGGCACAGGAGGGAGCAGGTGAGGGTCAGAAAGGGGAAAAGCAGGCGAAGGTGGGGGCACAGGAGGAGGCGGGGGAGGGCCAGAAGGAAGGAGGGGAAAAGCAGGTGAAGGTGGGGGCACAGGGAGAGGCAGGTGAGGGCCAAATGGAGGCAGGGGAAAGACAGGTGGAGGCAGGGGCACAGGGGGAGACAGGTGGAGGGCGGAAAGGAAAGGAGAAGAAACAGGTGAAGGTGGGGGCACAGGAGGGGGCAGGCGAGGGGCATGGGAAAAAAAAGGAGGGGGGGGAGGGGAATGTGGAGCCGCAGGAGGGAACGGGTGGAGGTAGACAGCGCAGCCAGGTGAGCGTGGAGACACGGGGGGAGGCAGGCGAGGGTCTGGAAAAAAGGCAGGTAAGGGTGGGAGGACAGGAGGGGAAGGAGGAGGGTCCGGAAGACAGGCAGGTGGGTGCGGGGGGACAGGAGGGGACTGGTGAGGGAAAGGAAGCTACGGAACAAAGTCAAAGGAGTGCAGGTGACGTAGCTAGGGAGGAGGAGGCACTGGAAGGAAGTGACTTTGAGATGGGGGACGAGGACGATCGGGTGAGAGTCCCCCGGCTCAAAAGAAAGTCCAACAAAATGGCAGGAGACTCTCAGGCGAAGAGAGGGACAGCAAGCCAGGGGAAGGCAAGTCAGGAGGTGGAGCAGGGAGGCTCGGAGTCAGAGTCCTGGATGGAGGAGGACTCTGCTGCAGACAGTGAGGGGCAGGTTTTTCTCGGCGTAAAGAAGAAAAAGGGCAAAAAAAGCTACAGTGTGGGCAAAATAAAAGCGTTTCTGCACAGGACGAAGAATGTGAAAGGGATTAAGGTGGAGGATTTTTTCTCAGACAAGGAGTTGCTGGCGAACGCGGCCCAGCAACAGATGAGGAGTAAGGGGAGAGGAGGGTTCACGGACCAGGAGGTGTACAGGTTAAAGAAAATAGTGCAGAAGATCAGGAAGGAGCTGAACAACGGAGAGGATGGGGAGGAGGTGGAGGTGGGCGCTGCTGTTCGGGCTGTTTCCCTTTTCCGTTGCAATGAGTGACTTTAACATCAGCACGCTGAACGCGAATGGGGCCAGAGACGCAGCTAAGAGGTCTCTGCTGTATGAGCTGATGGAGCAGAAGAGGCTGGATGTGCTGTTGGTGCAGGAGACCCACAGTGACTCTGGCAATGAGGCTGACTGGAAGAGGGAGTGGGGGGGGGAGGTGGTGCTAAGCCACAAGAGCACCACCAGCGGTGGGGTGGCTCTTCTCTTTTCTAAGAGCTTTGCCCCAGCATCCTTTGAGGTGGAGGAGGTGGTGGAGGGCAGACTGATGGTGGTGAGGGCAGCATTTGAGCATCATAAGTTTGTCTTTATAAATGTGTACGCTCCCACCACAGGACCACACAGAGTCACTTTTTTGCAAGTTTTAAATGGGGTTTTAAGCAAAACTCGTACTGGGGAGTTTTTGTTTCTAGGAGGTGACTTTAACTGCACCGAGAACGACCTGTTAGACAGGAACCACTGTGAGCCTCACAGAGCATCGCAGAACGCGATGAGGCTGCTCTCAAGCGAGAACGAGCTAACGGACGTGTGGAGGAGAACCAACGGGGATGAAAGACAGTACACCTGGGTGCACTGCAGAGGCACCTCTTTATCGTTGGCCAGACTAGACCGGTTTTACTGTTTTAAGCACCATTTTAACATTTTTAAGGAATGTAGAATGGTGCCTGTGGGTTTTACCGATCACTCCCTGGTTGTTTGCCGTGTTTTTATCGCCAATGTAAAGCCCAAAAGCGCATATTGGCATTTTAACACCACCCTACTATGTGACTCCAACTTTAAAGATGCTTTTAGGTTTTTTTGGGAAGGTTTTAGAGACAGAAAGCAGGATTTTATTTCCTTAAGACTGTGGTGGGACTATGGGAAGAGGGAGATAGAGCAGCTCTGTCGACAGTATACTCTCAATGTCACACGGGACATCACCAGATCTATGAGGGATCTGGAGACTGACATTGTGGAGTTACAGGGTGTAGTGGAACCCACTGGGAATCGAGATCACATTAAGGACCTCAAGTCTAAAAGAGCTGCTCTTGCGGACCTACTAGGCACCAAGGCGCAGGGGGCGCTGGTCCGCTCTCGCTTCCAGAGCGCAGCACTGATGGACGCACCATCTAGTTTCTTTTTTAGCCTGGAGAAGAGCAACGGGCAGAGCAGGTTTATCCACGCCCTGAGATCAGACACAGGACAGGAGCTCAGGAGGCCGGAGGAGATCCGGACGAGAGCCGTGGACTTTTACACAGAGCTGTACAGAAGTGAGTACGAGGAGCATAAAGAACTGTTTTACTCCTTTTGTGGGAATTTGCCCAGGGTCCCGGAAGATGTCAGTGCGGTGCTGGGGGAACCTCTGACCCTGCAGGATCTTTCCACGGCCCTGCAGAGCATGAAGGGGGGTAAGGCCCCTGGCATCGACGG
>NC_137204.1:28490182-28492682 GCF_960531495.2 Zeus faber | reverse complement strand
ACCACAGGACCACACAGAGTCACTTTTTTGCAAGTTTTAAATGGGGTTTTAAGCAAAGCTCGTACTGGGGAGTTTTTGTTTCTAGGAGGTGACTTTAACTGCACCGAGAACGACCTGTTAGACAGGAACCACTGTGAGCCGCACAGAGCATCGCAGAACGCGATGAGGCTGCTCTCAAGCGAGAACGAGCTAACGGACGTGTGGAGGAGAACCAACGGGGATGAAAGACAGTACACCTGGGTGCACTGCAGAGGCACCTCTTTATCGTTGGCCAGACTAGACCGGTTTTACTGTTTTAAGCACCATTTTAACATTTTTAAGGAATGTAGAATGGTGCCTGTTGGTTTTACCGATCACTCCCTGGTTGTTTGCCGTGTTTTTATCGCCAATGTAAAGCCCAAAAGCGCATATTGGCATTTTAACACCACCCTACTATGTGACTCCAACTTTAAAGATGCTTTTAGGTTTTTTTGGGAAGGTTTTAGAGACAGAAAGCAGGATTTTATTTCCTTAAGACTGTGGTGGGACTATGGGAAGAGGGAGATAGAGCAGCTCTGTCGGCAGTATACTCTCAATGTCACACGGGACATCACCAGATCTATGAGGGATCTGGAGACTGACATTGTGGAGTTACAGGGTGTAGTGGAACCCACTGGGAATCGAGATCACATTAAGGACCTCAAGTCTAAAAGAGCTGCTCTTGCAGACCTACTAGGCACCAAGGCGCAGGGGGCGCTGGTCCGCTCTCGCTTCCAGAGCGCAGCACTGATGGACGCACCATCTAGTTTCTTTTTTAGCCTGGAGAAGAGCAACGGGCAGAGCAGGTTTATCCACGCCCTGAGATCAGACACGGGACAGGAGCTCAGGAGGCCGGAGGAGATCCGGACGAGAGCCGTGGGCTTTTATACAGAGCTGTACAGAAGTGAGTACGAGGAGCAAAAAGAACTGTTTTACTCCTTTTGTGGGAATTTGCCCAGGGTCCCAGAAGATGTCAGTGTGGTGCTGGGGGAACCTCTGACCCTGCAGGATCTTTCCACGGCCCTGCAGAGCATGAAGGGGGGTAAGGCCCCTGGCATCGACGGGATTCCTGCGGAGTTTTACAAAGAGTTCTGGGAGGAGTTACGGGAGGACCTTTTAATGGTTTTTAATGAAGTTTTTAAAGATAAGTTATTGCCAGTCAGCTGCAGGAGGGCAGTCATCACTCTCCTACCCAAGAAAGGAGACCTGCAGGAGATCAAGAACTGGCGTCCTGTGTCCCTTCTGTGCACGGACTATAAAATCCTGTCGAGGGCGCTGGCCAACAGGCTGAGGGAGGTGATGGACCTGGTCGTCCATCAGGACCAAACTTACTGTGTGCCTGGTAGGTCCATTCTGGACAATGTGTCCCTAATTCGGGATATTTTGGACGTCTCTAGTTCTCTGGGCATTGAAACTGGGCTCATTTCGCTAGACCAGGAAAAGGCGTTTGACCGGGTTGAGCACCCTTACCTCTGGAAAACTCTGGAGGCTTTTGGCCTCAGCCCTGGTCTGATAGCCATGATCCAGGTTTTGTACCAGGACATCGAGAGTATACTGAAGATTAATGGAGGGCTGAGCGGCCCTTTTAAAGTGCGTAGAGGGGTGAGACAGGGCTGCCCCCTCTCAGGGATGTTGTACTCTCTGGCCATAGAACCATTGCTGTGTCAATTAAGGACGAACATCGAGGGTGTGTTTCTAAACGGTCTCGAGAGAAGCCACATTCTATCAGCCTATGCGGACGACGTCATTGTCTTAATAAAGAAACAGGACGAAATCAGCAAACTGGAGGGGATCGTCAGGGACTTTGGGCTGCTATCAGCAGCGAAAGTCAACTGGGGCAAAAGCGAAGCGCTGGCTGTGGGCGGATGGAGGGGGGGACTTTTAAAACTGCCAGGAGGCTTACGGTGGCGAAGGGATGGGTTTAAGTATCTGGGAGTGTTTTTAGGGAGCGAAAGTGTGGTGGGGAAGAATTGGGAAGGACTGCTAGGAAAGATACAGGGCAAGCTAAGAAAATGGAGGTGGGCACTGCCACAGCTGTCCTATAGGGGCAGGACGCTCATTATTAACAACCTGGTGGCCTCACAGCTGTGGCACAGAGTGGCGTGTGTCCAACCACCAGACCTGCTAGTTAGGAAGATACAGGCCGAGCTGATAGACTTCTTTTGGGGGCGGAATTTCCACTGGGTCAGGAAGGAAAGGGTCTTTCTGCCTAAAGAGGAAGGGGGGCACGGTGTGGTGGACATCAAAAGCAGAGTGGCAACTTTTAGGTTACAGTTTGTGCAGAAGTTGTTAACGGGGTACTTTAACGTTTGGAAGGACGTGGCGGGCTTGGTCTTAAAGAGGACTGGGAGGATGGGACTTGACCGCTCGTTGTTTTTAATGGACACGAGTCTTCTAAACAAGTCGGGCTTACCCCGTTTTTATCAGGAGCTTTTTAAAGCATGGGGGTTATTTAAGAACAGGAAAAGGGAGGCCGCAGATT
>NC_137204.1:28470182-28485182 GCF_960531495.2 Zeus faber | reverse complement strand
ATTTCTGTTCGAATTTCAAATGT
The DNA here is from genome assembly GCF_960531495.2 of Zeus faber. Taxonomy (NCBI): domain Eukaryota; kingdom Metazoa; phylum Chordata; class Actinopteri; order Zeiformes; family Zeidae; genus Zeus; species Zeus faber. The sequence goes on along the minus strand of NC_137204.1, from coordinate 28,485,159 downwards.
TGTTCCCGCAGCCCGACTATCTGCTGTGTGTAGAACCCCACAGCGGCTCTTACTTCCTGTTCTAAAATACCGCTTCCTGTCCTTAAATAACACTTCCTGCCCTGACATACCACTTCCTGTCCTAAAATACCACTTCCTGTCCTAAAATACCACAATTTCATTTTATCTTTTGTTTCATTGTAATTTCATGTTTTTTTTGTTTAATTCTATTTGAGGTTTTTTTTGTTTGTTTTTTTCATTTATTTTGTTCTCAGTTGGTTTAAAACATTTTAATTATCATTTTAATTTAATCATTTTAATGTATTTTCTGCTTTCATGCATTTAGTTTCAGTTTAATACTATTTCAGCTTTTGATGATTATTTTTCATTGCCTCAACTTTATTTTCTTTTGCTTGATTTATTTATTTATTTGCTATATTTTTTATATTTTTTATTTAATATTTTTCTAATTTTCTCACAATACTCCTCCTCCACTCCTCATTCCAACCACCCATCCCTCCACCCCTCCACCCACCCTTCCTTCCACCCACCCATCCCTCCACCCCTACGTCCATCTGATAAATCAACATGTTTTCTCTGAAATGTTTCCAATTAAAGACGTTGCTCGTTAAGAGGCGTCCACGGACACCACCGGTCCTTAATGTGTGTGTGTGTGTGTGTGTGTTGCATATTAATTATGTATTAACCTCCCAGACAAAGAGGCACATAAAGACGTGTGTGTATTGCATATTAATTACCAATTAGCCTTTGTGCCGCACATTAAGAGCTCTGTGTCAGACATGGCATCGAAAAGACACACACACACACACACACACACACACACACACACACACACACACACACACACACACACACACACACAGTGGTCACGGCTGAGTGGAAGAGCTCATTTGTCATTCTTTGTGTGTGTGTGTGTGTGTGTGTGTGTGTGTGTGTGTGTGTGGGGAGGTAGACAAAGAGAGGACGATCTAAACGATGTTTAGCGTCTGACATACTGATGTAAACAAACTAAAACAGTCAATTCATAAATGAGTGAAGTCATCACGTATCTTATTGTGTCCTTCCTCACTCCCGCTCCTCGCATCCTCCTTTCCTCTCCTTCTCCTCCTCTCCTCCTCCTCCTCCTCTCCTCCCCCTCTCCCCCTTCTCTCCACCTCCTCCTGCTCTCCTAGCCTTCTGTCCTCTCATCTTCCTCCTCCTCTCGCTCTCCCCTCCTCCACCTTCTCTCCTTCTCTCCTCCTCCTTCTCTCCTCCTCCTCATCCTCCCATCGCCTCCTCCTCCTGCTCTCCTCTCTGTGATGAATGTGTTCATGTAGGGTTAGAGGATGAAGTCAAGGAGAGTCACACTCCAGAGTGTGTGTGTGTGTGTGTGTGTGTGTGTGTGTGTGTGTGTGTGTGTGTGTGTGTGTGTGTGTGTGTGTGTGTTATTTGCACAGATGCTGTGTTGAAGGAGAGTGGGACCAGGTTTGTCCCACTGCCCTGAATGCAGCACCATCCTGCACTGCCCTCATCTCTTCACAATGTTAATAATTATTATAATAATACTCTAATAAATAATAATATGATAAAATAATCTAACAAATAATCCTGTAATAATCAAATGCATAATAGTATAATAATATAACAAATAATCTTATTATAGTCTAATAAAACATCCTATAATAATAAATAATCCTATAATAATATAATAAATGCTGTGATAATAATATAAAAAATAATCGTTTAATCATAAATAATCCTTAAATAAAAACCAATATCCCCAAAACTGCACCTGCTGCAGGTCGAGGGCATTTCTTAATAAAACACTTCCTTCCTGCTGTGGGTGTGGGGGTGGGGGTGTGTGTCTGTGTGTGTGTGTGTGTGTGTGTGTGTGTGTGTGTGTGTGTGTGGGGGGGGGTCCCGGGCACAGGGAGTATTTTTCAGACCTAATGTTCCGTGACAACGGACCAAGGTTCTGTCAAGGAGAAACACACACACACACACACACACACACACACACACACACACACACACACACACACACACACAAATGGCAGAAACGCAGACATTAAGAACCAACACACACACACACACACACACACACAGGGGCCGCCAGGGGGAAATGTGATCCATCCAGCTTGGCCGAACTCGGGAGAAAAACTCCGCCCACGAGTTGAGAGTGTCATCTAGCTCCGCCTCTTTCCGCTCTCACACCAAGCATCAGTCGATTTGGCGATTTGAGGTCGTGGCTTCGCCAGGAAATATTCCTTCTGGTTGTCTGTCGTCTTGTCGCCGAAAATGTCCGAAGGAGTGGCGGTGCAATCTGGGTGAAGCGGCGGTGTGTTTTGGGTGGAGCGGCGGTGCGTTCTGGGTGGAGCGGCGGTGCATTCTGGGTGGAGCGGCGGTGTGTTTTGGGTGGAGCGGCGGTGCATTCTGGGTGGAGCGGCGGTGCGTTCTGGGTGGAGCGGCGGTGCGTTCTGGGTGGAGCGGCGGTGCGTTCTGGGTGGAGCGGCGGTGCTTTCTGGGTGGAGCGGCGGTGCATTTTGAGTCTCCGTCGTCCAAACATAGAAAGTGAAAGTAAAACTGGTGCGTTTGGGTCAAACTCGGAAATTGTAGCGTTTTTTCACGACATTCATTTTCCTCACATTTCTTGCGAGCCCCCGCTGCCTGATCCCTGACCCTGAGTCTCACACCGTGTATGAATGAATCGGGAGGCGCTTATGTATCAAGATGCGGATGACATTTTAAAGGGACATGCACACAGGCATGCACACAAGCTCGCCCTCGGTTTGCTCAACACGTGTTCATCACATTCAGGGCGACGGACATTAAAGTGGTGATTAATCACACGGTCTGTCAAGTCCCGCACTCTGCCACCGACCAGTGGAAGCAGGACGTGCGCATGATCCGCTTCTAATAAAGTGCCAGCGAAATAAAGTATTTACAAGTAATTTGCTTGTTTTTTTAAAATCAAAATAATTTTGTGGATTACCACTTTAATATACATTGTGATACTGCTGGATGCTAAATTCATCAGGATCGTTTCTATTTATTGTCACACACGAGAAATTCAGCTTGAGTTAAGCGTTGGTGCGTTCGGACGGACAATGTCCTCCCTCCTCCTCTTCATTTTTTGTAAAATGCTCCAAGTCGGCGCCGTTCTGCTGCAGGGGTGTGGCTTGTAGAACACGCCCTGGGACAATGTGATAAAACAACAACAAAAACAACAACAACAACAACACCAGCGCAGAGAGGACGGGCGTTCCTCCATCGTGACAACAAACAAATGCAGCGCCACACCTGACTCTCTCCTCCACCCCACCCCCTCTCCCCTCCTCCTCCTCCTCCCCCTCTCCCAGTGTGCAGGGCGGGGTTCTACCGCTCCGTCCTGCCGGCGGCGTCCTGTGTTAAGTGCCCTCCGCACAGCGCTGCCCGGGTGGCGGGGTCCACCTCCTGCAGCTGCGAGGACGGGTACTACAAGACGGAGACGGACCCTGCCAACATGGCCTGCACACGTGAGCCACGCGGCTTTTATTTTTAATCATCATATAAAAATAAATAAATATTCCTCATATATTTTTGAAATTAATTTATAATAAAGGTTATGGTTATTGTTCATATTAATATTATTATTATTCATAGTGTTATTATTATCAGTAGTAGTATTATTATTATTATTATAAATAATATTTTTTAATTATTAAAATCCAACATCTGTTTATTATTAATTAGTTCATTTGTTAACGGCCTTATTTGTATTTTTCATAAATTTCTGGTGATTATATATTGCCAAATTTTTTGTATTGTCTGTCTGTCTGTCTGTCTGTCTGTCTGTCTCATCCTGTCTTTGCTCATGTAAACAAACAGCACCGTCAGAATGTCTGAACGCAGTTTTTTTGATGAATTGATCCACCGATGGATTGATTTTCTATTGGGATCAAACAAAGTATTTTATTTTCCATTCAGTGTCAATCCCGTTCCTCCGTCAGGTCCTCCTTCAGGTCCTCGTAACGCCATCTCCGTCGTCAACGAGACCAGCGTCTTCCTGGAGTGGTCCGTTCCCACGGAGACGGGCGGCAGGAAGGACGTGCGCTACAACGTGCTGTGCCGCCGGGCGCGGCCGGACGGGCGCGGCCTGGAGGAGTGCGGCCCCAACGTGCGCTTCCTGCCGCGGCGCCGCGGCTTGGACAACACCTCGGTGATGGTGGCCGACCTGCAGTCCCACACCAACTACAGCTTCCTGCTGGAGGCGGTGAACGGCGTGACGGAGCTGGCCGGCGGCCGTGAGCGGCAGGGAGTGACGCTCAACGTCACCACCAACCAGGCAGGTAGGTGGTGCTGCTGCTGGTCTGAAATAAAAGATGGAGGGAGGGAGGGAGAGAGGGAGGGAGGGAGGGAGTGATGGATGGATAAAAAGGTGGGTGGATGGATGGATGGATAGGAACGTGTATGGATGGATGGATGGATGGATGGGTGGATGGATAGGAAGGTGGATGGATGGATAGGAACGTGGATGGGTGGGTGGATGGATGGATGGATAGGAATGTGGATGGGTGGGTGGATGGATGGATGGATAGGAATGTGGATGGGTGGGTGGATGGATGGATGGATGGGTGGATGGATAGGAAGGTGGATGGATGGATAGGAACGTGGATGGGTGGGTGGATGGATGGATGGATAGGAATGTGGATGGGTGGGTGGATGGATGGATGGATAGGAAATTGGATGGGTGGGTGGATGGATGGATGGATGGGTGGATGGATAGGAAGGTGGATGGATGGATAGGAACGTGGATGGGTGGGTGGATGGATGGATGGATAGGAACGTGGATGGGTGGGTGGATGGATCTTGTGCTAGTACTTGAATCCATCTCTTTTCAGACATCATTCAGGTTGACAGTAATGATGTCAGCAGCCTCATTATCTGGGCTCAGGCGCGTCAACAACACGCTTCTCTGTGACCAATCAGAGCTCTGCAGGGCAGTCACGTGACCGCTGAGGGGACGAGAAACGCAGCGTCTCCCTCACTCACTTCTCCTACAAGCGATTTGGGTCAAACTCAGAGGACGACGTGTTGGAACCGCCGTGCGTCCGGTGGCGCGACAGTTCCATGACGCCCGTACACCACTGACGCCAACGTTCCAGGAAGAAAAACAAGAGGGGTCCCCGCCCCCTCAGGGGATGGAACATAACGACAGCAAGTCAAATGAAGTGTATTTCAATTTGTTATTTGTACATAATTTTTATTTTATGTAGTTAGTCATTTTTCTTTGCATATGCATCACGAAATTTAAAGTGCCCAATAAACGCGTATGTCAAAATAAACTACAATGACAAACCCAACTGTGACTAAAAAAACGAAAATATTGCTCTTGGTGCGTAATATTATTATTTTATTACATCATTTTCTGAATTGATTTGAAAATAGTCATTTATTTATGAGTCATTTATACTTTGTTTGGAAGTTTGTGTGTGTGTGTGTGTGTGTGTGTGTGCATCAACCCTTGTACTTGTTAGAAGCTGGAAAAAGATGCTGAGGTGTGTGTGTGTGTGTGTGTGTGTGTGTTTGTGTGTGTGTGTGTGTGTGTGTGTGTGTGTGTGTGTGTGTGTGTGTGTGTGTTTGTGTGTGTGTGTGTTTGTGTGTGTGTGTGTGTGTGTGTGTGTGTGTGTGTGTGTGTGTGTGTGTGTGTGTGTGTGTGTGTGCAAAGCAGGTGATTCAACGTGTCCTTGTGAAGGAGGAGACATTAAATGTCAGAGTCTCAGAAAGAAAGAGTGTAAATGGGGGGTGGGGGCAGTCTTGCAGACTGAGAGATGGAGCGATGGGGGGCAGGTGGAGGAAAGGATACGTGGCAAGAGATGGAAGGAAAAAGAGTGGAGGTGTGGAGGAGGGATGGAGGAGTAGAAGGTGGAGGAGGACAGAGATGGAGGAGATGAGAAGTGAAGGAAGGGATGGAGGAGTGGTTAAGAGGATGGGTGGAGGAGGATATTGTGAGGAGGACACAGGTGATGGAGGAGAAGAGGATGATGAGGAGGAGAGAAGAAGGGGAGAGCAGGAGGAATAGAGGAGAGGACGAGGGGGATGAGGATGAGGACAAGGGATGGAGGAGGAGGAGGAGGAGGAGAGGAAGGATGGAGGAGGAGGATGAGGAGGAGTTCTTGAAGAGAGAACACAAGGGACAGGGGGATGGAGGAACTGAGATGGAGGAGTGGAGATAGGGAGAGGACATGAGGAATGGAGGGATGGAGGAGGACGTAATACTGTACAATACTATGTAATAACTATACAAAACTATATAGTATTATGTATTAACTATACAATATTATACAATAACAATACAAAACAATATAATGCTATATAATATATATATACTGTACTATATAATAACAATATGATACTATAAAATAACTCTATAATACTATATAATAACTATTTAGTACTATATAATACTATATAATACTAAATAATAACTGTATAATACTCCACTGTGCTGCTCCGTTTCCTTATGGAACAAATACAAACACTGTTTGTAATGGGAACACTTCCTCACTCACATCCATCCATCTATATCCATCCATCTATATCCATCTATATCCATCCATCTATATCCATCTATATCCATCTATATCCATCCATCTATATCCATCCATCTATATCCATCCATCTATATCCATCCATCTATATCCATCCATCTATATCCATCCATCTATATCCATCCATCTATATCCATCCATCTATATCCATCCATCTATATCCATCCATCTATATCCATCTATATCCATCCATCTATATCCATCCATCTATATCCATCCATCCATCTACACCATCCTTCCATCCGTCCAGATGCATATCCTGTACAGGATAGTAAAAGGTGGTGAACTTGTTCTGGTGGTTGTCTCGGGTTTCGAGGCTTTTAAGATGCTGCAGATAAAGCAGCGGATCCCGTTTCCCTGTTTCCACTTGTGATTTATTCCCTCTGAGTTCTGCTGCTGCGGCCGAAACCCAAACGCCGTCCACGTCCGTACCTGGCTATCAGGTGAGGGCCCCGGGGAGCGCTTTGCCTGCTTTTTAAAAAGGCTCTTCATGAGGCGGGCACCACTTCGCGTAACTGTCCCCCGGAGGGGCCCACCACCACCAGCAGATCCGGTGACGATGACCAGTCGTGGGGCTGATGGGGCTGATGGCTCTGGTGGGGCTGGTGGGGCTGAGGGGGCTGGTGGGGCTGAGGGGGCTGGTGGGGCTGAGGGGGCTGGTGGGGCTGAGGGGCTGATGGGGCTGGTGGGGCTGGTGGGGCTGAGGGGGCTGGTGGGGCTGGTGGGGCCGAGGGGGCTGGTGGGGCCGATGGGGCTGAGGTGGCTGGTGGGGCTGGTGGGGCTGGTGGGGCTGAGGGGGCTGGTGGGGCTGATGGGGCTGAGGTGGGTGGTGGGGCTGGTGGTGCTGATGGGGCTGGTGGGGCTGATGGAGATGGTGGGGGTGATGGGGCTGATGGAGCTGGCAGCAGCTACAAGTGCAGCTGGTCAGGGCTTCTGACCGTACTCACCTGATTCACATGTTGGTGCGTGTTTGGCTGGTATCAGCAAGTTTCTGTCTGTCTGTCTGTCTGTCTGTCTGTGTGTCTGCCTGTCTGTCTGTCTGCCTGTCTGTCTGCCTGCCTGTCTTATGTCTAAAGGGTTTGATGGAAAGCAGGGGTGGACTGGTAATCTGACACATCGGGCATTTTCCCGTTGAACCTTGGAAGGCAATAATAAAAATATCCTGTCTGAGGTTCATTGTGCTTACATCCTACTGACCTGAAACAGGCATTCATTCCCATTGGTGCTAGTACACATTCCCATTGTTACTAGTACACATTCCTATTGGTACTAGTACACATTCCCATTGTTACTAGTACACATTCCCATTGTTACTAGTACACATTCCCATTGGTACTAGTACACATTCACATTGTTACTAGTATATATTCCCATTGATACTAGTATATATTCCCATTGTTACTTGTAACTGTTCCCATTGTTACTAGTATCTATTCCCATTGTTAATAGTATCTGCTCCCATTGTTACTACTATCTATTCCCATTGTTGCAAGTATCTATTCCCATTGTTAATAGTATCTATTCCCATTGTTAATAGTATCTGCTCCCATTGTTATACTATCTATTCCAATTGTTGCAAGTATCTACTCCCATTGTTGCAAGTATCTATTCCCATTGTTTCAAGTATCTCTTCCCATTGTTACTAGTATCGGCTCCCATTGTTACTAGTATCTATTCCCATTGTTACTAGTATATTCCCATTACTAGTCACTCTTAATTGAGTACTCATACGTATTCATTAGGGACAACAAACAATACATTTGTTTACTCGTCATAAGTCATTTCCATTCAAAACAGCTTGTTACACTTTCATTTAAAATGATTCTTGTGAAAATATAAATGTTTCTCGAAAGAACGGGAAACGGAGCTGGTCACTACAAATAAGTAATACTATTACATATGTAGGAACTAGTAACATTGCAGTAGTTACTAGTTACAATTGTAAAGGTTGCTAGTGTTTAAACAAGTACTAGTAGCTGATAGGATTTGACGAGTAAAAGTAAAGTATGAAAAGGTAGAAGTGGGTGAGCACTGCCTCCAGCGCATGCAGCCCCACATGCGGGATCCCACGCTGCTACCGCACTGGCTGCTGCTCCTACAAACAAAAGGTTCAAGGGTGAGACGTCCCAAAAACTCCTTGTCAGTCGTTACCGTGTCGTGTTCCCAGTGTTTCTTCCCTTTGGATGGATGGTGATGTTGCGGCGAGCCACCTGTTGGTTCCCTGTTGGGTCAAAGAACTTATGACAATAGAATAAAAATATCATAAATATATATCAGCTGAAACGTGAAGCGTGCAGCAGGAGACGCGCTCCACTCCGAGCTGAGTTGGGATTTCCAGACCGTCGCACCATCTTCCCCTTCATGCGACGGAATTGTATTTTTTTTTCGGGGGGGGGGGGGATGCCGCCGTTTGTCCCAGACGGCTCCTCCAGTTTCAGCCGGTGCACAACAAAGAACAGCATGTTTGGTTTTTTTTAATCATTATCGAATCATTTCTTGATCGTTGCGTTTGAGGAGGTTCAGTGGGAGGCTGCGGTGCTGCAGTTGCTTCTCCACCCGCTCTGACTTCATCTCAATGCGGGAGAATAAGAGATGGATGTTTTTTTTGGAATAACTTCCCCTGGGACATGGATCCTTGTGCATTGAATCTTTCTTTTTTCCTTGCGTCTCAATCTTTCTTCCTGGATGGAAACATCACAAAATTGCACAATAAAATATTGATTATCTTATTTACTCATTTCATAAAATGAGTAAATAAGATCTGAAAAAGATGTTAATTCATCATGGACCATAAATTAAGATATTAAAATTTATAAATGAAATAAAATATACAATTAAATAAATAAAAACAATAAAGAATTAATAAATGTCAACTAAAATAGGAAATAAATCCATATTAAATAAAATATACAATCGTATGTAAATTAAATAATTGTAAATTAAAAAATATTACGTTTGAATGGAGCCCTTTGCCAATGTTTACTGTGTGTGTGTGTGTGTGTGTGTGTGTGTGTGTGTGTGTGTGTGTGTGTGTGTGTGCAGCCCCCTCCCCAGTGAGCGTGGTGAGGAAAGGCCTCACAGGGAAGAGCAGCGTGGCCGTGTCCTGGTCCGAACCCGACCGACCCAACGGCATCATCCTGGAGTACGAGATCAAGTACTTCGAAAAGGTAAACACCACCTGACAGTACACATTTAGTAAGGGAGCTATTCAGTTATTACAACATATGCAATAACTTTATAATGACATACAATACCAGATAACTAGAGAATGCTATATAACAACTATACAACATGTAATAAACATATTCCAAATATTAGCTAAATAAAAACTTTATAATACTGTATATTAATAATAACGCTTTTTAATAACATACAATACCATTAAATTTATATGTCATATTGTATTAAAACAATATAATGCTACAGAATGATTATATAATGTTACTAACTATACAATACTATATAATAACCATAAAATGCTATATAATGATGATATAATACTATATAATAACTAACCAATCCTATATGATTACTGCACAGCATAGTTCTATTTAATGATTATGTAATGCTAATAACTATACAATACTATATAATAACTACGTGAAGCTATATAATAACATGTAATACTGGATAAAACCGTACAATACATATAATTCTATATTATTACTATGTAATACTGTATATAGCTTCACAATACATATTATACTATATAATAACTATACAATACTGTACAATAACTATATACTATATGATAACTGTTATACAGTATATAACAGTACAATACTATACAATAACCATACAATACTATATACTATATAATAACTTTATAATACTGTATTAAACTGTGCAATACATATACTGGATAATAATTATACATGACTATATAATAACTATTGAATACTGTATTAAACTATACAATACTATATAATAACTATATACTATATAATAACTAGGTAATACAGTATTTAAATGTACAATACATATAATACTATAATACTATACATAAGAGTCCAAAACGTGAAGTCAGAGTCCACACTGAGTGTTGTTGTGATGCACTTCAATGAGCCTTGAAAACATCTTCTTTGACATTTCATCCACGAGGTGAGAAACTCAACCTGAAACAGTCGAGTCACCAGATGGAGACCTGATCCCCCCCAACCCTCCCTCTCGCTCGCTCCTTCGCTCCCTTCTGCCCTTTTGTCCTCCCTCCTTCCTTCCTACGAGGAAGGTCAGACAGGAGGGGGAGGAGTATTATGGTCTGTACGGCCGGTGGTTAGCTAATGGCCTCTGTCTAATGGAGGAAGGGGCCACTTAGCGCTGTTTGAACACGCTGTGGTCACCACTGGGAAAGTGATCTGCACACAGACACACACACACACACACACACACACACACACACACACACACACACACACACACACACACGACAAACACACACACACACACACACACACACACTACATACACACACACACACACGCACACACTACATACACATACACACACACACACACACACACACACACACGACAAACACACACACACACACACACACTACAAACACACACACACACACACACACACACTACATACACACACACACACGCACACACTACATACACATACACACACACACACACACACAGACACACACACACTAAATACACACACACACACACACACTACATACACACACACACACACACACTACAAACACATACACACACACACTACATACATACACACACACACACACACACACTACATACACACACACACACACACACACTACATACACACACACACACTACATACACACACACACAAACTACATACACACACACACACTACATACACACACACACACACGTCATACACACACACACACTACATATACACACACACACACACTACATACACACACACACACTACATACACACACACACAAACTACATACACACACACACACTACATACACACACACACACACACTACATACACACACACACACAGACACACACACACACACAGACACACACTACATACACACACACACAGACACACACACACAGACACACACTACATACACAAACACACACAAACACTAAAATTCCCCAAATAAACATATAAATGATAAAAAATGATATCCTGTGTTTCCGTAACTGTTAAAAATTGTTTCCTAAATTTGTTATAACATCCTACTTTTTGTTCTTGAGAAATAAGTTCACAAGAATAGATGGACAGACAGACAGACCGACAGACAGACGGATGGCGAGACAGACAGACGGATGGCGAGACAGACAGACAGACAGATGGCGAGACAGACAGACGGATGGCGAGACAGACAGACAGACAGACAGACAGACGGATGACGAGACAGACAGACAGACACACAGACGGACAGACAGATAGACAGACACACAGACAGACAGATGGCGAGACAGACAGACAGACAGACAGACAGACAGATGGCCGGACGGACGGACGGACGGACGGACGGAGAGAGGGAGGGTTAGATAGATTTATGTTTATTTTATTCTCCAAATATGCAACAAAAAAACAAACGTGAAAAATGTCAAAAGACTGAATAAAAACCTCCAGATCAGCAATGAGCAGAAAATCAGCACAAAGGTGTTGATGTCACAGTATGAAACACAGATTACAGCCCATAATAATATGAGAGAATGAATACTTATCTCGACGTCTGAAATTCTAATTGAATAATAACAGAATAATAAACCCAAAAATAACATCCTCCCTCTGTCCCTCCGCCCTCCAGGAGCAGGACTCCAGCTACACCATCATCAAGTCCAAGGAGACGGAGATGCTGGTGGACGGCCTGAAGCCTGCGTCCGCCTACATCTTCCAGGTCAGACTCAGAGATTTGAGATGTTCGTGGAGTGAATGTGATTTTATTCACGCTGAGTTTAAAAAAGAAAGTTGGTGGGTGGATGTTTAGGTGGGTGTGTGGGTGGGTGTTTGGGTGGGTGTGTGGGCGGGTGTGATGCCATTGCAAAGAGAGATCTTACACCATCTGCACTGGAGGCAGAATAATGTTCAGTGGAACTCTGCAGCGCCGTGTGGTGGTGAAAGGTGAGACGTGTGACGGTGTTCTTAGCTCCGTCGCTGCTGCTGCTGCTGCTCCACTGCAGTGGGAGGTGGAGACGGTGAAACTCAATGAGCTGCAGCAGCAAGTTCAGAACGAAATCAAACGGAGCCAAACGGAGTCGACCTCGTCTGCACCACGTTCGCGGTCAACGAAACCAGAAAGAGCTTTTCTGCCGCTCCCAGTTGAAAGGAGCCGCTCTCTGCCGTCCAGCCCTGGTTTCACCAAACGTCGGAGCCCGTCTTTTATTTATACCTGTTACATTTACATTTACATTTAGTCATTTGGCAGACGCTTTTATCCAAAGCGACTTACAAGGGAGAATAACATTCAGCTACATTGCGACAGAGATTAGTGTAACAACAACATTGGTGTAACAATAAATACTGCAAGGTGGTGCAAAGTAATTGTAGATTAGGACAGGAGGTACTCACTGAAGAGCTGGGTCTTCAGGTGCTTCTTGAAGACAGAGAGGGAGGTCCCCGCTCTGGTCATTTTTGGCAGCTCGTTCCACCAACGTGGAACTACAAATGAGAATAGCCTGGATTGCCGTGGTTGTACGGCCGGCAGAGCCAGGCGACGCTCATTTGACGAGCGCAGCATCCGGGGGGCAACATGTGCTCTTACAAGAGCATTTAAGTAGGCGGGAGCATTCCCAACAATCACTCTGTAGGCCAGCATAAGAGACTTGAACGTCATGCGGGCGGCTACAGGTAACCAGTGGAGCTCGATGAGCAGCGGAGTGACATGTGCCCTCTTTGGCTGGTTGAACACCAGTCGCGCCGCCGCATTCTGTATCATCTGAAGTGGCTTCACCGCACAGGCCGGCAAGCCTGTTAAGAGGGCATTGCAGTAGTCGAGACGGGACATCACCAAGGTTTGTACCAGCAGTTGAGTGGCATATTGGGTCAGGTACGGCCTGACTTTTCAGATGTTGAGTAGTGCGAAGCGGCAGGACCGGGAGACTGCGGCAACATGGTCCGAGAATGTCAGTTGGTCATCAATAATGACACCAAGATTCCTTGCAGCCTTGGTAGGAACAAGAGATAGAGAGTCGATTTTAATATCAATGTTGTGATAAATACCTTGTTTGGCCGGGAAGACCAGCAGTTCCGTTTTCGCCAGATTTAGTTGAAGATGATAATCCTTCATCCATGTGGATATGTCAGCGAGACAATCCGGGATCCGCGTCGAGACAGTAGGGTCGTCTGGCGGGAAGGACAGATAGAGTTGAGTATCATCCGCATAGCAGTGATATGAAAAGCCATGTGAGCGGATGATCGGGCCCAGTGAGGTGGTGTATATGGCAAAGAGGAGGGGTCCTAGCACCGAGCCTTGGGGCACCCCTGTGGTGAGGTTGTGAGGCACAGACAGCTGGCCTCGCCATGTCACACTGAACGAGCGCCCAGTGAGGTAAGATTCGAACCAGGAAAGTGCACTGCCCGTTATGCCCATGCTTGAGAGTATGGACAGGAGTATGCAATGATTGACAGTGTTAAAAGCAGCTGATAAGTCAAGCAGAATGAGGACCGAGGATTTGGCAGCAGCTCTAGCAGTTTTTAAGGCCTCTGTCACAGACAACAGGGCTGTTTCAGTGGAGTGACCACTTTTGAAGCCAGATTGAAGTGTATCAAGAAGGTTGTTTCTTGACAGGTACTCTGTAACCTGTCTAGAGACCGCCCTCTCTAAGGTTTTGGAAAGGAATGGGAGGAGAGAGACCGGCCGATAGTTTCCTACTTGATTGGGATCGAGTGAGGGTTTTTTGAGCAGTGGTGCGACCCGAGCCGCTTTGAAAGCGGAAGGGAAAGTGCCGGAAGTTAGGGAAGAATTAATCACATGTGTGATTGCCGGGGTGATAGTCGGTGATATGGCTTGAAGGAGGTTAGATGGGATCGGATCTAGCGGACAGGTAGTGGGACGGCTACATGTTAGTAGTTTAGATACCTCACTTTCAACGAGGGGGGTGAAACCAGGGAACGATGAGCCTAGGGCTGGAGAAGACAGGTTGTGAGTAAGTTGTTTAGTGAATTGGCTGCTGATGGCTGCCACTTTGTTAGTAAAAAAGGAGGCAAGGCAGTCGGCAGTGAGGTTAGTAGCTGGGGGAGGTGGTGGAGGGTAAAGCAGAGACTTGAAGGTGGCGAATAACTTACGTGTGTCTGTGGCACCGTTGATCCTATCGTTGAAGAAGGCCTTCTTGGCAGCAGTGATGCTGGAGGAGAAGGAGGACAGCAGTGTCTGGTAGCTAGCAAGATCCTCAGTTGTTTTGGATTTGTGCCATTTCCTCTCGGCTGCTCTGAGGTC
>NC_137204.1:28457682-28460182 GCF_960531495.2 Zeus faber | reverse complement strand
ATGGATGGATGGATGGATGGAAGGATGGATGGATGGATGGATGGATGGAAGGATGGATGGAAGGATGGATGGCTTGTAGGGGTGTGGTCCGTACATCTGGCCGTATACGTTACACCTGCCTTGGTCACACACACTGATAAGCTTCAGGTTTGTGGTGGTGTTCTCAACCGACACAGGAGCTACGTCAGGTACCAAACGTAATGGACCTGATGCTGCTTTATTGGGACGACCGTCTTTTTATTTCATACTCGTCATGAAGTTACAAATGACTCAAGGCGTATTTTTCAGGCTTCATAATACTCTCCATTTTCTAGATGTACTTTTTTCACAATCGTTTTTATTATTTGTCATTATTCATAACTTGTATAAAGTTATGAAAGTATTTAAACTTTTTACTTTGAAAGGATAAAGAGTTCCCATCTCACTATGTCATCCTCTTAGTTATTTATAGAGTATGAGACATAGAGTTTTTTATTTTCAAAGTATAAAGAGTTTCTACTTATAGTATATATATAAGTAGTATATATATAAGAGTATAAGATATAGAGTATACTTATACTCTATATATTTTTATTAGTTATTATTATAGTGTGTGTGTGTGTGTGTGTGTGTGTGTGTGTGTGTGTGTGTGTGTGTGTGTGTGTGTGTATATATATATATATATACATATATATACAGACTTACTTCACCTGTCAGTGGTTTTAATGTTGGGCTGATCGGTGTATATAACATATGTAGTAATATATATATGTATATATATATATATATATACATATATATATATATATATTATATGATGATATGATGTCGTCCCTCAGGTAAACCAGTGATGATCATCACTGAGTACATGGAGAACGGATCCCTGGACACTTTCCTCAAGGTAGGAGGAGGAAGAGAAGGAGGAGGAGCAGGAGGAGGACAACAGGGGGATTAAGATTAAGAAAGGACTGAAGGAGAATTTTGAAGAGGAGGAGATGTTAGAGAGGGATTATGAACAAAGGAGGAGGAGGAGGAGGAGAAGGAGAAGAAGGAGGATGAGGATGAGGAAGAAGAGGAGAATTAGATGACAGTGCGTCATGGAGGAGAAGGAGGAGCAGGCAGAGGAGGAGGATTAGATGACAGTGCGTCATGGAGGAGAAGGAGGAGCAGGCAGAGGAGGAGGAGGATGAGGAGGAGGAGGAGCAGGAGGAGGAGGATTAGATGACAGTGCATCATGGAGGAGGAGGAGCAGGAAGAGGAGGAGGAGGAGGAGGAGCAGGAAGAGGAGGAGGAGCAGGAAGAGGAGGAGGAGGAGGAGGAACAGGAGGAGGAGGAGGAGCAGGAAGAGGAGGAGGAGGAGGAGCAGGAGGAGGAGGAGGATTAGATGACAGTGCATCATGGAGGAGGAGGAGGAGGAGCAGGAAGAGGAGGAGAAGCAGGAAGAGGAGGAGGAGCAGGAGGAGGAGGAGGATTAGATGACAGTGCATCATGGAGGAGGAGGAGGAGGAGCAGGAAGAGGAGGAGGAGCAGGAAGAGGAGGAGGAGGAGGAGCAGGAGGAGGAGGAGAAGGAGCAGGAAGAGGAGGAGGAGGAGGAGGAGGAGGAGGAGGATTAGATGACAGTGCATCATGGAGGAGGAGGAGGAGGAGCAGGAAGAGGAGGAGGAGCAGGAAGAGGAGGAGGAGGAGGAGCAGGAGGAGGAGGAGGATTAGATGACAGTGCATCATGGAGGAGGAGGAGGAGGAGCAGGAAGAGGAGGAGGAGCAGGAAGAGGAGGAGGAGGAGGAGCAGGATTGAGTTCCCGTGGGACGCATGGGAACCCAGTGAGTCCGTGATGTGACTCTTGTCTTTGCTGTGGCTCTACATGTTTGTTGACTTGACTCCTGCTCGGTTGGAGTCTCTGGGAGGAAAGTCAGACGAGTCCTGAGTTGGATTCTCACTGAGTGGGATTCTCACTGAGTGGGATTCTCACTGAGTTGGATTCTCACTGAGTTGGATTCTCACTGAGTTGGATTCTCACTGAGTTGGATTCTCACTGAGTTGGATTCTCACTGAGTTGGATTCTCACTGAGTTGGATTCTCACTGAGTTGGATTCTCACTGAGTTGGATTCTCACTGAGTTGGATTCTCACTGAGTTGGATTCTCACTGAGTTGGATTCTCACTGAGTTGGATTCTCACTGAGTTGGATTCTCACTGAGTTGGATTCTCACCACAATCCTTTAGTTCGGTCAAAACGCTTCATTTCTGTGGGAAGCAAAGCGTCACATCCAGTGTGATTTGTGCCAAATGCCTTCACCCTGTTTGTTTTTTTTCACACCAATTTAAAAACTGAATCCTCTCGTGGGAAAATCCGGATGGATGGATGGATGGATGGATGGGTGGATGGATGGATGGGTGGATGGATGGATGGATGGGTGGATGGATGGATGGATGGACGGATGGATGGATGGATGGGTGGATGGATAAATGGATGGATGGATGGACGGATGGGTGGGTGGATGGACGGATGGGTGGATGGAT
>NC_137204.1:28447682-28452682 GCF_960531495.2 Zeus faber | reverse complement strand
CCCACATCGGAAGCATCCACCTCCACCACGAAGGGTAGGCTAGGCTCTGGTGTGGCCAGGACAGGGGCAGCGGTGAACCGCATCTTGAGAGCCCTGAACGCCCCCTCAGCCTCCGCAGTCCAGGCGAAGCGGGCTGTGGATGCCCTAGTGAGGGCGGTGAGGGGAGCTGCCACCGTGCTAAACCCCGAATGAATCGCCTGTAAAAATTGGCGAACCCGAGGAAGCGCTGCACCTGTTTGACCGAGGTGGGTGGTGGCCAGTCCCGGACGGCCTCGGTGTTGGCAGGATCCATCTGGACGTGACCCTCGGTGATGACGAACCCCAGGAACTGAACGGTGGTGGCGTGGAACTCACTCTTCTCCAGCTTCACATAGAGGCCATTGGCGAGCAGGCGGTGAAGGACCTGTCTCACATGCTGTATGTGTTCGGGAAGGGTCCTGGAGAAGATGAGGATGTCATCGATGTAGACGAACACGGAGTGGTTGAGAAACTCACGGAGGACGTCGTTTACAAAGGCCTGGAAGACAGCGGGAGCATTGGCCAATCCAAAAGGCATGACCAGGTATTCATAATGGCCGGTGGGTGTGTTGAAGGCGGTCTTCCACTCATCCCCTCATTCCACTCATTGTATGCGTTTCGAAGATCAAGTTTGGTGAAGATGGTGGCGCCTTGCAGTTGCTCGAAAGATGTGGACATGAGAGGAAGGGGGTAGCGATTCTTGACCGTGATCTTGTTCAGACCACGGTAATCAATGCAGGGACGCAGGCCGCCATCCTTCTTACCCACAAAGAAAAATCCTGCGCCCGCCGGGGAGGTAGAAGGGCGGATGAACCCTGAGGTGAGCGCCCCCCGGATGTACTCCTCCATGGCTGTAGTCTCAGGGGCAGAGAGAGAGAAGAGACGTCCTCGAGGAGGGCAGGTGCCAGGCAGAAGGTCGATGGCGCAGTCATAGGACCGATGGGGAGGAAGCGTGGTGGCCCGTCTCTTGCTGAAGACCTTCCTCAGATCGGCATACTCGTGGGGCACTCGTGAAAACTCGGGATGGATGGGACCTTGAATACGGACTGGAGCCAGGACACGGACAGGAACTCTGGAGTGGGCAGGGGCTTGGGAAGGGGCCCGAGCTTGGACACGGACTGGAGACTCGAGAGGGTGAGAAGACGGACTAGAACGAAGACAGGTGGTGTGGCAGGCAGGGCCCCATTCGGTGAGACGCCTGGAGGCCCAGTCCAGATGTGGGTTGTGACGGGCTAGCCATGGGTAGCCCAGGACCAGTGGAAACTCAGGAGAGTGGATGAGGTGGAGCTGGATTACCTCTGAATGTTTTCCCTCCAGTGACAGCCAAAGTGGGGCGGTGAGATGGCACACGCTACCGGAACCCAGTGGTCTTCAATCCAGGGCTGTCACCGTGAGAGGATGCTCTAGAGGTGCCAGAGGGAGCTTTAGGGCTTTTGCTAGCCCTACATCCAGGAAGCTTCCTGCAGCGCCGGAATCCACCATAGCTTGGAGGGAGTGATGTTGATCTCCCCAGGCGAGGGAGGCAGCCAGCAGGACCCTGGTCGCCTCGAGCTCGGGAGAGAAGGTTGGCCTCGTCGCAGTTCTCCCTACCCTGGACGAGAGTTGGCTTTTCCCGAGAGCTCAGGGCAGGAAGAACGGAAATGCCCCGGGATCCCACAGTGTGCTGCCTACTTGCATCGGCTCCTCCCTTGATGCTGGAGGTGCGCTCGGGATAGCCAGGAGATGCTCGGGAGGCCTCGTCCCCAGAGCCGCTCTGCGCGCTGGTATTGGTGAAGCAGGGAAAACGCGTTCCCCTTGTCTCTCCCGGAGGCGGTTGTCCACCCGAATCGCTGCATCGATGAGCGTGTCCAGGTCCTCCTGCGCCTCCCGGGATGCCAGCTCGTCCTTGACCCCCTCATTGAGGCCCTCCTGGAAGGCCGCGATGAGTGCCTCGCTGTTCCATCCAGACGCCACGGCGAGGGTGCGGAATGCGATGGCGTAGTCCGCCACGCTCTGTCCCCCCTGGCGGAGCCGGAGTAGCCGTGTCGACGCCTCCCTCCCACTGACTGAGTGGTCGAACACTCGGCGCATCTCCCCGGCAAAAGCCTGGTAGCTGGAGCAGGCCGGGGTTTGCCGATTCCATGTGGCTGTGGCCCAGGAGAGTGCTTTGCCGGTGAGTAGCGTGACCACGTATGCCACCTGTGAGCGCTGGGTGGGGAACTGTGACGGCTGGAGCTAGAAAGCCAGGGAGCATTGTGTCAGAAAGCCACGACAGCCCCCTGGGTTACCGTCGTACCTCTCTGGCGCCGGCAGTCGTGGCTCGCGGTGCTCTGGAGGACGCGGGTCCATGGGAGGCAGCGCTGGTGCAGGGGCCATAGGTGGAGCCTGTGCCTAGCTCTGCTGGACGGCCTGGGCGAGCGACTACAGGTTGTCCAGGACTTGTTGGAGAACCCACTCGTGTCGGCCAATCGCAGCCCCTTGGTTCGTCAAGGCCACCCGCAGGCTCTCCACCTCTGGAGGACGACTCTCTGCTGGGTCCATGTTGTGGCTCAGTCTTGCTGTTAGGGGGTATGCTGAGTGAACCCAGGTGCAGAGAACAAGGCAGAGGCGAGGTGGCAAAAATAGAGGTTTACTCAAAACAAGTACAAAAACTGGGCAAAAACAAATAAGAAGTCTCGGGAGCTTGGAACAAGAGCGTTGTCATGAGGTTAGACAAACTCAAGACTGAGCGCCCGAGGACACAAACGACAGGGTCTAAATAGGGACGACCAAACGAGACACAGGTGAAACATATCATCTAATGAGGCAGGGTATTCAGGAACAGAAATAGGTGAAGCAGAGCAACCTTGAAAAGGCAGTACTGGCGGCATCTAGTGGCTGATGCTGGTAGGACCCGGGCGAACCCTGACACAGACTGTACAGAAGAAGACTGTTGCAGACTGTAACAGACTGTAGCAGACTGTTGCAGACTGTAGCAGACTGTAGCAGGCTGTAGCAGACTGTACTGAGGTAAACTGTTGCAGACTCTAGCAGACTGTTGCAGACTGTAGCAGACTGTTGCAGACTGTTGCAGATTGTTGTAGACTGTAGCAGACTGTTGGCAACTGTAGTAGGCTGTAGCACACTGTAGTAATATACTGTAACAGACTGTAGTCAACTGCAGCAGACTGTACAGTAGTAAACTCTGACAAACTGTAGTGGACTGTAGTAGACTGTTGCAACTGTACAGTAGTAGACCGTAACAGACTGTAACAGACTATAGTAGACTGTTGCAGACTGTACAGTTGTAGAATGTAACAGACTGTAATAGTCTGTAGTAGACTGTAACAGACTGTAGTTGACTGCAGTAGACTGTAACCAACTGTACCCGACTGTAACAGACTGTAGTAGACTGTAGTAGACTGTAGTAGACTGTAACAGACTGTAACAGACTGTAACAGACTGTAACAGACTTTAACAGACTGTAGTAGACTGTAACAGACTGTAAGAGGCTGTAACAGACTGTAACCGACTGGAGTAGACTGTAGCTGACTGTAGTAGACTGTAACAGACTGAAGTAGACTGTAGTAGACTGTAGTAGACTGTAACAGACTGTACCAGACTGAAGTAGACTGGAGTAGCCTGTAGTAGACTGTAACAGACTGTAACAGACTGTAGTAGACTGTTGCAGACTTTACAGTAGTAGACTGTAACAGACTGTAGTAGACTGTAGTAGACTGTAGCAGACTTCTAGTAGACTGTAGCAGACTGTACAGTAGTAGACTGTGACAGACTGTACTAGACTGTTTCAACTGTACAGTCGTAGACTGTAACAGACTGTAGTAGACTGTAGTAGACTGTAACGGACTGTAACAGACTGTAGTAGACTGTAGTTGATTGTAGTAGACTGTAGCAGACAGTAGCAGACCGAGGTAGACTGTAGTAGACTGTAACACACTGTAGTAGACTGTAGTAGACTGTAACAGACTGTCACAGACTGTAACAGACTGTCACAGACTGCAACAGACTGTAACAGACTGCCACAGACTGTAACAGACTGTAGTAGACTGTATTAGACTATAACCGACTGTCGCAGACTGTAGTAGACTGTAGCAGACAGTAGCAGACCGAGGTAGACTGTAGTAGACTGTAACACACTGTAGTAGACTGTAGTAGACTGTAACAGACTGTCACAGACTGTAACAGACTGTCACAGACTGCAACAGACTGTAACAGACTGCCACAGACTGTAACAGACTGTAGTAGACTGTATTAGACTATAACCGACTGTCGCAGACTGTAGTAGACTGTAGCAGACAGTAGTAGACTGTAACAGACTGTAACAGACTGTAACAGACTTTAACAGACTGTAGTAGACTGTAACAGACTTTGACAGACTGTAGTAGACTGTAACAGACTGTAACAGGCTGTAACAGACTTTAACAGACAGTAGTAAACTGTAACAGACTGTAACAGACCGGAGTAGACTGTAACAGACTGTAGTAGACTATAGAAGACTGTTGCAGACTGTATAGCAGTAGAATGTAACAGACTGTAGTAGACTATAGAAGACTGTTTAGCAGTAGAATGTAACAGACTGTAATAGTCTGTAGTAGACTGAAGTAGACTGTAACAGACTGTAACAGACTGTAGTAGATTGTAGTAGACTGTAGCAGACTGTAGTAGACTGTAACAGACTGTAACAGACGTTAACAGACTGTAGTGGACTGTAACAGACTTTTGTAGACTGCATTAGACTGTAACAGTCTGTAGTATACTGTAGTAGACTGTAACAGACAGTAGTATACTGTATACTGTAGTATACTGTTGCAGAATGTAGCAGACTGTTGCAGACTGTAGCAGGCTGTTGCAGACTGTTGTAGACTGTTGTAGACTGTGGTCAACTGTAGTAGACTGAACCAGACTGTACCAGACTGTAGTAGGATGCAGCAGACTGTAACAGACTGTAGTAGACTGTAACAGACTGTAGTAGACTGTAGTAGACTGTAGCAGACTTCTAGTAG
>NC_137204.1:28425182-28442682 GCF_960531495.2 Zeus faber | reverse complement strand
AATTCTCACAAGAACCCTTTAATTCTGTCAATTAAATTTTTTTCGGTGGCAAAGTGTTAATCGGGCACATTCAATATGAATTATGCCAAATGCCTTCCCCTTTTCTCAACTGAATTAACAACTGAATCCTCAGCAGTTATTTTCTCTGTTCGTGAATAGAAGATTTGTCGCGGGGCTTTGAACGAATCGTTGGCCAGTCTTGTAGAAAACGTCAGCCAGGATCCTCTTGATTTTAGTCAGTGATAGAGCCTTAGAACCTGAATAATATTTACAAATTTTAAACATATTTTGGACATTTTTCTACCTCATAACCCAACTGTACAGTACAAACAACTATTCAGCTTTTTTTGTGCTGATTTCCTGCGCATGATTCTGTGCTGACAATGTTTGCGTTTACTTCTGAGACATTCAATCCAGGCAGCTCAATCACTGCTTCTAGGATCACTCCCTCGCTTTCACACACACACACACACACACACACACACACACACACACACAAACACACACACACACACTTAATAAATCAGTCGTCTGTCCAACAGTCCGTGTAACATCATGTGACTGCCAGTGGGATGAAAGGGAATCCAACATGGCCACTCGGCTGTAACCGTATAACCATGGATACATGTAGTTGCACACGCTGCCTCCTGCTGTCATAAGTGACAGAGCTTTTGACAGAGAACGGAGCGTGAGCCTTGTTAACATGTGCCTGGCTCTCCTCGCTCCTACTCCATGCTCTACTCTGAGCTTTTACTGCAGTAAAAGTGCAAATACTCTAAGTACCACGTACCAAGAGCACCACACGGACGTTTCTACTTCAGTACTTTTTCAAGATTTCAGGGGATTATTTGTCACATACGTATAAATACTTTCATACATATATGCAGTACTTGCTCTCGAATGGAGTTCAAACAGTACTCGTCACATCCGCAATACTGTATCTAGAGTGTGTAGTACTCTGTAAGGCACTGCTGTACTTTATCCAGTTACTGCTTCTTTCCTGCAGATGATGCTCATGATATCGTTGTTATCATTTATAATAACATACTACAGGAGGTGTCACAGTCATCTACAAGGATATGCAGCTGGTTGATTGATAGTAAATCAATACTTTGATAGATCCAGATACAGTATAATATTAAGTGTGTGATCATTGTAAAGCTGTGATGTTCCTCCTGGTTCTTTTACCAAATTGTAAAGTAATAAATAAATTCCAAAATCACTTTTACGACAACGATGACGCAGAGAAACGTACATTTAATCCAGCACCATTATAATAGTAGAAGACAGTGAGATTAATAATAATAAGTAAATAAAAAAATATATATGTGTGTATATATATATGTGTGTGTGTATATTTATGTGTGTGTATATATATATATATATATATATATATATATATATATATGTGTGTGTGTATATACTGTATATATGTGTATATATATATATACACATATATATGTATATATATACATATGTATATATGTATATCTATATATGTATATACTTATATCTTTATATATGCATATATATGTATATGCATGTATATATGTTCAAGTTCAAGAGATTATGTATATATATATATGTATATATATATATATACATATTTATTTCTGTATATATATATGTGTACATGTAAGTGTATGTGTGTGTGTATACAGTTATATACTGTATATACTGTATATACACTAATAAAAATGGTAATGAAACTAAGATGATTTCATATTTTACTGAATAAAGGTCACATTGAATGGCAGAATGAACCCTAATATACTGTATATACTGTATAAAGTGTATATACTCTATATACTGTATATATATATTTTGGGTATTTTTTGTATCCTACATTAGGTCCCTGTTATTCATTACATTGAGGTATTCATCATTTGCAGATAATACATTTTTTGCACGTGTGATGTGATGATGGAGCTGATTGACTGGAAAAAAGAATCCTCCCCTCCTCTTCCCGCTCCTCCTCTCTGTCATCCCTCCGTCAGGGTGTCCAACCTCCTGGTGGAGCAGGCCAGCGTGGAGACGGACTGCACCACCCTGAAGCAGGGCGTGGGGGAGTGGCTGGACTCCATCAAGATGGGTCGCTACACCCAGCTCTTCATGGAGGGGGGCTACACCTCGCTGGAGACGGTGACTCAGATGACCTCGGAGTAAGGACCCCCACACACACACACACACAAGCGCCGCCCTTCTGTGATAAGTCCCACCCCTTGTGATAAGGGCGAGCCCCTCACGAGACTGCACCCTGTAGTGCGAGAGTTTTCCAACTTTGAGATGCGATGCTGCGAACCAAAGTCACTGTTTATTGGAATGGACTTCAAATAAATACAGGTACTGCTCACTTAACGACGAGTTCAGTTCCTTCAACCAGGTCGATAAGCGAGGACCCCTGTTATTTCACGGTAAGGGGGTGTGGCTGGTATATATAGTAGATCTAGCATATACTGTATATTGTGTATATTGTATTTATAGTGTATATGGCGTATACAGTGTATATAGTGTATATTGTATTTATAGTGTATATAGTATATATTCTGTATATAGTGTATATTGTTTATATATTGTATATAGTATACTGTATAAAGTGTATATAGTATAGGGGTTCCAGCAATTGGATCCGTTTTTGGATTCAGTGTAAAGCCGGTATTCGCTGGTGGTATTCGCTGAAACCATGGTTACGGCTCCTATAAAAACGGTGAGAGCGCGTGTGACGCGCACCTCATCAACCTGCTCATTGTTGTTCTGCAGAGACTTGAGGAGAGTTGGCGTCAACCTGGCAGGACATCAGAAGAAAATCATCACCAGCATCCAGGAGATGAGGGTGCGCATGATCAACGTCAACCCCGCGGTCAACATCTGACGCGCACACACACACACACACGGACACGCACACCCACACACACACACACACACACACACACGTGCACGCAGAGTTTGGGCCTAATTTACGCCAAAAGACGTTTAGCGAAGCGACGATACAGTCGGACCTAGATCGACGAAGCACTTTGAGTGAACAAACACACACACGGTTCACACCGACCGAGCCGGAGCCGGAGGGAGGGCCGTGTCTCTGTGGTCCTGGAGTTTGGTCTGGGACCTTTCGGGAGCTGGACCTGGACCTGGACGCGGACGTGGAAGTGGACCCGGACCCCGGACCCGGAACCCGGACCCGGACCCGCCGTGGCAGAGCTGAAAACCAAACTGAACGAGCTCAACTTTGACCCGGACCTTCCCGGGGCGTTTCCGGATGTTCCGCTTTTAGGAATCTGGGGAGTGGCTTTCATTCTCAGGAAGGGCTCAGCCGAGGAGGACGCCGGGGTCGGCCGCTCTCCATCACTTTGCCTGCGTTGTCCTTTGCCTGCGCTCTTTTGTCCATTTCCGCCCCCGTCCGGACGGTCCACACGCGCTTCGGGGTGGGGTTTATTATTTTACTGTCGCAGTGGATCCCATGAGGTTTCCATGGCGATGCTGCACGCGTTCAAACCAGTGCAGCCCCGTTTGCCGTTGGGAAAACTGGCGCAGAGTCCCGGGCGAGGGTTTTCGGAAAGGGAGGGAGGACTCCAACACCGACACTTGTTTTCAAGAAAGGCGCGACCGCAGGCGTTCCCGTGCTCGGTCGCCGGTTCCAGACGGGATGTAGGACTCTGCGCGAAAAGGCGTCGTCTGACGCTTGGGCCGGTCAGCCTACCAACATACAAACGCAGCTCAATCAGGCGGCGGGCTGCGGCGCGCCTTGAGCCCCAACCTGCCTGGCCGCACGGACCTTTCGTGGTATCACCCGGTGGAGTCTTGAGAAATGTAAATACCTTCCTCCGCTACTCCACTTGGTTCTGCTCCTCAAAGACCATAAAAGACGACGACGTCAACAACGGCAGCAGCAGCATCATCAGCTTCCTTCCTTCCTTCCTTCCTTCCTTCCTTCCTTCCTTCCTTCCTCCCTCTAACGAATTCTTTGCTCAGAACTCGGGAGACGTTGGATCCAGATTGATCCCGCGGAAGGTTCTGACCGCACACGGCCGCTGCAGATCCGAGGCCCATCACCTGATCAGGAGCGCGGGCTTGGGACTCTTGAGGGAAAAGCGTGGCCCCTACTTGGAAAAAAGCAAAAACAAAAACATAAAACCCTTCAGGTACAGGACATAGCCCTTCCCCCTCTTCCCCCCCGGGGGGAGTCCGCTTCCCGCATACCTCCAGGCTTCCTCTACTTCCTCTCGACTGCACACTTCTGTATTCAGGGACCACGCCTGGTCATCTCCACCCTCCCCGGGACTGCGAATTCCCCGGCAATATTGATGATAAGCGTGGTGATGATGTATTTATTTGTCGTGTGTATTGTTTAAAAGAGAAAAGGAAAAGCAGTGTAACCAGAAAACCTGTCTCTCATCAACAATGATGCACTCAAGGGTCTGCCTTGGCCTTCCCAAAGCTACTCTGCCTATGTCTTTCATGTATATATTGTAATACATACGTATATATATATATATATATATATATATATATATATATATTTATGTATATATATTCAAAGCAGGGAGTATTGTACTTATATCTACAATTCTGTGGACATGGTCAAGTATTGAAGTATGTATCAAGCGTCTCAGGTCTAGGAGGTAGACCCAGCATTGATCCAGGACTGGTACCCTTGGTTTTGGGGCGGGGCGGACCTCCGTCCCCCCGTTTATGGGGGGCGGACCTCCATCCCCCGTTGATGGGGGACGGAGGGACGGAGGGAGTCGGCCTTTTTGATTCCCATCGAGTCGCCTTTGCAACCTTCTGATGGCCATGTCAAAGGCGCCAGGCCCCGTCCGCCGGGCCCCGCCCGCGGCGCTCGTGTTCAGTGATGTATTTATACGTCGCCGCTCAGAACTTGACCGCGTCGCAGTTTGGTGTTCACCCGACGCAGGCGGAGCTGAGTCCTGTTCCGCGGCCATGGCTGCGTAACGCACGCCGTCTTCTCGCTGCAGGCGTGTCCAGCGAGGAGAAGGAGGAGGAGGAGGAGGAGGAGGGAGAATGTACGGGTGGAGTTTTGTCGGAAAAGCACAGGCGACGCGTGTCGCATTGAGAGGTGTCCCGGACGCACAGGAAGACGAATGTAAGGAGGGAGCGGGCCCTGCTCAGTCTGGGACCTGAGGAACATAAATACACCATGGACAAATAAAGACACAGGTTTTTAACTTTGTTTTGCTCAGAGAAATTGGGAATTATGTTTTGCATCGAAAATTAATGCATTCAATCCATTCATCATCAATGCAAATTATTATATTATTTGAAATGATATATTTATGTTTACAGTTTTTCGCAGGAAGAGGGGCTCTGGACCCCCACCCCCCCCTCCATAATTTCAGCCCCTGCTTTTGACCGAACGCTCGGAACGTTCTGTCGCCCGCGCTTCCTTTTCAATATTACTTGTATTACATAAACTGACTTCGTAGGAGAGCAGTGGGGGGGACGTTGTTGGTTTTTTAATATGATGAATCACGGACGAACCGTCTCAACTGAACTACTACTTCAACGTCAATCTGATCCACAGAAAATGCAAAAGGGAAAACATCAGGTCCCCCCCATACACACAATACAGGGACGTTTTGGGCCACATGCCTTGCCATGCACTGCTCCCATTTTTGCCGAATTATCCGCAGCTATGATTCACACAAAATGCATTTCTAAACCAAAATCCCCAACCCTTTTCATAGTTAATACCATCTATACTTCCCAGCAACGCTACCCAGCTACAGCAGGATATCCACCAGGTGCGTCCACCATCAGACCCTGTGTCCAACGCTCTCCATTCAAACACAGTTTAATGTCCGGTTAAAAGGTGTAAAAGAAAAAAAAACCTTTTGAAACCCTCTTTTTCCAATTTCCATCTTTGCACCACAAATTGGCTTGTTTACATCCCCACCTCCCCTTTCTAAAATGTCTGAATTTGAACCATCCTGGGGCCTGAGCTGTATGTAAATATATACAATACACCCGGTAATAAGTGCCTCCAACCAAACATTTAACCATGTGAGCACCGCCATCGTCCCCCGGGCCAAACTGCTGCCTCCCCAAATCGCTCCCTGGTCGGGCTCCGTCTCTATTCCATGCAATTTATTTTATTTTATTTTTTATTTTTTTTATGGCAATAATATCTCGAGGCAATAACAAGAATGTTTGACTCAGTTTTAGTCGCACTTTATGGGAGATTTGATGCCCTTAGCTTTGTGGGTTTTTTTTCATAGACTTTAATGTCCACAGGGGGCTGACGTGCGGCGTCAGATGCTCATTTCTTAATTCGTCGTTGATGATAATTAATTTGCTGTGCACCCGGATACGCAGGTTAATGTAAGATCACCTCAGCTCCATCCACCCAAACTAACTGGGAACTTAGAAGAAGGCAAGCGCATCACGTCGGTGGTCGTTCGCAATACAAGCAGATTTTTTAAATAATTTTCTGTTTTTATTATTGTTTTTATTGTTGTTTTTATTATTGTTTTTGTTGTTGTTGTTGTTGTTGTTGTTAATGTCCGAATTGGGACACAAAGCCCCTGAGTTCATTCAAAGCACAATTATTTTCACTCTGAAGCACAGTTCTAGCACATGTTGGGGAAGCACCGTCCCCAAGCCACGCAAACTGCACCTTCCTTTCTTTGTTCCTTCCTTCCTTTGTTCCTTCCCTGCTTTCTTCCTTCCTTCCCTTCCTTCCACCATTTTTTTTTCCTTTCTTCCTTACTTCCTTCGGCCCTTCCTTCCTTACTTTGTTCCTTCCTCCCTTCCTTCCTTCCTTTGTTTGTTCCTTCCTTTATTCCTTTCTCCCTCCCTCCCTTCCTTCCGTCCCCTGTGTCTCCTTCCTCTATTTTTTCCATCCTCATCATTCTCTCCTCTCCTGCTGCCTCTTCCTCCCCCTTCCTTCCTCATCCTTTCATTCTGTTCCTCCCTTTCTCCCTTTCTCTCACTCCCTTCTTTTCCCATTTCCTCTCTTTCTTTCTTTTCTGTCCTCGTCCTCTTTCTCCTTCTCTTAATCCGGTCCTCAGGCCGCACAAACTGGGCTCAAGCAGGGAACCTTTTTTGGATTGTAGTATTTCTTCCTCTACGTAAGGCGTCGAGCAGCCGTTCCAGCGGGCTGAAAGAATTGATAAAAATCAATCAAGTTATGGTTCTGACGTCAACGTGTCATGAGAGCAAAACAAAACCAGCAAATATTTGTGGGGACTGACTGGGACGTTGCAGGGCGACCGCGGGCGGCCACGTTGGCCGCGCTGGAACCATAATGATGACGTCATTACGCAGGATTTATCACTTGAGCAAATTGATCAAATGTTGAAATGGACTGTTGTGACCCAGCAAATATTGAGGAGCATTTTGGGCGTTGGAGACCGATTTCAGGAGAGCTGGGACCCAATGCCTACCCATGAAACACCGATCGAAGTCGTGGTTTCCAGGTTATTTTTCAGTGGAAAGATATTGCATAAAAGGATGTTCAACGGAACGGTTTGGGGTCCGATTCGAGCAAAATAATTAATAAAAAAAAATCTATTAATGTTATGTACAAAAGCAATATCTGATATCAGACCGGACAAATAAAAGAAATAGAAAACAAAAAAATCAATAAAACATATTTGCATACGCACACCACGGCAGGAAAAGTTGCACTGATTTCCGTACGGTTTCAACAGCAAGAGAATAAAAAAAACAACCAAACGACTTCTCTGGAGGTGAAAATTAGGAAAAAAAATTTGTATCCTCACAGTCTCCATTGATCCTGAGCGCTGAAACGTGGCTCAAACCTTCCCCGGGTGGCGAGCACGTTAAACCGGATGAGCCGGCCGCGCCGATTCCCGCGACTTCGTGTCTGTCGTCCCGTTTCCGAGGAGACACGCCGTTAAAAACCGACTCCTGTTCTGTTGTGATTAATTGAAAGCACAGAGGAAAAAAAACAAACCCATTTAACGAACAAACTACTTGTGCTTTTGTTTGTTTTTTGAGACCGTCATGTATTCTGTTTGTGTTGATGTTTTTTTGTAGTGTGTTATCAAATTTCTATATTTTTGCAATAAAATAATGTACAAAATAATGCCTCCAGGTCCGATTTCCTGTCTTTATTGGGAAGTGACAGAGTTTATTTGTAAGCAATATGGCAAAGAAAAAGCATCTCTCTGCTGCCGAAAAGCCTCAAATAGTGCAATGCCTTGGACAAGGTATGAAAACATTAGATATTTCATGAAAACGTAAGCGTGATCATCGTACTGTGAGGAGATTTGTGGCTGAGTCAGAGCACAGACGGGTTGGTGCAGATAAAGGCAGAATGAGGAAGGTTCCTGCCACAAATTACCAGCAAACAGGTATTTGAAGCTGCTGGTGCCTCTGGAGTCCAGCGAACCTCAAGGTGTAGGATCCTCCAGAGGCTTGCAGTTGTGCATAAACCTACTATTGGGCCTAAGCAATGCAGATGGATGGAGTAGTGGTTGGTTGGTGCACGGCCACCATGTCCCAACAAGGCTGCCACGTCAGCAAGGAGGTGGCGGAGTCATGTTTTCGGCCAGAATCATGGGGAGAGAGCTGGTGGGCCCCTTTAGGGTCCCTGGAGGTGTGAAAATGACCTCGGCAAAGTATATAGAGTTTGTGACTGAGCACTTTCTTCCATGGTACAAAAAGAAGAACCGAGCCTTGCGTAGCAAAACCATCTTCATGCCTGACAATGCACCATCTCATGCTGCAAAGAATACCTCTGTGTCATTGGCTGCTATGGGCATAAAAGGAGAGAAACTCATGGTGTGGCCCCAATCCCCCCCTGACCTCAACCCTATTGAGAACCTTTGGAGCATCCTCCAGCAAAAGATCTATGAGGGTGGAGGCAGTTGGCATCAAAACAGCAGCTCTGGGAGGTTGTTCTATCATCCTGCAAAGAAATTCAACAGAAACTCTCCAAAAACTCACAAGTTCAATGGAGGCAAGAATAGTGAAGGTGATATGGAAGAATGTTAACATGTAACTTGGCCTGTTAAGATGTTTTTGATTGAAATAGCTTTTGATTTCAGTAAATATGACTCCTAATGCTGCACATTCAACAAATGACCATTTTCAGTTCTTTACAACCTATAAAATGTTTTGAAACTCTGTTGTACATAATAATTTGTAACAGTGCATTTAGAGTTTTTTATTTTTGAAAAAAAATACTGTTATCATTGGGAGGTTTGTTCAATAACATTCAAATTATACCCTAACAGTTAATGACGTGGAAATTATACTGAATGTCATTTGCATCGACTATTTAGGAAAATCCGAGAAAAATATCATTTGCATAATAATTTGGAACATCATAGAATAAAGAAAAAAAGAAAATATATTTTTTTCCAATCCTAAAAATATACAGAACTAGCTAAAAAATACAGAACAGAAATACCCAAATATATTAAAATAAATTCATACAAAGTGTCATTCTAGAGTATGGACTTTTTCCTTTTTCTTTTATTTTATTGTTTATTTTTAGACCAATAAGCAGCAGATTGAGACCCACAACACCAAAATCTTACTTTACCTTAAAAACTGGTATTAAATATTGTATATTAGGAAACTGTGCGTGTGAATGTGAGTTATATTATATCAAGAGAATGGAGGGAATTTAAAGAAATGATATAATCGAAACCTATTAAACTGCATTTTTAATAAGAAATATACCCATCAAATATCAATATATCAGATTTGATAATGTCCCACGACCTTAAGGTTGAGAATGTCTGCCTTAATGGGTTTCCTTCAGTAGCTCACAGATGTACCCTTATTAATAATGTATGGATATTTTTATGACATTTTTACATGTTGCCTAATTTTCTATAATTATTCAATCATTTTTTTGTGCTTATTGTCCAGAGAGAAAGGCACCAATCCTCATCTGATAAATCAGTATGAAAATGCACCAGTTCAACGTTCAGATTGATAACCTGGTGAAACCGATGGCCCACGGGGGCATCATGGGTGAGTGACGAGAGGAGAGAGGGTTCATCGCCAGGTTACCGTGGCGATGGAGTGCGGAGATCGTCAAAAACCCGATGATGCAAGACGAGGCAACGCTGGGCCAGGCGTCTGGAATGCAACGCCCCAGCTTTGATGGAGGCCCCGAGAAACCCCAAAACACAGCCAGTCAAAGCAGCCGTCCACCATTGTTGGAGTTTAATGGTGGTGCTGAAAGTATTTTCAATTGGGGTATTGTGAGATAATATAAATACACATATTGTATTTTATTTAGCTGACATTGTTTAAGAAACAGTGATTCAATGTGTTTGTGTTCTGCACATGCTCCTCTGCACGTTTCTTCCATTGTTTGGTGGCCGGGTCCGAATTTTATGCCAGAATGCAAAGTGCAGTGGTGGAATGCTGGAGTCTGCTAGACTGTATCAGACTATCAGACTGATCTGTTACAGTCTGATACAGTCTGTTGCAGTCTGTTAGTCTGTTAGTCTATTAGTCTGTTACAGTCTGTTACAGTCTGATACAGTCTGATACAGTCTGATACAGTCTGTTGCAGTCTGTTAGTCTGTTAGTCTGTTACAGTCTGATACAGTCTGTTACAGTCTGTTACAGTCTGTTACAGTCTGATACAGTCTGTTACAGTATGATACAGTCTGTTACAGTCTGTTACAGTCTGTTACAGTCTGTTAGTCTGTTAGTCTGTTAGTCTGTTACAGTCTGTTACAGTCTGATACAGTCTGTTACAGTATGATACAGTCTGTTACAGTCTGTTACAGTCTGTTACAGTCTGTTAGTCTGTTAGTCTGTTAGTCTGTTACAGTCTGTTACAGTCTGATACAGTCTGTTACAGTCTGTTAGTCTGTTACAGTCTGTTAGTCTGTTAGTCTGTTACAGACTGATACAGTCTGATACAGTCTGATACCGTCTGTTACAGTCGGTTACAGTCTGTTACAGTCTGTTACAGTGTGTTAGTCTGTTACAGTCTGTTACAGTCTTTTACAGTCTGATACAGTCTGTTAGTCTGATACAGTCTGATACAGTCTGTTACAGTCTGTTACAGTCTGATACAGCCTGTTACAGTCTGTTATAGTCTGTCACAGTATGTTAAAGTCTGATACAGTCTGATACAGTCTGTCACAGTCTGTCACAGTCTGTTACAGTCTGTTACAGTATGTTACAGTCTGTTACAGTCTGTTACAGTCTGTTACAGTCTGTTACAGTGTGTTAGTCTGTTACAGTCTGTTACAGTCTGATACAGTCTGTTACAGTCTGTTACAGTCTGATACAGTCTGTTACAGTATGTTACAGTCTGTTACAGTCTGTTCCAGTCTGATACAGTCTGTTCCAGTCTGATACAGTCTGTTAGTTTGTTACAGTCTGATACAGTCTGATACAGTCTGATACAGTCTGATACAGTCTGTTAGTCGGTTACAGTCTGATACAGTCTGATACAGTCTGATACAGTCTGATACAGTCTGTTACAGTCTGATACAGTCTGTTAGTCGGTTACAGTCTGATACAGTCTTATACAGTCTGATACCGTCTGATACCGTCTGATACAGTATGGTACAGTCTGTTACAGTCTGATACAGTATGTTAGTCTGTCACAGTCTGTTACAGTGTGTTAGTCTGTTACAGTCTGTTACAGTCTGATACAGTCTTTTACAGTCTGTTACAGTCTGATACAGTCTGTTTCAGTATGTTACAGTCTGTTACAGTCTGTTCCAGTCTGATACAGTCTGTTCCAGTCTGATACAGTCTGTTAGTTTGTTACAGTCTGATACAGTCTGATACAGTCTGTTACAGTCTGATACAGTCTGTTAGTCGGTTACAGTCTGATACAGTCTTATACAGTCTGATACCGTCTGATACCGTCTGATACAGTATGGTACAGTCTGTTACAGTCTGATACAGTATGTTAGTCTGTTACAGTCTGTTACAGTCTGTTACAGTCTGTTACAGTCTGTTGCAGTCTGTTACAGTCTGTTGCAGTCTGTTACAGTCTGCTAGAATGAAAATGTGGGTAAACCATTCAAGCCATTAAGTATTTGAAGGCTAACAGGTTTCAAAGGACGATTCCAAAAGTTCTTCATCTGCTTGAACCCTTTGATACAGTCTGATACAGTCTGTTGCAGTCTGTTAGTCTGTTAGTCTGTTACAGTCTGATACAGTCTGTTACAGTCTGTTACAGTCTGTTACAGTCTGTTACAGTCTAATACAGTCTGTTACAGTCTGTTACAGTCTGTTACAGTCTGTTAGTCTGTTAGTCTGTTACAGTCTGTTACAGTCTGATACAGTCTGTTACAGTCTGTTAGTCTGTTACAGTCTGTTAGTCTGTTAGTCTGTTACAGTCTGATACAGTCTGATACAGTCTGATACCGTCTGATACAGTCGGTTACAGTCTGTTACAGTCTGTTACAGTGTGTTAGTCTGTTACAGTCTGTTACAGTCTTTTACAGTCTGATACAGTCTGTTTGTCTGATACAGTCTGTTACAGTCTGTTACAGTCTGATACAGCCTGTTACAGTCTGTTACAGTCTGTCACAGTATGTTACAGTCTGATACAGTCTGATACAGTCTTTCACAGTCTGTCACAGTCTGTTACAGTCTGTTACAGTCTGTTACAGTATGTTACAGTCTGTTACAGTCTGTTACAGTCTGTTACAGTATGTTACAGTCTGATACAGTCTGTTACAGTATGTTACAGTCTGTTACAGTCTGTTCCAGTCTGATACAGTCTGTTCCAGTCTGATACAGTCTGTTAGTTTGTTACAGTCTGATACAGTCTGATACAGTCTGATACCGTCTGTTACAGTCTGATACAGTCTGTTAGTCTGTTACAGTCTGATACAGTCTTATACAGTCTGATACCGTCTGATACAGTATGGTACAGTCTGTTACAGTCTGATACAGTATGTTAGTCTGTTACAGTCTGTTACAGTCTGTTACAGTCTGTTACAGTCTGTAACAGTCTGTTGCAGTCTGTTACAGTCTGTTGCAGTCTGTTACAGTCTGCTAGAATGAAAATGTGGGTAAACCATTCAAGCCATTAAGGGTTTGAAGGCTAACAGGTTTCAAAGGACGATTACAAAAGTTATTCATCTGCTTGAACCCTTTGAAAAGGGCTGGATCCCTCTATCATCAGCTTGGAAAGTATCTGGAGCGCAACACCCGCAGTAAACACAGACATTTTCCAGGTCTCGTGAGAACGGGATGTTTCAGACGTCGTTGGAGTTTGATCAATATGGATCTACGTTTGGAGCAGAAATTAGTGGAAAAACTTTGACAGGAGGTAAAAGAACGTCGGCACGATTTGGTTCCTTTCAGGAGCGGGGCGCTTTGTGACATCATCATCATCCGCCGTTATATAAGTCCAAGCGTCGCCTCTCAGAAGTCATTCACCTCCAGCCACTTGCGCCCTTTGCACTGCGTAGCGTTCCGAGGCAACCCGCGTAGACCGACAACCCGAGCTGTTGCTGCGTTTAATGGAAAGTCGGAAAAAACTTGAATCGTTCATGGAAGGCGTTTTCCGAAGCAATTCCCAAGGAGCCGTCCCTTTCTTCTGTGGCCGCGCCGTGAGCCTTCCTGGGATCTAGAAGCAACCGCAGTGGTTGCAACACTGTTCTGGAGGGAAATTTAAATGAAACGACAAAGAAGAACATGGAGTGAAGTAAGTGCAATGAGACGTGTTTTATGGAACCTCAGAAAACTGTAATACGTACCTGACACCACTACACTGTGTGTTGCTGGTTATCAAGATTTATGAAATAAATATAAAAAAATATATGTATAATGTTCATTACCCGTGTGTGTGTGTGTGTGTGTGTGTGTGTAATCACCTTGAGCCATTCTGGTGGTGGATTGCTCCAGACATCACACACACACACACACACACACATAATTGTATGAAGGTGAAATCAACCATCACGCCATCTCAGGACCTATTACCAAAACCTCTGTATCAGCGGGATGAAGAAAAGAAGACTGGAGGGTGTGTGTGTGTGTGTGTGTGTGTGTGTGTGTGTGTGTGTGTGTGGGTGTGTGTGGGTGTGTGTGGGTGTGTGTGTGTGCTATATTCCCAGTGCTGCTGACTGGAATTGCTTTTGGATGGACATTTTTCTTTGCCCCAGGCTCTGACCTGTCTGTCCGTCTGACTGTCTGTACTGTATGTCTGTCTCCCTTTCAGCCATCTGTCTGTCTCTCCTTCAGTCCGTCTGTCCGCCCATACATGTGTCTGTCCTTCTGTCTGTCCACGCACAGACAGACATGCAGACACAAGTGGAGACATTTATGGATGTGTGTGTAGATCTCCATACTCAGTGTTGAGTTTATCTTTCGTGGTCACCCTTTCGGGTTCAGACGCTGCCGTCACAGGTTCACGTCCTGTTCCTGTAATGATGATGATTGGAGGAGGCGTCAATAGTTTGTGAGACTCAGTGGCTTCGAGTGATAAGCCACTGGAGGAGGAAGTGAAGCTTTGAGGCGTCCTGATGCGCCAGAGTCCAGAGTTGAGCGTGAGGGCGACCTGGTGCCGTCGTGGTTCGGAAGCTGCCGCCACAGGTGCCACTGCCAGAAAGGCAGCGTCTGAATCATGATGCCTGCAGGTCGCCTCCACAGGTGCTCATGGTCCCCGGGTCCTTTCAAACGCCTCCGCGGGGTGCCACATTTCAAAAGCTCTATCGGCATCTAACCCTGAAATCCTAAAGTCTGTTTTTAGAAGCTTATCCCTTTTAGCCAATGAGTCTCACCCAAGTCCCACTGTTTCCTCAGATCTTTTGAATTAAGGAACGATGGCGACATACAAACGACATACAGAAGTGTTCTCTCGGTGCCACTACAACAGAGAAAATGGTGTAAAGTGCCCTCTATAGCAGGGTTTCCCAAACGTTCTCTTGCCAATATCACGAATACACAAATACACAAATATTTTGAGAAGTAAAATAACCAAAATGAAACAGAAAGGGCATGTCAAGATCATACCAGTTTTTTCTATGTGAATTTACATATTAACTAGGAGCTGTCAAACGATTCAAAATATACATCCAGACTAATAGTATGATATCTGTGATAGAGGAAATGTTTATAAAGTCGCCTCTAGAGTACCCTCGATACAGAAAATGTTATCAAATGGCCTCTAGAGTTCCCCTACGATAGGGAATATGTTATAGAGTGCCCTCACCATATAGAACCTTTTATAAAGTTCCCTCTCGGGTGCCCTTATGATAGTGAATATGTTATAAAGTGCCCTCTAGAGGATCCTTACCATATAGAACATTTTGTAAAGTACCTTTACAGATCCATGCTAGTGTCCATTGACATTATCAAGGTCATTGTTACGGTCAAGGTCATTATCTCCCCTCTGGAAGCGTTACATTTCAGAAAATGGTGTTTCAGGTCTATGGAAACATGTTATATATAAATACATGTATATGCACACACATACAGTACTGCATGTACATGAGTACACAAACACGCCCGCACACACACTCCCCTGAACACACTAAACACACAACACACACAAGCACACAGACAGATACACAGTGGCAGGTCTAAGGAGCCCTGAATGAAGCCCGTGATTTAAAACACACTTTAAGACACACTCTCTTTTGTCCCCCCCTCCCCTCTCTCGCTCCGTCATATTCCCTGTTACTCTTTCCCCCTCGCTCTCTCTCTGTCAGGTAATTTTCTCCTCATTGTTCCCTCTCTCCCTCCCTCCCTCCCTTTGAATCTCTCTCTTTATTTATCTATCTGTCTGTTGCCGCAGGGACATATTTGTCACTTCACCCAGATGTTTTTCCAAGGTCCTTCGCTCCGAGCGTTCAATCATACGGACCCCCAAACGTCCCCCGGGTCCGTGGTCCTTCTAGTGGGGAGAGAGAGAGAGAGAGAGAGAGAGAGAGAGAGAGAGAGAGAGAGAGAGAGAGAGAGAGAGAGGGGAGCGGTGGTGGTCCTGAAAAAGTGTCAGGCCAAGTAAATTGCTGTTGTCAGCAGGGAGGTGGGTTGTGTGTGTGTGTGTGTGTGTGTGTGTCTGAGGTCATTCAAGGTGAGATGAAAGTGCCGTTAACCAGGGACACAGTGACACATAATTTATTAATAATAACTGCCACACACACACACACACACACACACAACCTTTGAAGATTGACTGCTCGTAATTGCCTTTGTTATATTTCTCAAAAGAATAAAAGACATTATTCCCACATAATTCTGCTCTGGTTTAATCATATTGTTCTTAATAGTA
This sequence comes from Zeus faber, assembly GCF_960531495.2. Classification (NCBI taxonomy): domain Eukaryota; kingdom Metazoa; phylum Chordata; class Actinopteri; order Zeiformes; family Zeidae; genus Zeus; species Zeus faber. The sequence goes on along the minus strand of NC_137204.1, from coordinate 28,426,478 downwards.
TTTATAACTTCATGTATTCAATCAAGTTACAACCTTCTGTTGTTATTTACATTTACATTTATTCGCCGATCCCTTCGTCCTCGCTTCGTCCTGTGCATGGACGGTTGTTTCAACATGGAACTGTAGTTCAGGATCCGTCTCTCAACTCAACCGGATGCAAGCGCAGGATGCACCATCGAATAGTGTCGTTAGTAACAAAACAACTGAAAACAAGTCAGCATCCTCCACCCAAATATCAGCAGACTACGTCACCAGAAACAGGAACAGTTAGTCATAGCTACAGTAAGATAGGATCAGGTGGTGGGGTGTGGCTGACGGAGCAGGGTCTTCGGGTGTTCCTCGGGAGGGGTGAGCGCAACGAGCTGGGGAGCACCACCCGCGAGGAGGGTTCTGGACGGAGAGCTCGTCCCACGCCCATTCGCGGACCTGGGGGGGGCGGGCGACGGAGCATCAGCGGGTTTGAAGTGGAGGCGGGCAACCACAGCGAGCAGGCGGAGAGGGAGGAAGAGAGGCCTGACGTGGATGCAGCCGCTCGAAACCCGGGCGCGGAGTCCCGCCTCGCAAACATATCCCTGAAATTCCAGGATGTTCCATTACAAACATTGATGGTTTTTCTTTGGGTGCTTTAGCTCCTCCATTTTCTCACCTAATCTTATGGCGTCTTATCTGATCTAATCATCAGCTTTTCAGGAACATTGTACTGCTGCTTTCTTTTTCCAGGTGTCTCTTAATAGAGGAAAATAATACAATAATATAGATCAAAAATGTGTGTGTGTGTATATATATATATATATATATATATATAAAATAAAAGGCAAAATAATAATTTCATGTAAAATAATGAATCTAGAAATGTAAAATAATATAAAATAATGTATATAGAAATATAAAGTAATATAAAATAATGAATATAGAAATGTAAAATAATACAAAATAATGAATATAGAAATATAGTCATATAAAATAATGAAAATAGAAATATAAATTATATGAAATAAAATACTAAAAAATAAATCAATAATCATCAGACTACTGTATCACTGTTCAGGGTTGTTCGTGATGCCGTATTGCTGCGCCGTACTGTTGTATACTGTGCTGTATTATCCCAAACACTACCTCACACTATTCACATTCACATGCCACTTTAATTCACATGCCACTTTAATGCACATATCTGTATATACATAGCCATATTCCTTCAACCTATTCCATTTTATTTCAATTTATTTTTTATTGTATTTTATTCTATATATTTTTTATCTTATTCTATAAGTATTCCACTTACTGTATTACGTT